>NC_091288.1:153222682-153553099 GCF_032444005.1 Ranitomeya imitator
CTTCCTTCAACCTTAATAACTATGTAACCATTGTGTGGCAACTCTGATTTAAAGGGCACAGAAATTAAGTTTAATCCCTTAGTGATGGGACCAAATTTGAGATCTGACCAGCGTCACTTTATTATGGTAATAACTCTGGAACGCTTCAACAAATCCCAGTGATTGAGATTTTTTCGTGACATACTTTATGATAATGGTAAATTTAGGTCAATATGATGCGTTTATTTATTAAGAGAAAAAAAAAACGACAACAGAAATTTGAGAAAAATGTTAAATTAGCAATTTTCAAACTTTGAATGATTATCCCTTTAATCCAGATAAAGAAAAAAAAAAAACCAACCAGCACTCCCAATGTGAACACATGCAAGCTGCAAGCTGTATCATAAAGATATAAAGAAACACAGCAGCACATGTATATGAATCTAGGCCATGTGAAAACACAGACAAATATTCGATATGAATCATACTACTCAAAAATATTTTTTCATAAAAAAATTTTCAAAAATTTTTTTTTCATAAAACTTACAGTTATAGATAAAATGAAGATTCTTAGCGCATAAATTGGCCAATTCATGTGTGCCCATCAACCACGGCAAGGTGATCTCCCTCTGATGGGTCCTACTCTACTGTACATGCCACTCTTGGGCCACCAGCCTACAACTTAGGACAAACATGTCACTCTGGGCTAAACCTACAATTTATGGGCAAGTAGAGATGATTACCGCCACCTGTAAGGTCAATGGGAGGAGTGCAAGATCAGTCTGGATGCAGCCACATCCATACACTAAACAAAGAAAAAAAAAAGAAAAGAAAAAACCAACCAGCACTCCCAATGTGAGCACATGCAAGCTGCAAGCTGTATCATAAAGATATAAAGAAACACAGCAGCACATGTATATGGATCTAGGCCATGTGAAAACACAGACAAATATTCAATATGAATCATACTACTCAAAAATATTTTTTCATAAAAAAATTTTCAAAAAATATTTTTGAGTAGCGGTAATCATCTCTACTTGCCCATAAATTGTAGGTTTAGCCCAGAGTGACATGTTTGTCCAAAGTTGTAGGCGGGTGGCCCAAGAGTGGCATGTACAGTAGAGTAGGACCCATCAGGGGGAGATCACCTTGCCGTGGTTGATGGGCACACATGAATTGGCCAATTTATGCGCTAAGAATCTTCATTTTATCTATAACTGTAAGTTTTATGAAAAAAAAATTTTTGAAAATTTTTTTATGAAAAAATATTTTTGAGTAGTATGATTCATATCGAATATTTGTCTGTGTTTTCACATGGCCTAGATTCATATACATGTGCTGCTGTGTTTCTTTATATCTTTAATCCAGATAGTTATACCACACACAAACAATAAATTAACATTTCCCTCATGCCTGCTTTACATCAACACCATTTGTAAAATCTACTATACAATTGTCTAAGGGTCACTTCCGTGTGTCTGTCTGTCACGGATATTCATTGGTCGCGGCCTCTGTCTGTCATGGAAATCCAAGTCGCTGATTGTTGTGGCAAAACGCCCAATCAACGACGGCCATAGTCTGGCAGCGAAATGGCCGCTGGTTTACTCCCCTCCAGTCAGCCCTCACACAGGGTTAATGCCAGAGTTAACGGACCGCGGTGTAATGCACTCCATTAACCAGCTATTAACCCTGTGTGACCAACCTTTTACTATTGATGCTGCGTATGCAGCATCAATAGTAAAACGATCTAATGTTACAAATAATAATAAAGAAAAAGAAAAAAAAAACAGTGGTTATTCTCACCCTCCGACGTCACCTGCTGTCCTCGGCAGTGCAGGCGGCAGGTTCCGGTGCCAAGGATGCTATGCGAGAAGGACCTGCCATGATGTCGCGGTCATGTGACAGCGACGTCATCACATGTCCTGCACTCATACCAACCCCAGGACCGGAAGCTGCCGCGTGCACTACACACAGGCGCCAGGACTTCAAGGGGCCTTCAGAGGGTGAGTATATGCTTATTTTTTATTTTAAGTCTTTTTTAACCACGCATATAGTGCCCACATTGCTATATACTACGTGGGCTGTGTTACATACTGCGTGGGCTGTGTTATATACCACATCTATGTGCTATATACGATGTAGCTGGGCAATATACAACGTGACTGTCCAATATACTACGTAGCTGTGCAATATACTATGTGGCTGTGTCGGTTCTATTATATACTATGTCGACTGTGCAATATACTACGTGGCAGTGCAATATACTATGATATACGACATAGCTATGTTATATACTACGTGGCTGACCAATACACTACGTGGCTGTGTTATATACTACATAGCTCTGCTATATACTACGTAGCTCTGTTGTATACTACGTCGGTTGTGTTACATACTACGTCACTGTGCAATATAGTACGTAGCCTGTGCTATATACAACCTACATATTCTAGAATACCCAATACATTAGAATCGGGCCACCATCTAGTGTTCTTAGACTTTTGTTAGCATTTTAGGAGGTTTAAAATTATAGCAGTGATTTTTCAAGGAAATTTACAATTTTTTTGGGGGGGGGTTTTTTGGGAACTATCCATGTTTGAAGTGCCTTTAGGGTCCCATATATTGGGAAAGCCTCAAAAGTTAAACCATTTTGAAAACCGAACCCCTGACATATTGCAAATTGCAGTTAAGGTACCGTCACACATAGCGACGCTGCAGCGATACCGACAACGATCCGGATCGCTGCAGCGTCGCTGTTTGGTCGCTGGAGAGCTGTCACACAGACAGCTCTCCAGCGACCAACGATCCCGAGGTCCCCGGTAACCAGGGTAAACATCGGGTAACTAAGCGCAGGGCCGCGCTTAGTAACCCGATGTTTACCCTGGTTACCATCCTAAAAAGTAAAAAAACAAACGCTACATACTTACCTACCGCTGTCTGTCCTCGGCGCTCTGCTTCTCTGGTCTGGCTGTGAGCGCCGGGCAGCCAGAAAGCAGAGCGGTGACGTCACCGCTCTGCTTTCCGGCTGACCGACGCTCACAGCCAGAGCAGGAGGAGAGCAGAGCACAGCGCTGGAGGACAGACGGCTGTAGGTAAGTATGTACTGTTTGTTTTTTTACTTTTAGGATGGTAACCAGGGTAAACATCGGGTTACTAAGCGCGGCCCTGCGCTTAGTTACCCGATGTTTACCCTGGTTACCAGCAAAGACATCGCTGAATCGGTGTCACACACGCCGATTCAGCGATGTCTACGGGGAGTCCAGCGACGAAATAAAGTTCTGGACTTTCTTCCCCGACCAGCGATCTCCCAGCAGGGGCCTGATCGCTGCTGCCTGTCACACTGGACGATATCGCTAGCGAGGACGCTGCAACGTCACGGATCGCTAGCGATATCGTCTAGTGTGACAGTACCTTTAGCTAGTTTATTATCCCTTCAGGTGATTTTCAGGAATTAATGCAAAGTGGCAAATGAAAATGTGTATTTTTACCACCTAAATGCGGCTAACTTCTCAACAGGTTACAACAGCCGGCAGAGTCTAAGGCCGCTATTTGGCCGTGAATTGCCATGGCAAACATCAGGACCACACAATCATGATCTAATGGCACCAATTGGAATAAAGAGGAAGCCCCCAACACTGTTAACCATTTATATAATGTAGTCACTATTGACAGCAGCACCCAAGGTGTTAAACTGATTTGGACGATGCGAACACTAATCGTGGCTAATGCAGCAAGTTGTCAGCTATAGTGTACAGCCAACAACTGCAGGATTGTCAACTGTATGGGGAGGCTATTCTCTTATTCCTCAGATCAGTTTGAGACGTATTGGCAGTCATTAAGGGGTTTTATTATTTATATAGAACCATTAATTCCATAGTGCTGTACATTACAGGCTGTAAGCTTCTTCGAAGAGGTGGGTTTTCAGGTTTCTTTTGAAGGATCCAAATGTGGTAGATAACCAGACATGTTGGGGCTCAGAATTCCAGAGGATGGGGGATTTTTCAGGAGAAGTCTTGGAGGCAATTGGGTGAGGAGCAAATAAGCGTGGAGGAGAGATGGAGGTCTTGGGAGGACCAGAGATTACAAGAGGGAAGATAACGAGATTAGTTTGGAAATATACGGAGGAGAAAGGTTATGGATGGCTTTGTAGGTCAGTGTTAGTAGTTTAAACTGGATACAATGGGAAATTGGGAGCCAGTGAAGGGATTTGCAAAGAGGAGAAGCAGGTGTGTAGCGAGGAGAGATTAGTCGGGCAGCAGAGTTAAGGACGGACTGGAGGGGTGCGAGAGTGTTAGAAGGTAGGCCACAGAGGAGGATGTTGCAGTAGTCGAGGTGGGATACGATTAGGGCATGCACGAGCATTTTGGTAGAGTAAGGGTTAAGGAAAGGACGGATTCTGGAAATATTTTTGAGCTGGAGGCGACAGGAGGTGGCGAGAGCTTGGATGTGTGGTTTGAAGGACAGGGCAGACTCAAGGGTTTCTTGAGTCAGTGGATTATGGGGACATGGGAAAGTGTGATTTCATTTATTTTGATAGATCAGGTAGGGAAGATATGTGAAATGGAGGAAAGAATTAGTTCAGATTTGTCCACATTGAGCTTGAGGAAGCGAGGTGGAGAATAAGGAGAATATGGCTGATAGACACTCTGGGTTTCTGGAGAGCAGAGAGGTGACATCTGGGCCAGAGAGGTAGATCCGAGTGTCATCAGTATTTAGCTGGTACTGGAAGCCATAGGACCTTATGAGTTGCCCCAGGCCGAGTGTGTAGATTGAGAAGATTAAGGGCCCTAGGACAGAGCCTTGAGGGACATAGAGAGGGGGGGGGGGAGGATGAAGAGGTAGTATGGAAGTAGAAAACGCTAAATGTGCGGTTGGTAAGGTATGAGGAGATCCGAGTAATTTTGGTCAGGGCAGTCTCAGTGGAATGGTGGGAATGAAAGCCAGATTGTAGGTTGTCAAAGAGAGTTAGATGCAAAGTGAGAGGAAAGTTCAGCGTGGACGTGCTGCTCAAGGAGCTTGGAAGCAAATGTGAGCAAAGATATGGGGCGATAGCTGAACATATCCCTTGACCCAAGTGCTGGCTTTTTGAGGATAGGTGCGATTGTGGCATGTTTGAAACCAGTGGGGAAGGTACCAGAAGTTAGTGATAAGTTGAAGAGACGGATTAGGTATGGTATTAGTGTGGTGGTGAGGTTGGGGGAGGAGGTGGGATGGGGTCAAGTGCACAAGTGGTGAGGTGTGATTTGGACAGAAGATGAGCAAGCTCCCCTTCAGTGATTTTGAAGGGGGAAGTTATGGGGTTTGGGCATTGGTCTGGTATACAAAAGGGGTTGTGGTGGTTTGACAACAAAGACTTGCCTTGTTTGGTCTATCTTATTTTTGAAGTGCGTGGCCAAGTCCTCGGCAACGATTAGGGAACTCGGAGGGGGCAGTGGTGGGCGGAGGAGGGAGTTAAAAGTGTTGAACAACTGTTTGGGGTTGTGGGATAAGGAAGATATGATGTAAAATAGGCCTGTTTAACAGAGGGAAGAGCTGATTTGAATGCGAGTGTTGCTTGTTTGAGTGCAATGAAATCGTGCAAATGCATTTTCTTCCAATGCCGTTCAGCAATTCTGGATACTTGCCGAAGCTTTTAGTAATATTGTGGGTTGTTTATGGATTTGTCACACTCTGCTATGCATGACAGGGGGCAATCGTGTCAACAGCTGATGCAAGAGTGGCATTGTAGAAAGCAGTGTGTGTCGTGGAGTGAGGATATGGATGCTAGTGGTAGGATAGAGTCTGTGTCTAGGTGTGCAAGGTTCATGCATGGGTGCGCATGTTGCTGGACAAGGGTGACAGGTGAGGAGGACAGGGATGAGAAAGTGAGTAGATGGTGGTCAGATAGAGAGCAGAGACGGGTGAAGACCAGGTCTAATGTGTGTCCGTCTGTGTGGGTGGCTGAGGAGGACCACTGAGTAAGTCCAAAAGATGAAGTAAGGGACAGGAGTTTGGCGACTGCTGACTGGTGGGTGTCAATGGGGATGTTGAAGTCACCCATGATGATTGTGGGAATGTCAGAGAAAGTGAAGGAGCCAGGTGGAGAATTGATCAATAAAGGCAATGGTTGGGCCCAGAGGTCAGTACATGACAGCCATTTGGAGGTTAAAAACTTGCCATATTTCCAGAAATAAATGCAAGTCATAGCGAACAAGTATTACCACCATCATGATGTACAATGTATCATAAAAGAAAAAACCTGTCTCAATCACTTAAAACTTTTATACTGAATATTCTCACTATACTATAAGTCAATCCGCTCAGCTCCCCCTACTCTACAACAAGCAGATTGGACTGCATTTTCATGGAGTTTTTTAAAGAACGTCCCCACGCCTTAACCGTTATGGAACATAGAATATTTGCATTGTAAACATGTAACACCCCAGGTAACCGGTTGTTACAGTGATGTTGCCTTTCTTTCGGGGAGGTGTTGTGAATTCTGTTGTCAGGCTCCCTCCTGTGGTCATGAATGGTACTTCGGCTGGTTCTGTCCATGGACTTTCTCTGGTGCCTGTGGGTGTTTGAGTTTCCTTCCACAGGTGACGAGGCTAATTCGTTAGTGGGCTGCTCTATTTAACTCCACTTAGATCTTTGCCCCATGCCTGCTGTCAATGTTGTACTTTGGCTCTAGTTCGCTCCTGGATCGTTCTGAGTTCCTGTTGCTCCAGCAGAAGCTAAGTTCCTCTGTGCTATTTTGCTTGTTTGCCATTTTTTCTGTCCAGCTTGCTTTTGTCAATATTGCCTTGCTTGCTGGAAGCTCTGGGACGCAGAGGGGCGCCTACCGCACCGTGAGTCAGTGCGGAAGGTATTTTTTCCCTGCACTCTCTGCGTGGTCTTTTGTAGGTTTTTGTGCTGACCGCAAAGTAACCTTTCCTATCCTCGGTCTGTTCAGTAAGTCGGGCCTCACTTTGCTAAATCTATTTCATCTCTGTGTTTGTATTTTCATCTTTACTCACAGTCATATGTGGGGGGCTGCCTTTTCCTTTGGGGAATTTCTCTGAGGCAAGGTAGGCTTTATTTTTCTATCTTCAGGGCTAGCTAGTTTCTTAGGCTGTGCCGAGTTGCATAGGGAGCGTTAGGCGCAATCCACGGCTATTTCTAGTGTGTTTTGATAGGTTTAGGGATTGCGGTCAGCAGAGTTCCCACGTCCCAGAGCTCGTCCTTATTATCAGTAACTATCAGGTCCATTATTTGTCCAAACCACCGGATCATAACAGGGAGAGTGATATCATGCTTGGAGGCAAGGAGGATTCTCTTTACCAGTTAATGACCTGCATTCAACACATTCTGAATCCAGGCCAGAAGGGAGAACTCAGGACCCGGATTCAGGGGAGCTTCCCCTAGCTTTAAGTGTTCAGGTCTGGAAGAGTTAGTTTAGTCTGGAGCAGACGGGGGGGGAGAGAGGAAGGAGAGCAGAAAGTGGAGCCATGCAGCCAGGACAGAAGAGAACCCGAGGAGTTGTAGTGAAGCATCAGAGGAAAGGAGCACAGGAGAGGAAAGGGGCTTAGAGGGGAACTGTGACCAGGCGCCCTCAGAGCTGAAGCGCAGGAAACGGGCACCCGAGGTTGTGTTGTACTCCAGGACACGGCAGAACCGGAGGGCATAGGACAGAATGTTATTTGCCCACACCACACCTGGTAGTGAAGCAGCACCTTAAGAGCCCAGGTCGTGATAGAGACCCTATAAAACTGCTCAAGCTGCCCACCATATAGGTACCTGTCTCATGACAGGAGAGAGGACTTTGCCAGGAAGCTAGAGGTAGCAGGGACCTCACATACTAGCGTGAGCAGGAAGGCTTATGGACCTCACCTGAGAAAGGGATCCACTATTGCCTCCAGGCCAGCCGGACCATACCACTGCCTGTTCCTGGTACCCTGGGCTGCAGACTGCTACTGCCAGTAAACCACGTAAAAGACTTTACAACTGTCCTCCACTTATTTGCTGGCATACACCATCCTTGCCACACCTTGGGAGCCCTGGGGACCCCGTTTCACCAGTGGGAAGCATCACCATCTTGCTGCAGTAACATCACCCCAGAGGACCCCTTTAAGCAGCGTCGGTCCACTCTGACGAGAACCACAGGTGGCGTGTCAAACCATTACAAAATCCCTTAAAAGACTATTCCTCTTTAGTTTGGCGCCTAGGACCACAGACCCGGTCGCAGCCACCATGACATCCCCTTAAGTGTACAGATGATTGGCCTCGGGGAGACCAAAACATCCAACACCGCGGAGACACCATCACGTGTTTCTCAACGCAGTGATTCCAGAACACTGCCCCCATCCCTTATGGGAAATATGCAGATGCATGTAAAGAAGCTGCGGAGACACCATCACGTGTTTCTCGACGCAAGCAGTGAATAGCCAGGCTGTCTGTGGATGGATACCATGCTTGGCATAGGTGGCTTTCCTTCATAGGATGCTGCCCTTCCCGTGGTTGTTCCTTCCCGGGGAAAGGCCTGGCTATTCACTGCTTGCGTCGAGAAACACGTGATGGTGTCTCCGCAGCTTCTTTACATGCATCCCCTTAAGTGTCACCGGACCTGGTACCGAGTATTCCCGTTCCAAACACGTTCTAATGTACCTTACAGAGAACACTACAGGCATTTATATCCCAACTTGCCTTCATAGAACTTGAAATTCTGGCCAATGTAAAGATCAGTTGACAGTTTGCCTAGAGGCTTCTTATTGCTAAGTTTGCAGTAGTACCCTAGCAATCTTCCAGGCTTGGATTACAGCCCGTCTACAGGGCACAAGGAGTGGATGTATGAAGGGTGCAACTTACACTAGAGGGTTTACCAGACAGCCGAATGCCCATAAGCCTTCTCTTCAGCCTCAGAAACAAATGGAAAAAAAATTAGCCAAATGCTAGAATTTTATTTACTTCAGATACAAATAAGCCTTTTTTATTTTTACAAATTTTTGTACACTTTAGTCAAGCATCACAAATATTAGAAGTTGAAAGCCTGTTTCTGCCCACTCGGGGCTTGGAATGTGTAAGTGTCTGTTGTAGCTTCCGGTTCCAATGCTGCCATGTCATCAGCCTCCTGGATCACAAGAAATTATAGAAGAGAACCAGGTTAAATATATGAGCTGCATTAAAGGACAGTACAGCCAGTGTTACCATGATGTTAGAAATCATTTAAAAAAAAAAAAAAAAAAAAAAAAAAGCACACCTCATGAAAGTTATCTAAATTGCTGAAAAAAAAAAAAAAAAGGTTTGCCCAAATCATGGAACAAGACAAAGGAGGCACATGTCCATGTTAAAAACAACTGTGCACTATAATCAAATACATCATGTTGTATAAAAAGGAACAAGCTGCTGGATGTTCGTGACACATAAAATGGCCAGTTAAGTGTAATGTATGGTTCTTCTTGGCTATGCAAGCGGTTTAAAAAATGACATCAATAGTTGTAGGTGCATGGGTTAGACCCAATTATGCAGGCCATTAACCCCACATGAATGCATTGGTATATCCATGCACATGCTCATAAGGTTTATAACCTTTTAAAATGTATAATATTAACGCATTCATGTGACGGTATATCCATGCGGCCAAGACCCGAAAAATAAAAAAATGCAGATTTTGCTTGCAGCAAACACGCAGCATGTACTAGAAGTACAAGGCTATGTTCACATGTTGCATTTTTGCTGCAAGCAAAACCTGTATTTAAGATCTAAAAGTTCAGCTCTTCCTCCACCACAGAAGAATCTTTTTTTTTTTTTTTTTTTTTTTGGGCGGGGGAGTTTTGGGGGGAGAAGAAGGGCAAACAAACATTTAGTGGAAAAACATGTTTTGGGAAATAAATCACTTACTGGTAACGGGGTTTTCCAGAACCCGTGACCGCATCATGTGGTGGTGGTGGGGGGGGCTGGGGAAGGGAAGATCCGCCCACCATGGACAGGAAACTTACAGGTCAAAAAAAAGGGCAGCACTTTTCCCCTCAACAGTTGGATTACAGAGCATGGGAGCACCTCCAATGGTTATTACAAATTAAAAAAAAACAAAAAACAAAACACACTTAAGGTGTGGAATTATCACTAGTGAAACAAGTGTTCACCCAATCATAACGGCTAGGAATATAAGGGTGCAGTCATTGGTCCAGAAAAATCCTGTTAATGGTAAGTAACCAAGACTATCAATTACCCATGACAGCACCATGAGAGAATTATAGAGAAATAAGAATTCAGGGATCAACCAGTCTGGTGCACCCTTCTCCCAGAGGTGGGATCGGAAGTTGCACCCATATCCAATTTATAATGCCTATAGAAGGTTTAAGAGGACCAGGCTGTAGCCTTACAAATCTCTATGGAGAGGTCCGATCTTTTCGCCCAGGAGGTTGCCACTACCTTCCGTGACTGCTTGCCACTCCACCTAGCAATTGTGAGTATTGAGGTTTTAAGCCTTTTCCTGGAACCCTAGAAGGACACCAACAATGAGCTATCCTTTCTCCAGCAGACAGGTATCTGACTACACAGCTTTTAAACATCCAAGGTATGAAGTCAATCTCCTGGTTTCTTGGATTAGAACAAAAAGGAAGGACAATCTCTTGAAGTCTTTGGAACTGGGATGCTACTTTGGGAAGGTAGGGGTCTGGCTTAAAGATTACTCAGTCATCAAAAATTGGAGTAAAAGGTGGAGCTATAGAAAGCCTGTATATCAGATTCTTCTGGCAGATGTTAAAGCTACCAACAGGGCTGTTTTAAAAAAAAAGGAATAATTCTGTTAACCTGCAGATTAATTCCATATCTGCACTTTAATAGTGTTATAATGCTGTCCCGCACCTGCATGCAGTGGGGAGTAAAGTATATTTATCCTCCCTGCCAGCATTTTTCATTCAGTCACAGAGGCAGAGGTGGCGCTGGTTCAGTCACGCTCTAACCACACCCCCAGCCCTGACTTACACTGGCTCAGAGCGGTGACCGAAACGGTGCTGCCCCGCCCCTATGACTGAATGCTGGCAGGGAGAATAAAAGATCACTTTCTCCCCGCTGCATTCAACTGTGAGCAGGCACCGGACAGCATCATAATGCTGCTAACCTGCAGATTAACAGCATTATTCTTGGCGACAGGTTCTCTTAAGTGAAAGAATCCTAAGGGGTTGAGATTCTATGGGCTCAATAGGTACGTCCGTTAAGGCTATCAGGACCAAAAATATTCAGAGTGCCATAGGGCCAATTTTACTTCAGAAATGGGCCTAGGTCTCAATGATTCTTCAATAAGCCATGGTACAAAATAATACCCAAATCAATGCTGTACAGAGCCCCAAGATCCACCATCATCTTTTAGGGTACTGGTGGATAAACTAAATAGAGACCCTTTTGTAAAAATTCCAGAATGCTTCCCATATCCTCGACTCTGAAAAGGATAAAAACTCTCCATGTTCTAGCATATATTCTGTTTGTGACTGCCTTCCTGCTTTGAAGTGGTGCGGAGATGAGATTTGGCTGTTGGGGGGTTGCTAAGAGGTACCCGCTTTCCTTTAAGAGTGCCCTTTCAAATTCCACAGTTCAGTGGAAGCTGGCTGGTTGTGGATGATTCACTGGCCCTTGAGAAAAAGGAGTTGTCGGAATCTAAACTGATGGATTGGACAAACACTATCCTTAGGCATGTGAACCATTGTCTTTTGTGCCAAAAGGGGGCAGTCAATGATTTTTGCCCCATCTTCCCCCATTTCTCTTATGACTAGAAGAATCAGGGATACTGGAGGAAAGCTGTATGCCAGGCTGAAATCCCATGGAGCCAGGAAGGCATCTACCACTAGGGGAGGGGTTGATCTTTCCTGGGGTCCAGGGAACAATTCCTTCACCTTTTGGTTTAGTCTGTTAGCAAAAAAAGTTTATGACTTTGCAGGACCAACTAGGATTCTAATATCAATCCAGATCTAACCAGGCAGAGTATCCAGCTACTGGCCAAAATTCACTCCCAAGCAGGGAAGGAGGATGAATGCCTTTCCCCCTACCTGGGTCAGGAGTCATTGGCCAGATTCCTGGCCTCTTGGGAAGAGGTTCCGCACATTAGGCTTCTACTTTTCCTTCTGTGATTTTCCAAATTTATCCTGCTTCTGGGGAGGCTTCTTCATACAAACTTTTCTGAAGGATAGTCTGTAGGCAGGATTAGATAGACTAGGGAATCCTTTTTGGCATCCCCTGCTTTCAAGAATTTTGCCCAGGGCTGGGCTAAACTGTCGTCTCGATCTGGCCTCAGTGTCCCTCAACCAGCATTTCAACTACAATGCCCTATGGGCTGCTTTGGGAAGGGCAGCCGACATTGCTGCCAGCCTTAGAGTCAGCAGAAGCATCTGATCGGAAAGCCGCTGCTGATGTCCCTAGCCACTCAGTCCTTTAACTGGGATTCCAGTACACGTTGCCGCTACTGCCGGTTTCAGGACCTCTGCTGATGTATCGCACGTACACCTATAAAAAAAAAAAAAAAAAAAAAAAGTGTCCACTTTCCTGTTGACATCCCTCAATATCCCCATGTCAGAGGGCAGAGAAGATTTCCTGGAGGTCTTTGTAATGGCCACACCCAGTTTAGGGGCTGTGTCCTATAATGATAAAGGCTCAAAAGGGATATTAGTGTTATGAAGAATGGGGGGAGGGGGACCGCTCTTCTCAGGTTTTTCCTGTACTAAAACCTGGATCCTTTCATTTAACAAAGGATTGACACCATTACTGATCTAGGTCCCGGAACATGAGATCCTGCACTGATGTTTCTGGCCTAGCATCCACAATGGGCATTGTGGATCTGACTGCATTAACCTGCCTGTCCACTTCAAGCAGAACACTGATGCCCCGAGCAGCTATCTGAAGAGCGGCATCGTCAGTGGTCCTCATAATCTGATTTAGAGGAAGTATCCAACACTTGGGAAACTTTCCTAACCCCTATCCTTCCTTTGGGAGATAGCACTCCTGTTTCCTAGAGTCCAGAATTAAACCCAGGATTTATTGTACTTGGCTCCAGCCTTGACTTATTCAGGCTTAGAAACCAGCCCAGGTCTACTAGGGTATCCATAACGGTCCAGCTGCTCTCTGCAGTGTCGAGCCGCTTGCCATAAAAAAAAAAAAAAAAATGATAATTACTTACGGGTAATTTGATTTTCCAGAACCATGACAGTGCCGCACGTGAGAGATGGCATCCACCCCCAGGAACAGGAAACCTGTAGCAGAGATATGAGAATGGGGCGGCCCCTCTCTCCTCAGTTTGTTTCCAGAGTATGGAAGATGACCGCTTTGTTAGTACACCGTTATGTATCATTTACATTTGTATAATCTTTCGTTAGCTTCTGTCTGCACATATATTTTGCATATATACATTTACTTATATACAATAAGTTCTTTTTTTTTTTTTTTTGTTAAATCACACAACCATCACCAAGATAGGGCGGAAAATAATGCGGCGCTGTCATGGTTCTGGAAAATCAAATTACCCGTAAGTAATTATCATTTTTCCCTTCACCATGACAGCACCGCACGTGAGAGGAAGAAATAGAAGATTCCTAGGGTGGGACGACAGCAGACAACACCTTTCTCCCAAAAGACAAGTCTGATTGACCTAAGTCTAACCTATAATGTCGGAAGAAGGTAGAGGGTGATGACCATACTGCCGCTTTACAAATCTGTTCTATCGAGGCGTTTGCCCTTTCCGCCCAGGAAGTGGCTATAGCACGCGTGGAGTGAGCCGTAACACCCTGTGGGGGAACTTGACCAGAAAAAGATTACGAAAGTGAAATAGCCGTACGCAACCACCGTGCAATAGTTGCCTTTGAGGCCTTTTTTCCCCTGTTTGTCCCCTGAAAGGTGACAAAAAGGGCCGATGACTGACGCCAAGATTTTGTGGCCTCTAAGTATTGAAGGAGGCAGCGTCTGACATTGAGACAATGGAAAGTTGTTTCCCCCTGGGATTTTGGTTGGGAACAAAAAGAGGGCAGAATAATTTCCTGGTCTCTATGAAATTTAGAATTGACCTTCGGAAGAAAGGCAGGGTCGGCTTTAATAACTACTTTGTCATCATGGAAAGTAGTGTAAGGAGGGTTCACCGACATAGCTTGTAACTCACAAGTACGGCGGGCAGACGTTAAGGCAACTAGGAGAACCGTTTTTAGAGTCAAGGATTTTATTGATATAGAATCAAGAGGTTCAAAGGGGGAAACGGTTAGGGCCTTTAAAACTAAATTTAAATCCCAGGGAGCTACCTTAGGTATTAATTTTGAGGGTCTGGAAGTAAAGGAGGCTCGAATGAACCTATAGACCCAAGGGTGGTCAGCCAGTTTATGATCAAATAGTGCACCAAGGGCAGAGACTTGCACCTTTAAGGTGCTAGTAGACAGACCTTTTTCCAACCCTTTTTGGAGAAATTCAAGGATTTCCTTTACCGGGACCTGTTGACCAGAGTTCGACAACTGTCGCCCCGAGAAATCTAGGAATTTTTGCCAGATTTTCTGGTATTTGTCTGAGGTGACTTTTTTTCTGCTAGCGAGCAATGTGGTCACCAAAGGGCTTGAGAATCCTTTTGCTAACAGAAGTCCCCTTTCAAGTTCCAGGCGGTGAGATGCAACCTGTGAACTTGGGGATGTTGAACTGGCCCTTGGTACAGGAGATCCGGGGCATCCGGAAAGATCCACGGGTCCGAGAGACATGCGCCTGAGCCACGTGAACCATGCTCTTTTCGGCCAAAAGGGAGCTATGAGGATTACTCGTGCTTTGTCTTCCCGAATTTTCCTGAGGACTGTCGGGATTAATGGTATTGGGGGGAATGCGTATGCTAGATGGAAGTTCCACCGATATAGGAACGCGTCTACCCCCTCCGGGTGTTCTCTTGGGTTCAGAGAATAGAACCTCTTCACCTTCCGATTTTGTTTTGTGGCGAACAGGTCTGTCTGGAACGCCCCAGCTGGCACATATTTTCCCAAATACCCGCTGGTTCAGGGACCACTCCCCCTGATGTAACGTGTGACGGCTTAAGTAGTCGGCTACTTGATTCTCTGATCCTTTCAAGTATGTTCCGGTTAGTGAAAGAAGGTTGTTTTCGGCCCATATAAAAAGTTTTGGCCTCTGCCATAAGGGATGTTGATCTTGTGCCCCCTTGGCGGTTTATATAAGCTATCGTTGTGTTGTTGTCGGACAACACCACCACATGTCTTCCCAGAATCCTTTTTCCTATATGAAGAAGTGCTAGTCTTACCGCAGACAATTCTTTTAGATTGGAGGACGCTGTTGTCATTGGGCTCCCCCATTGACCCTGTAGGACCTGATCTCCTAAGTGTGCCCCCCAACCCCACGGACTCGCATCGGTAGTAATGACCACTGGATCTCGTACTGACCATGGCACTGCGTTGGTTAGATTTTCTGTTTTCAGCCACCACTCTAGTGAGTTTTGAACCTTTGGTGATAGAAGAATCTTCCGATTCAGATTGTATGGATTTCTTTCTTGTTCGGCTAGTATCTGCCATTGTAACTCTCGTGTGTGGCTTTGTGCCCATTGCGTTGCTGGAATTGTTGCCGTTAGGACTCCTAAGTGACATTGCATTCCTCAGAGAGATAGTCTGTTGTAGTTGGAATGACTGTACTCTCTGCTGAATAGATTGAACTTTCCTCTGTGGGAGGACACACTCCTGCTTGACTGAGTCTAACACGATTCCGAGGAATTCTTGAGTTTGAGTTGGGACAAGCCTTGATTTTTTCAGGTTTATCATCCATCCTAAACTGGTCAGTACCTCCAGTACTCTTGCGGCCGCCTTTTCGCAACTTTTTGTTTTTTGCTATTATCAAAAAAATCGTCCAAATAGGGTACCAACATTATGTCTTCTTTCCTGACAAAAGATGCTACTTCGGAAATAACTTTTGTGAATATACGGGGCGCTATGGCTACCCCAAAAGGAAGACATTGATATTGTAGATGGACAGGGGGTTTTCCCAGATTTACCACTAATCTTAGATATTGTTGGTGTTGGACAGCGATTGGCACATGGTAGTAAGCGTCTGTAAGATCGATCACCACCATGTAACAGTTTGGGTCGAGTACTTTTACTGCAGTCTTTAAAGTTTCCATCTTGAATTTGTCTATTTGAATGTAATGGTTTAGGGCTTTTAGGTTGAATATTACTCTCAGCGAGCCGTCTGGTTTTGGTGTTAGAAATAAAGTGCTGTAGAACCCTTTCCCTATCTCTCGATGGGGTACTTCTACTAACACTTCTTTTTGCATGAGGAGATAAATTTCTCTTTCTAATATGGCCTGATTTTTTCCCCCCACCTGGGTCATTTTTACACGATTTGGTGGGAGGTTGGAGAACTTGAACCTCAGACCCTCTGACAACAAATTTGTTATCCATTGAGAAGCCGGCAGCGCTGCCCAATGATGGACAAACCGCCGGAGTCTTCCCCCCCACCGGAATGCTGGCGTCACTGACTTTTGGGATCAGGCTTGGGGGGAGGTTTGTTGAAAAGGAATCCCCTTTCCTTTCGCTCTCTCCAGGGTCTGCCTCGACTAGACCTGTCATCTGATCGGCCGCGGGTCCCTCTATATCCACCACGAAAGGACGAACGAGAGGTATCCCATCGGCGCCTGGGAAAGGAAGGAGGTGGAAACCGCTTCTTTGTCCGACGCCTTCTCAAGGATCTCGTCTAGAGCTTTGCCAAACAGGTATTGCCCTTCACAGGGTACTCCACAGAGTTTGACCTTTGATTGGAAGTCAGCCGTCCAATTTTTCAGCCATAATGTTCTCCTTCCTGAAATTGGATAACGCACACACACGTGCGGCACTTCTAACTGAATCTATCGAGGCGTCTGCTAGGAATCTTGCGGCGCCTTGTAGAGAGGGTAATGCTTCCAGAAGCCTCTCTCTTGGGCATTTGTTTTTGATTTGGTCACTTAACTCCTCTAACCACTTGACCATAGCACGTGCCGTGCAAGTGGCAGCAACCCCGGGTTTAAATGACCATGTCGCTGCTTCCCAAGCCGACTTTAGAAAAGCATCTGCTTTTTTGTCGAGGGGGTCCCTTAGGGCTCCCATGTCTTCAAATGGTAACGCAACCCCTTTAGAGGCGCTAGCGATGGCTGCGTCTAGTTTAGGAGCCTTATCCCACTTTTCACAGACTTCCTCATCAAAGGGGTACTTGCGTTTTAATGCCTGAGGGACAGACATCTTTTTATTAGGTTTTTTCCACTCACGTTTTATTAATTTGATTATGTTATCGTGGAAGGGAAAAAACTTTCGCTTCTTCTCCTCCAAGTTGCTAAACATGGTGTCTTGGATTGTCCGTGGTTCTCTAGGGGTTTCTACCCCCATAGTCGTTCTGACAAGTTTGAGCAGCTTCCCAATGTCCTCCGACTGAAAACATGGGTGGCCATATTCCTCATCTGAGGAGTCTAAATCTGAGGCATCAGAGGGGGTTAAGGCTCCCGGCTCATCCCCTGAATCTATGTCCGACCCTTGCTCACTTGTTGGGGGAGGGGAGGTCTCTTTTGTGTGATGTTTCAACTGTTCTTTAACTGTAGATTTAACTTCCTCCCGTATGATTGTTTTAATGTTTTGTAATAGGGAAGAAGATTCCTCCGCAACTGTTCTGTCGATACAGGGCTGGCAGATCTTTTTGCTGTATAGCCTAGGGAGTTTTTCTTTACATAGTGGACAGACCCTATTCTTTTGCTTGGAGGTGGCTTTCCCTTCCTATAAAACATAATGCACAGGGTATCAGTGTGTGTGTAGCTTGCCTTACAAAGGCACTCACCCCTCCAGGACCCTGGGTACCGCTGCAGCTTGAGTGTCTTCCGACATTCTGGGCGCAGGCATCAGCAGCTCCGGATCTACCGCTGGTTCGGTCATCTCCGTCTGAAGAGCAGGACCAGCGACTCCTTTCTGCTGCTCTATTATATAGAGAAGCGGTGTGCGCGCCACTGGATCAGCTTCCGCCCGGAAGTGTCCAGCACACCGGCTCCCTCGGCGTGTGACGTCACTTCCTGCGACCGGAAGTCGTCATCCTCCACTTCGGCGCCAGCGTCAGTGAAGGACACGCCCCCATATCCCCGGACCGGCCTCCTGCCCAGAGCGGTCGCCGGGGAGTCCAGCGAGGGAAAGGGATGGCGCGGACCCAGCAGCCCGACACCGGACAGCACCGCACGCGATGCCGCCGACTACGGCTGGCCCCCCACGCGGACCTCGGCCTCCGGACCGGAATCAGAGGGAGATCCCTCCGGAGGTAGGAGCTCTGCAACAGGCGTCCACCTGCAGGAACAGGAAACCAAACTGAGGAGAGAGGGGCCGCCCCATTCTTATATCTCTGCTACAGGTTTCCTGTTCCTGGGGGCGGATGCCATCTCTCACGTGCGGCGCTGTCATGGTGAAGGGAAAAAAAAAAAAAAAAAAAAAAAAAAAAAAATCACTGATGCTCTCACAGTGGGATAGATGTCGGAGGTTGGTACTTCAGGCGAGTACAACAAGCCTGGTGTGTGTCCAGCAGATTTCTGGAACCTTCCTTGGGGGCAGCAAGAGATTCAATTTCTTTGCTAGATAGGACATGGGATAACCATGGTCACACTTGGAATATTTGGGAAGATTGGAAGGCATATTTGGGTATTCGGGTGGGAAAGGTGCATTTGTTATTGTCGTTAGTGGGTCACTGTTGGAGGCAGGCTGGTCAGTCCCAAAGATGATTCTATGGCAGCTCTAGCTTTTGATTTTAAAGCGATGGGGCTTCGAGACAAGAAGTCTTCTGGTGCTTCAAAATGTTAAACAGATGCAGAAGGGGCAGGAAAGTGGCTGACTGGAGAGGTCTGATTTCTAAAGATTTATTGTTACTCAGACAGGGAGGTTCTATTTGTCAATCTCAAATGTGAGATTGCTTTTTTGGTGCATTTCATTTGGGGGAAGTTGGTTAGTCCATCCAGATGTAAGAAAGGAGGTCTTTTGAGGGAAGACATTGACATATACAGTGACAGTAGGTGTTTATCCGATTGTCCAAAACAAATACAGTGGGAGAGCAATGTAAAGTGGTGCTTTTCAAGGTCAGAGGCTCTGCGCTATGCCCAGTTCACTGTGTGAATAAGTTAGGAACAATGGTTGTCGGGTTTAGTTTCCCTTTATTGGTTCACGCTGATGGATCATTTGCTGTATTTTCAATTTATAACTGTTAAGGCGTTGTCTGGAGTTAAGGGGGTGTCAATCTCATGGTCATTCATTTAGGATTGGAGCAGCTACAGAGGCAGTCACGATGGAGCTAGGTGATGTATTGATCAAGAGGATTGGGCAATGTTTAGGTCGTACTTTATGTACATCCAGCCATGGTTAGTTTGGCTAGTTGTATTTCTCAACATGTAAGGTTTTATTTTTGTTACATAGAGAAGTCAGCTGCTCATGTGGATTACAGTACACTCATTTGGATTCTGTGCAGCTTTGCTTACAATAGAGTGCTTGGAGGGGTGCCAAATGGGCTTTGCGAGGGAAGAGGCTATACTCAGTGGATTTGGAAACGTGGTGTGGCCTGGAATAAATTCCTCATTGAGTTCCATAGTTTTGTCCAGTTGGACTGGATCCCAGATGTATTGGCAATTCATTAGGGGAGGGGGGGCCCAATGATTTATGTAGAAGACCTTGTAGTGAATTGATAAGAGACATCAAGTTTCATTTGATGAAGCCATGTGCAAGGTTTCTCAAGGTTCTCGCAATCTGGTCTGATCATTCCTAGGAAGGTTTGGTTGGAGGAGGGGGGGGGGGGGGGAGAAGGGGCGCTCTGTCAGTTGAAGGTGTTAATAAAGAGACTAAAATTGAACAGGGCAGAGTCATTTTATGGCAAGGAATGGTGCAGTGATGGTCTGTCATGTGGAGTTAGAATCGGGCAAAGGAGAATTTTGATGGATAGGATTCTTTTAAGCACCTTAGTATAGACATGTGGTGCTTTGACACAATAAGGCACAAATGTTTGATGGATGCAAAACATTTATACTTCTGACAAGGGGGAATCTCCTGAGGTTCTAGACCTCTCCCTAAGGGCAGTCTCACATGTCCAGATAATTCCGGTACCGGAATTGTCCGTGTGGCGGTGCATTTGTGGCACACATGTGCCACCCTTGTGCCCACTGGGTACCACACGCACCGTGCAGGAGACAGCGCTAAGGTTTAGCACTGTCCCCTGCATCTGGTGCTGAAGCTGCAATTCATATCGTCCCTGCAGCAGCGGTTGCTGTAGAGAAGATATGAATAATCGTGTTTAAAATAAATATCCATGAACACCCCCCCCCTCCCGCGGTTATTAAAATACTCACCCGGCTCCCTCGCTGGCTGGCGCTGCTTCCTGTCCTGGCCGCACCTTCTACTGTATGAGCGGTCACGTGGGGCCGCTCATTTACAGTAATGAATATGCGGCTCCACCCCTATGGGAGGTGGAGCTGCATATTCATGATTGTAATGGGCGGCTCCACGTGACAGCTCATACAGTAGAAGGTGCAGCCAGGACAGGAAGCAGCGCCAGCCAGCGAGGGAGCCGGGTGAGTATTTTAATAACAGCGGGGGAGGAGGGGGGGCACATGGATCTTTATTTTAAACATGATTATTCATATCTTCTCTACAGCAAACGCTGCTGCAGGGAAGATATGAATCGCGGCTTCAGCACCAGTGGGGGGGAACAGCGCTTACAGTAGCACCGTCTCCTGCACGGCACACTGACAACGTCCATGTGCGGTACGTGTTTTACACGGACCCATTGACTTTAATGGGTCCGTGTAATCTGTGCGCTCGCACGAACACTGACATGTCTCCGTGTTTGGCACACGGAGACACGGTCTGCAAAAAATCAATGACATTTGCACAGATGCATTGATTTCACTGTGTCTACGTGTGTCAGTGGCTCCGGTACGTGAGGAAACTGTCACCTCATGTACTGGAGCCACTGACGTGTGAAACCGGCCTGAGTGGAATTAAGTGGTGATAGGTGTGTATATAATCCCAGGGAAGGGATTAGAGGGCCCGTGGCCAAGTTAATTGGTCAAGTTAGTTAATAGATTCCTCCGAGCTGGTGCATAGCAGCTATAGGCAAGATTAAGACCTTAGCCAAGGTGGGCTTCTCAGACCTGTTTTATAAGTTTTAGGCTTTGAGGACCACCCCTTTAGGAGGTCATTATAAAAACAATGTTTGTTAATAAAAGGCTGATGTGGCAAATTTGATTAGTTTACGGTGTGATTATTTGATTGGGTTAAAACGGGATCGGGGAGTGTCTTCAGAAGCAGTGTTAAACTAAGCTCACATGACTCGCAAACACTCCTTTTGTCATGCTCATCTTGCAGTTTTAAAGTAATTCTGCAAAATATACAAGAACCATACCTCGCCTGAGAAGTATTTCTCTATAAGTGCTAAAGCAGCATGATAAACCATGTGGTTGTCATGTGTCTGTAGAGCTTCTATCTTCTCCAGTCCTCCCAACTCTTCTACAGCTAGGCACAGTTTGTCCAACTCACTCAGTTTCTCAGCAGCCTGCAAAAAAGTATATATATTTAATCATTCCCAAGGGATCCTGAATGTATGGGACTTTGCAACTTTATAGACATGTCATCTTTATTATGTCTTTGAGAATTATAGTGGTTAGGCCATAGAGAAGTAGAATAGGGAAGTCCAATAACAAGTTACCATGCATTTTGTGCAAAATTTACAACTTTGGCACACCATTTACTTATCCAGTGTCTTGGTAAGGAATCATTGCTTAATTAAAATGTTGCAGTTAGGAAGCGTGCACCTCCTCAAGAACTCGGCCCAACTTTCAGCTGCTATGTGCCAGTCAGTCATTGGCTGCTGTAGTTTATGGCATAAGCAGTGATTTTTTTTTCCCACATTTTGATAAATCTGAATTGATATGGGTGTCAGGCCAGGGTTAAACTTACCAGAAATATGTTGGAGATTGCATCCAAGATTACCAGGATTGTTTTGCTGTCCTTAATTGTTAGTAAGTTGAGAAGTGGTTCCAACACCCCACTATGAACCAGTTGTACTACCTGCTCCACAGTTCCCCCACTAGTGTAGTTTGTGATTGCCCACACGGCCTCCTTCTGGGCTTTAAAGTCACCCTAGGGGGGGAAGGAAAATAATCTTAATGAAATCTGTTAGTAACATTTGCCCCAAGCCATCAGAGGTCGTGCAGGAAGGGTAGTGTAACATTTCTATAGACGCCCATTATGCCGTCTTGTTCACCTTGGTGCAGAATTTTTTTTATTCATATGCAAATTCCGGGTGCATGCATGAGAACCGTCCCCACCACCACAACCTTCTGCTACTTGAGCGACAGACTCTGCAGCAAGACATCAGCTCCCCACTGTCAAGTAGCAGAGGACCACATTAATGGGGAACAACAAGCGCACCCACCAGCCAGATTTGCATACGAGTTCCTGTACAATTGAGCACCACATAGCAGTGAAATAATGCAGCGTGATATTTCCATGGATTCCCATCTCTAACAGAGTCCCTTTAAAAATAAAAATGCAAGTACCATACTATGATTTCTACCAAGACTAAATACCAGTATGCACCAGTCTAGATTTTCCTAGATCAAGCGAAGAATTCATGCTTTTCACAAACTAGGATAGCACTTGTGCCAATCTTTACCTTATTAAGAAGCTCCACCAGTGGTGGGAGGAGGCCACAAGTAATAAGTTGCTGAATTTGTGGAGCTGGACCTGCTGCAATATTACTAAGCGTCCATGCTGCCTCCCTCTGAACACTTGACTTTTGATGCCGCAGGAGCCGAGGCAAAATAGACAGGACTCCAGCATCTATAGCCACCTGGGTCTGTTTGTCTGTGCCAGTGACTATGTTCCCAACTGTACGTAGGGCTGGTGTCTGAGAAAAGTTTGAAAAAATAAAAATTAGGACACTGCATTGGTCACTTCAATGTTCCCTCAGTCTATGCAGCAATGACCCCATTATACTTGGGCTGCTCTTGCTAGGACAACTTTCTCTTATGATGATATAAACATTAATGGATACATGGATTCTGGTTAATCAGTTTACTCACCAAGATGCCGAGCTCTTCACTATTCATTAAATATATTAGTCTGTCCACAACCCCAGTCTGTACCACAACATCAATCCGGTCATTGGCACCATCAGTCAGATAGGACATCGCCCAACATGCGTCTGATAAGATGTCCCTGTCTTCATGGTACAAGAGCAGAGCCAGTGTTGGCAGGATTGCAAGAACAGCCTTCATAGGTGGATATGGGTTTTTGTTGCGACACAAGTTAGACAGGGTCCATGTAATGTTACGCAGAAAGCCAACCTAAAGATTTAAGGGCAATTAGGTTAGTGTTTAGTAGGCCGTTACCATGATCAAACCCAAATTGAGGTTGTATACTAGAAATAGACACATCAAGGCAAAGAATCTCAGAATTATAAGCAGCCCTGACAATATTACCATCCTAAGACTTACAGTGGGGGGGTTTTTTACTTCAAAACTGGCTTGGTTGCCCATAGCAATCAGAGCTCAGCTTTTTACTTGTCAATTCTAATTGTAACAAATATTCACGATGAAAACACTTGAATCTTAACTAAAACCACAATCTAAGATTTTTTTTTGGCCAGCACTGTAGATGAAATTTGCTGTTTCTCCCCCTTCCCAATTTATGTGTTCTGTAGTTTTCAATTATGGCTGGACACAGACAAGATAAGCAGTAAGTCTCATTCCAGAGGTAAACAACTTCATAGAATGTTGGAGTTGGAAGGGACCTCCAGGGTGATAGTGTCCAACCCTCTGCTCCATGAAGGATTCACTAAACCATCTCAGGCAGATGTTTGTCCATCCTCTGCTTGAAGACTTCCATTGAAGGAGAACTCACCACCTCTCGTGGCAATCTGTTCTACGCTTTGATCACCCTCACTGTCAAGAGTTTTCTAATATTTAATCTAACTTCTTACTTTAAAAATTCCACTACATCTCGTGTTTCCTTGTGCAAATGAGTCTAAGGATGGTTCCCCTATGCCAACATCCCTTCAGATATTTGTAGACAGCTATTAAGTCTCCTCAGCCTTTTTTCAAGCCCATTATTCCCAAATCCTTTAACCAATCCTCATAGGATATACTTCAGTCCGCTCACCATCTTGTAGCTCTTCCTTAAAATGTGGTGTTTAGAGATGTACACAGCATTCCAGACCAAGGAAGAGTCTGGGGGGGGGGGGGGTACGTGAGGAAACTGTCACCTCACGTACCGGAGCCACTGACGTGTGAAACCGGCCTAAGACAGCAGTCTCACATCACATTTTCTTGACTATGCATTTTAAGTTCCTGTTGCTTCAGATAAAAAGAAGAGGTTAACACAACTATCACCAATATGTATAAGCCCGTAAACTCCCGCAAATGTTCTGTGAATGGTAAGAAACGGGTGTAAGATAGTTTAGACTTAATAGAAGTAAAACAAATGGGATGGGCAGGTCAATAGGCAGAATTTAATGTCTAACCTATAAATATATTTAAAGACAAAACCCAGCACATTAACCATGCATTATGTTCTACAGCAGGTGGAGTGGAATATTTAAGGATCCTGTATAAAATGTAGTCTAGAACTCCTGCTCACACTGTTAGGAGCCTAGTGGGTGGCCCAAGTAATGGGACTTTGTTCTAGTGTGCATAAAAGATAACAGGCAGTCACCAGTCAGGACCACCCCATGGACTCAAGCATTAAACCTCCTCCCCCACAGTTATGGGTCAATCCTCAGCTGTTACATCTCCATAGCCTGCATCATTATTGCAACAGGTCCTCCAGTTAAAAAAAAAAAAAAAAGATTAACAGGGCAGCATACCGGGGTCTGTGGGGTAACCAATGCCAGAAGTGGTGGAATCACATCACACTTGATCAATGAATCTCTGTACAGTGGGCCATCACCTAGAGAGAAGTATACAGTTATGTAAAGCAAGTCTTTGCAGAATAAGAGTCCATTTTAGTCAAAGTGCTTTATGGCATAAAGTGATGAATTTCTGGGACCCAGAGGGCTCCACAACTCACATTTAGGCTGCCGTCACATTAGCAGTATTTGGTCAGTATTTTACATCAGTATTTGTAAGCAGGGCCGTATTGGGACTAAAATTCAGCCCTGGCATTTGAAGTTACACAGGCCCACTTGTCGCATTGGTGACTGTATAATATGTTTGTACACTTGTAGGTTACAAGAAGTGAGGGGGAGTATCTAACACACGCCCACTTAGTATATAGCAATGTGGGCACCATATTCCTGTAAAAAAAAAAAAAAAGTTAAATGCTCACCTTCCGTCGGCACCCCCGGATCCAGCCCAAGCGTTTACCGATGCTCCGGTCCTAAGAGTGCATTGCGGTCTCACGAGATGACATAGCGGTTTCACGAGACCGCTATGTCATCATTTCGCAAGACGCAATGCATGGACCAGTTACCGGAGCGTTGCAAGGAGCGGGAAAGGCACGGGAAGGTGAGTATATAATGATTTAATTTTGTTAATTGTTTTTAACATTAGATCTTTTTACTATAGATGCTGCATAGGCAGCATCAATAGTAAAAAGTTGGTCACACAGGGTTAATAGCAGCATTAACAGACTGCGTTACACCGCGGCATAACGCGGTCCATTAACCCTGTGTGAGCACTGACTGGAGGGGAGTATGGAGGGGGCACTGACTGGGGAGTAAGGAGCGGCCATTTTGCTGCCGGACTGTGCCAGTCACTGATTTGCCACGACCAATCAGCGACTTGGGATTTCCGTGACAGAAAGACAGAATGACAGACAAAGACTGAAGTGACCCTTAGACAATTACCATATATAGTAGACTAGATGGTGGCCCGATTCTAACGCATCGGGTATTCTAGAATACGTATTTATGTATATAGCAGCCACATAGTATATAGCACAGGCCACGTAGTATATAGCCGACAAATACTACGTAGCCTGTGCTATATACTATGTGGCTGCTATATACATACATATTGTAGAATACCCGATGCGTTAATACAGGCCACGCAATATATAACAGTGGCCACGCAGTATATAACGCTGCCCACGCAGTATAACAGTGGCCACGTAATATATAGCACAGCCCACGCAGTATATAGCAGCCACGCAGTATCTAACAGCCCACGTAGTATACAGCAGTGTGGGCATCATACCTGTTAAAAAAAAAAGTTATATACTCACCCCCTGGGATCAACCGAAGCTGCGGGGATACGCGCGCGTCTGCCGCCATCTTCCGTTCCCAGGATGCATTGCAAAATTACCCAGATGACTTAGCGGTCTCACGAGACCGCCAAGTCTTCTGGGCAATTTCGCAATGCATCGCCAGGAACGGAAGATGGCGGCAGGCACGTGCGGCTCGGCGGACTACGGAGGGTGAGAATAGTAGGTTTTGTTTTTTTATTATTTTTAACATTTTTTTTTACTATTGATGCCTCATAGGCAGCATCAATAGTAAGAAGTTGGGGACACAGGGTTAATAGCAGCGGTTACGGAGTGCGTTACCCGTGGCATAACACGGTCCGTTACTGCCGGCATTAACCCTGTGTGAGCGGTGACTGGAGGGGAATATGCGGGTGCCGGGCACTGACTGCGGGGAGTAAGTAGCAGCCATTTTCTTCCGGACTGTGCCCATCGCTGGTTTTGCCGCGACCAATCAGCGACTTGGGATTTCCATGACAGACAGGCCACGACCAATGAATATCCGTGACAGAAAGACAGACGGAAGTGACCCTTAGGCAATTACCGTATATAGAAGATATAGATAAAAACAATATATCATGAAAAATAGGAGTACAGATGTTATCAAAATGAATCAAAGGTACTTCAAGTAAAGTAATCACAGAATATACCTATAGCTGTAGGAGGCGGACCAGTGACGATGCAGAATACTGCAGGATTGCACCGCTGACATTGGCGCAGCATGTGACAAGCGCCCTATATACACACTTCCTCCAAGTGCAGTTATATTACTAGGCAGCCCCCCTCCATGGTGGTTACTCTCACCAGTTCATTGCCCTTTTATCATGGCAGCTGCTGCAATGCATTAGTATTAAGCCCTGGTGATGGTACAGCTGCCCTTTTTCTGCTGTGTTTTTCCTCACCCCCCTCCCCTCCCCCCGTCCCACACCTCTACACTGCTTGGCATGCAGAGACTCCCTCCCTGTCCCTGGTACCCGTAGTTCATCACCACAGCTCCTCGCATTAGGCACCTGATGCTGGCTCCTATTAGGGTGTTGCAGCCTCTATTGCGACACCTCACATGCCTGTCTGGCGCTGCAGGGGTTAATGAGTGCTCCTACCCCCATCCTGGTCAGGTGACCGCAGCACCCGCACACATTTTCACTGTCCTGCGGTGCCCCATCCCGGAAGGCACTGCAGTGAGTGCAGACACATCGTTCTCTGTGAGGAATTGATCATGTGATCCCCGGCCAGGTTCCAGTCCGGCTGCTGGTATTCTAATCCCGCCTACTCATGTATGTGATTGATCACATGCTCGTGAGTCGTGACATCACCGAAAGACCTTTAGCTTTATTGCAAGTTGTAACTATTTATAGTACTGACTTCCCTGACACCAATAACGGATCAAGCGGCCCACTACAGGCACCGGCCCTTCTGGCATTTGCCAGAAGTGCCCGATGGCCAGTCCGGCCCTGTTTGTAAGCCAAAATCAGGAGTGGGTGATAAATACAGAAATGGTGCATATGTTTCTATTATACTTTTCCTCTAATTGTTCCACTCCTGGTTTTGGCTTACAAATACTGATGTAAAATACTGACCAAATACTGCTAGTGTGACAGCAGCCTCAGGCTGTGAATATCCAGCAACTTGCACAAAACAAGATTAGGATAGCATACGCACGTTGCAAGTCACAACTAATGCAAGTTACCATAAGTGAAGACCCAACCATTCTAGATTTTTTTTTTTTTTTTTTTTTTTTTTAAGGACTGTCATATTTGGCCAGGTATATACATCTGCTGCAGTCAGCATTTTACCATTCAAATAAAAATGAAGACAGCGCCTCATGCGTTGGTGAAAAATCGCAGTTCCTTTATTCTGCCCTCTGTGGCGACGTTTCGATCCACATGATCTTTTTCAAGCACATGATCTTGAAAAAGATAGTGTAGATCGAAATGTCGCCATAGAGGGCAAAATAAAGGAACTGATTTTTCACCAACGCATGAGGCGCTGTCTTCATTTTTTTTTTTTTTTTTTATTTGAATGTTTTCCGGGAAGGACTCTCTGGAATTGACGTGCGCCTCTTGTGGGTAATAGTTAACCCTCTATTTACTATGAGGTGCTGTGAATGGTTTATTTCTTAGCATTTTACCATTGACTTAGCTACAACATTTTCTTGTCCAGGATTAGTCCATCACAGTTTTCCAGGACTGAAATACCAGCCCAAAGGTTCTAGGTCATGGAGGCTTATCCCCAGTCACATCAGTGGAGCTCAGCTGCAATACCAAATACAGACAGACTTTGCAGAATTTTACAAAAAGTTTTTTTTATCCTGAACCACAACTTCAATGCATTGCATTGAGAAGCAGAGCCAAATAGATACTTCTATAATAGCAAGCAATGATAAGTATTGGTGAGGTGTAAGGTTACCTTCCCAATAGACAGCAATCTCACTAGTTGCCTATTCATGGCTGAATATAGCAGTGATAAATATATATATATATATTTTTTTTTTTTTTTCTCCATCTCAAGTTAGGCCACTACATTGTCCTATCACAGAAGTTAGGCATCGGTTCTCCACATCTTACCTGCAATGTTTCCTAAAGCCCAGACTGCCTGTTCACTAATTTGCATGTGTGGTGAGGATATCAGAGCTATGAAAGCAGGAACTGCTCCTCCATCGACCACTGCTTTTGTTTGCTCGGAGGTGCCAGAAGCAATATTTGTAAGGGCCCAAGCAGCTTCAAACTGCAATGTGCTGTTATCATGGTAGCCCAAGAAGTCCACCAGCTTTGGGATTATCCCAGCTTCAATAATGTCATTTAGTGGAGGATTCCTCTCCCGGGACAGCATTTTCCTGCAACAGCAAGTAAAGAAGCCAAACATTAGGCCATGGCTATACAGCAACTTTGGCTGGGAGAAGTCACGTGCAAGTAAGGTTCGATAGAAGTCCCAGCTCAATACAAGCAATTGTGACCCAAGCGTACAGCAACAAGTAAATTTAAAGGAAAAAAAAAAAAAAAAATGAGGTTGGACGTGTGCCTTGGTTGGTGGACACGATGCAGTACCCTTAGTGCTCGCTCATATGAGCAAACTAATTGGACTGGTGCAATCTGGAAGAAAAAATAAATAAAAATATGGAAAGACCAGTATACTCTGCACTTGGGCTCCGATTCTCTCATGCCAAAGGATTGTAAAAGAGCACCAACACTCGGCTCACGCTCGCAGCAGGGCATTATTAACATATTGCATGTGAAGCCCTTACATCGGATGCCATGTGCTAGTGGGACTACGGCCCTAGGGATGAAATGCAACTCTATACATTTGTATTGTGCCATGATGTAGCGGCGGCACAAAGCGCACCCAAGTCACACACCAAGTGTCTCCTTACACTGAACTGCCATGTGTAAGGGTTATGGAGTGTCACCCCCTTCCTCTATGCCAAGGCCCTGTTACCTTGCAGACTGGGTGCACTTCAGCTCAAGATCTGGGTTTCCAGAGTGAATTCCTTCAACTATCTCATCCAAGGAAAGGGGTGTCAACTAAGGTGGGGGAAACAAACAAGGCCCATTAGTGTGTGTAAGAACACATGTGAATTACCACATTAACTTGCATTGGTCAGTATGCCGTCTACTTTGCACAATGACCCATCCCATGCTCACAGGAATGAGACCTATGGCAGCAGAGGAACGTTTTGCCTGTATAGTACAACGTATGCGATTATTACAGGTAGCGGAGAATCCTACCACCTGCTGACTTTTCTGTTCAGGAGAGAGGTCCCCATCTTCTGGAAATGAAGTCACATTTCGTCTCTTAAGGATCTGGTCGTCTTTCTTCGCCTTCCTGAGTTCCACATTGACTTCAACTCTTCGGCGTCTTCGCTCCTACAATAAGACGCCGTGTTGTCAAATTACCAGTTTGACGTAGAGTCGTTACCAATAAACAGCGGCTAGTTGGAAAATTTATATGACATCATGGCTTCAGCCAAAAACTTATATAAACCCTCCCAACCTAATGAGCCATCAGCTAGCTCTGCCACCACTGTACATTCCCAAGGTGCCATATGGCAGGACCGGTCCTGCTGTCCAATCCTGTACATCCATGAGCATGCAGTCAGTGGGTGGACTATTGTATGCCATGCTTGGTACCCATACATGAAGGCATGTATTCCGAGTATATACAGCATTGTTAAGAGACTGCCATGTCCAATATTGCAAAACCTGTAGGTGGAATGGTGCACTGTGGGGCTCTCTAACTCTTAAATGCAATTTTCTGCAGAACATGTGGAATGGAAAAACAAACAATATTTACAGGGGCTATGTGCTCAGGTTATCCTCAGTTTGGGATACAGACTCCCTTTCAGATATTAGGCATAGGGACTACAGAATGGTGGCATGAGAAGGCCAGTTTCTAGGGTTGGGCATCCATGTTTAAAGTGGTAGCCTGACCATTTTGACAAACCTTAGAGAGCAGACAGATTGTCGCACGGGTGATAATGGACATACTGTACAAGACTCTTGTCTGTTCTGGGTTAAGTTCCTAATGCTGCGTATTTCCGCTGAGCAAAAATCAGAGCATTATAGTTCCTGCGGAGTATGCATCTTTATGGTGTACTCTCACCAGAGTCTCATGTAACCCATAAATGATCGATAAAGTGGTCCAAGCCAAATACTAGAAGTAGGAGAAACAAAGCAGCTTTATTTAGCACACGACACACCAAAGAAACCACAGCATCAAAAGCCAGGATGAAAGCACCGCCGAATAATCAGGGAGAGGAGATTACTGTACCTTAGAACGGGGAATACCACGATCAGCGATAGGGATGTATGCACAGGCAAGAAACAAGGGCAGACCAGTTGATGCCTTTACCAATTTCGTAAGCGTATTACTACATGTCAATAGAAGCAGCGGAGGGTTTTCATTTTGCCTTTTACAGGCATTTTTTGACCACTCGGTCAGAGGAGGAAGCAGTTTCAGCTGTAAAGGCTACACAGCCAAAAACCTGTAGAAACCCTTCCATGGATAATACTCCAATATAATTGTTCCTCCAGCAGACAGTGACAGGAGGACAGACGCTGTATACTCACCACTGTGTCTTTACCCTTGTTCTTAAATTTCTTCATACGATCATCAGAGTCATTTGTAGGCGGCATCTTATTAGTCACCTGTACTATAGAAGGAAAAAAAGAAAAAAAAAAAAGTGTATATTAGACACTATTCTAATGCAGATATCTGCAGCCATGTATACAGCTTAGTTCTCATTGGGATTACTCAGTGCTTTATAGAAGAAATACTGGACTGTTAAAGGGAATCGGTCACCCCTTTTTTTTAGATTTGAAATAAAATTATTACTACTATTATTTATTGTTTATAAATATGGTTCAATTGTGCCTGAGCTCTGCTTTACATCAGTACTTTTCATATCCCCCGATTCCCAATCTTTGCTTATAAAATACCTTTGTATTCTCTCCATTTTTGTATGTAAATTACCCTGGTCCAATGGGTGGGGCCTATTCACCATCTCTCCCCCCGCTCCTTGGCGTGCTTGAGGTAACGAGATCCGTGAATAGCACAGATCCCGTACAGTTTCTGCACGTGCGCATTGAATTGGGCTCTCGCGCCTGCGCAGTATGCTTTGCCCAACTGTGGTCAAAGTAGAAAAAAAAAAAAAAACCACTATTGCGCATGCGCCCGCATTTTTCATTACATTCTATGCCCCCTTGCATGGCAAGACAGGCCAATTCAATGCGCACATGCAGAAACTTTACGGGATCTGTGCTATTCACAGATCTTGTTACGTCAAGCACGCCGAGGAGCAGGGGGAGAGACGGCAAATAGGCCCTGCCCATCAGACTGGGGGTAACAAAAATGGAAAGATTACATAGGTATTTTACAAGCAAAGGTTGGGAGTCGGGGGGATATGAAAGGTACTGCTGTAAGAGCAGAGCTCAGGCACAATTGAACCAAGAAGAAGAAGTGTAAAACATGTTTTTCTACTAAGAATAGCCTCAGACTAGTTTCATCTCCAGCCATGTTCCTCCCAGAGAGATCTAACCATTTACCCAGAAATGGCAGAGTTATTCATAGAAAAAGATACCTGGTCACACTCCCGCAACCCAGCTCAAGTTTGATGCCCAGAGTTTGGGCAGAATAGAATGGAAGTCCACAAGGACAGGGTCCTCTCCCCTCGACCAGTCGGTCATTGTAAATTTGTTTACGATACCTATAACCCTGGATGTAACCCCTTCTCACATAATGATAAAACCATGCATACTCTCAACAACAAAGTTTATAACTGCACAAAAAAAAATAATTCAAGATCTATAAAAAGCAGTATGAACAGTCACTGTTGTGTGGTACATTACTAAGCAGGCAGCCAGAGTACAAAATAGCATGGAACATACAGATAGATAGAGGGCCCTCATTTATAGACCGAGCGGTTTTACATCGTGGTTCAGCCATTGTGTGAAGTCAGAATAGACACATATCTCATAGCTATCCAGATATGATAAAGTTTGAGGCATATTTGCCCCTCATCACCCAGGCCTAGCCTGCACTCCCACACCTTACCTACACTACACAGCATACCAGCACAATCCTTCTACACAAGCGCCTGGGCCTCCACCTTATAAACCAGCAGGGTGTGGTCATTGCTCCATGAAGCACATCAGTTGCCGAAGGGAAAAGCTGTGTTATGTAAGGCTATATTCACACTTTGCGGATTTTGCTGCGGATCCGCAGCGGATTTGACCGCTGCGGATCTGCAGCAGTTTCCCATGAGTTTACAGTACAATGTAAACCTATGGGAAACAAAAAACGCAGTGCACATGCTGCGGAAAAAACCGCGCGGAAACGCTGCGGATTACATTCCGCAGCATGTCACTTCTTTTCTGCAGATTTTCACCTGCTCCAATAGAAAACTGCAGATGAAAATCCGCAGAAGAAACCGCAGTAAAAACCGCGATAAATCCGCAGTAAAAACCGCGACGGGTTTTCACTGCGGATTTTGGAATTCTGCTGCGGAAAAATCCGCAGTGGAATCTGCAAAGTGTGAACATAGCCTAAGGCTACTTTCACACTAGCGTCGTTTGGCCTCCGTTGCAATGCGTCGTTTTGGAGAAAAAACGCATCCTGCAAAGTTGGCTGCAGGATGCGTTTTTTCCCCATAGACTAACATTAGTGACGCATTGCCACACGTCGCAACCGTCGTGCAACGGTTGCGTCGCGTTGTGGTGGACCGTCGGATTTCCGACCTCGCGTGCGCGGCCGGAACTCCGCCCCCTCCTCCCCGCAACTTACAATGGGGCAGCAGATGCGTTGTAATAATGCATCCGCTGCCCCCGTTGTGCTACGTTGTCACAGGATGCGTCGGTACGTCGGCCCGACGCAGTGCGTCGGGCCGACGCTAGTGTGAAAGTAGCCTTAGGCTATTTTCACACTAGCGTCGTTTGGCCTCCATCGCAATGCGTCGTTTTGGAGAAAAAAAGTGCATCCTGCAAAGTTGCCCGCAGGATGCGTTTTTTCTCCATAGACTTTCATTAGCGACGCATTGCGACGGATTGCCACACGTTGCACCGGCGTGCGACGGATGCATTGTGTTTTTGCAGTCCGTCGGGACAAAAAAACGTTGCATGCAACATTTTTTTATCCGTCGGTTACGCTTTTTCTGACAGCGCATGCGCGGCCAGAACTCCGCCCCCTCCTCCCAGGACCTTACAATGGGGCAGCAGAGGCGTTGTAAAACTGCATCCGCTGCCCCCGTTGTTCAATTTCTTCACAGTTTGCGTCAGTACGTCGGGCCGACGCGCGGCGACGGGCCCGTACCGACGCTAGTATGAAAGTAGCCTTACTCTTCCTCTTTCACACTTCCGTCTTTTCAGATCCGCTGTAATGCGTCGTTTTGGGAAAAAAACGGATCCTGCAAATGTGCCCGCAGGATCCTTTTTTTCCCATAGACTTGTATTAGCGACGGATCGCGACGGATGGCCACACGTCGCATCCGTCGTGTTTTGGCGGACCGTCGTCTGTAAAAAACGTTCAATGTAACGTTTTTTGTCTGCATCGGGAAAACGTGTCGCGACGGATCCTGCGGCATACGTCGTTGACTAGAATGGAAGCCTATGGATGCAGGATCCGTCGTGACACGTCGTATGATGGAATCCAGTGCTGGAATCCGTTTTTTTACACTGAGCATGCTCAGAATCAGGAATTTGTAGCCAATTGGCCAGACAGGCCCCAAATCTATATAAACCTGGCCTGGGGTGTCACCCCCAAATGTGCCAGCAAAACTCCTGCCAGCCTGAAGACAGCCAGCCAGACAATATATTGGTTTCCCTATTTTCCAGTAGCCAATCACATTTGGGAGACTCACATTTTTAGGCATGGAAAACGGATCCGTCAAATAAACGGATGGTAAAAACGGACACAGGATGTCACAGGATGCGTCGGTACGTCGGCCCGACGCAGTGCGTCGGGCCGACGCTAGTGTGAAAGTAGCCTTAGGCTATTTTCACACTAGCGTCGTTTGGCCTCCATCGCAATGCGTCATTTTGGAGAAAAAAAGTGCATCCTGCAAAGTTGCCCGCAGGATGCGTTTTTTCTCCATAGACTTTCATTAGCGACGCATTGCGACGGATTGCCACACGTTGCACCGGCGTGCGACGGATGCATTGTGTTTTTGCAGTCCGTCGGGACAAAAAAACGTTGCATGCAACATTTTTTTATCCGTCGGTTACGCTTTTTCTGACAGCGCATGCGCGGCCAGAACTCCGCCCCCTCCTCCCCGGACCTTACAATGGGGCAGCAGAGGCGTTGTAAAACTGCATCCGCTGCCCCCGTTGTTCAATTTCTTCACAAAAAGGATGCAACGGATGCGTTGCATCCGTTTTTCACTATTTTTGACGCATTCGTCGATATGTCGCGCCGACGCATTGTGACGGATTAAAAAAAACGGAAGCGTGAACGTAGCCTAATGCGGCATCACAGCCTGTTATACCAGGGCTCCTCCATACCAATACATCCCACAGCATTCTCCCAATGCCTTCATATGCTTCCTATATACAGTCTTGCATCTTTTCCAATAACTGCAAATCATGTGATTTTTTTTCCTTTATGTTTTAAATATAAAAACTTGTAGGAGATGTTTAGTTTTTTTACCTTTTAAAAAAAATAAATCTTTATTTTTATATAGCGCTAACATATTCCGCAGCGCTTTACAGTTTGCACACATTATCATCGCTGTCCCTGATGGGGCTCACAATCTAAATTCCCTATCAGTATGTCTTTGGAATGTGGGATGAAACCGGAGTGCCCGGAGGAAACCCACGCAAACACGGGGAGAACATACAAACTCTTTGCATATGTTGTCCTGGGTGGAATTAGAATTCAGGACTCCAGCGCTGCAAGGCTGCAGTGCTAACCACTGAGCCACCGTGCTGCCCTTTTCAGACCACGTTCCCACAAATGAGTTTTTGATGAGTGTTTGATGTTGCAGATTTTCTGCACTTTTTAAGTAAATTAGGTTACTTGCATTTCTTCGTTACGTTTTTGTGAGCGTTTTTTTTCCGCTGCGTTTTTTTGTCTCTTTGTCTCTTGTTTTTCTGGTATTTGGCTTTGACAAAACTTTATTGATGCAGTGAGTCATACGCGGATTACATTTTTAACCTGCGGATTTTCCACATCTAATGCAAGTCTATCTGCACAGAAAGCTCAGCATACCACAGGAGAACTTGGCATGTTGCAGATTTGAAACTTGCACAACAGGTTAGTTTATGCTGAGTAAGGCTATGTGCACACGTATAATGGTCCACTGCGGATTTTTCCGCAGCAGATTTGATAAATCTGCAGGGCAGAAACGCTGCGTTTTTGCTGCAGATTTATCGTGAATTTACCGCGGTTTTCACTGCGGTTTTACAACTGTGGTTTTCCATAGGGGCAGCTGTAAAACCGCGGCTGAATCCGCAGAAAGAAGTGACATGCTGCGTTTTTTTTCCGCAGCATGTGCACAGCGTTTTTGGTTTCCCATAGGTTTACATTAAATTGTAAACTCATGGGAAACTGCTGTGGACCCGCAGATGCGAAAACGCTGCAGATCCACAGCAAAATCCGCATCGTGTGCAACATACCCTAAGGCTACTTTCACATTAGCGTCGTACTCGGCCCGTCGCAGTGCGTCGGGCCGACGTACCGACGCTAGCAGTGAATGCGCCGCACAACGGGGGCAGCGGATGCATTTTTCCAGCGCATCCGCTGCCCCATTGTGAGGTGCAGGGAGGTGGGGGAGGAGTTCCGGCCGCACATGGAAATGGCGGACCGTCGGAAGCAAAAAACGTTACATGTAACGTTTTTTGCTCCCGGCGGTCCGCCACAACACGGCGCAACCGTCGCACGACGGTTGCGACGTGTGTCAATGCGTCGCAATGCATCGCTAATGTTAGTCTATGGGGCAAAAACGCATCCTGCAGACAACTTTGCAGGATGCGTTTTTTCCCCTAAACGACGCATTGCGACGTATTGAAAAAACGCTAGTGTGAAAGTAGCCTAAGGCTGCTTTCACACATCAGTTTTTTGCCGTCAGGCTGAATCCGGCGAATTTTGAAAAAAACGGATCCGTTGCAAATAGTGAAAAACTGATGTGACGGATCCGTTTTTTCATCGAATCCGGCTAACTGATCCGGATAATTGTATCCTTTGTTTATGGGGAGAAGAGAGAGAGAGATACCAGAATGGAAAAAGTGAAAAAATCAGAGCATGCTTGGTTTCAAAAAATCACCGTCAGTTGACGAATCCGGCACAATAGGCTTCCATTATAACAAAAGCCGGATGGCGCCGGATCCGTCGCTGTCCGTTTTTTAGACAGACACAAAAATGTTCCTCTTTGCATTCCCTCCTGCCGCTGGACCTACAATTTTCCACGGATCCGGCGAAAAAGGGATGAAACGTGAGGAAATCCATCGCTAATTCAAGTCTATGAGAAAAACGGATCCAGCAACTTTTGCCAGATCAGTTTTTTTCAAAATTCGCCGGATTGTGCCTGACGGCAAAAAACTGATGTGTGAAAGCAGCCTCAGGGTATGTTTCCATGGTCAGGATTGGCAGCGCTTTGGACGCAGCTCCGTCCAAAGCGCTGCCAGCTTTTGTACGTGCAGTGATTCCGCATGTGTCATTGAAGCGTGCGTAATCACAGCTTCCTATATATTGGACGCTGATATTTATCTTGCGGAGACTGAGCGTCTCCGCAAGATAAACATGCTGCGGTCTAGAAAGAAGTGCCGCATGTCCAGTTACGCAGGGAAGCCGGAGGCGTCCCAGCACACATAGTGGAGATGGCATTTCATAAAATCCCATCCCCTATGCTGTAACATCTGGCCACTGTGGCTGTACGCAGCGTCCAACCCGTAGCGAATACTGCAGGGCTGGATTTAAGAGGTGGGTGGCCCGGGGCCCATTTTGGAGGGAGGCCCATTTTTCAAGGTGTTGCAATATGTAATGCAAAAACACAAAATGAAACGAATGCAAGTTTAGTTACAAAAATCATTTACAGAGAGTAATTCAGGTAAAATCATTCATTTCTTACAATCCAGGCACTTTCCTTGATTTTCGTGCTGCAAAATCACTAATGATGTCACTAAAGTCCAATTCACGCAGTAGATCTGACTCAATGCTCATAATAGCCAAATTTACAAGTCGTTCCTGCTTCATGGATGTTCTTAATCGGTTTTCAACTAATTTGAGTTTTGAGAAGGAACTATCACCACTGCAGTTTGTTGCCATCAAAATTGGATATATCCTTAGACCTGTCTCAATGTTTGGGAAAGTATCCTGCACACCCTTTTCCATGATAAGATTGAACATGAAAAGTTCAGTGCTGATATCTTTTGGCTCCTCGTCTGTGAATAAATTGGCAAATGTTACAAACTGACACAGTTCATCGATAAATGTAATGTCCAAGTCATATGAATAAGGCTGGAGTCACACTCAGCGTAAGACAATACGGTCCGTATATTACGGCCGTAATACGCTGAAAAGTCCCCAAAATAGTGGTCCGTAGCTCCTCCGTAGGCAGGGTGTTTCAGCGTTTTTTGCGCATGGCATCCTCCGTATGTAATCCGTATGGCATCCGTACTGCGTGTATTTCTCGCAGGCTTGCAAAACCAACATACGGCTATACAAGGGATCCATGTGTAAAAAAACAACAAAAAAACATATATACTGTCTATATATATACATATATATGTCAGTAGACACATATATGTATATATATTATTACTTCATACAGCGCTAGATAGCTTTAAAGCCGGTAATTCAATTGCCAGCTTTTGCTATCTCCTTCCTAAAACCCGACATGATATGAGACATGGTTTACATACAGTAAACCATCTCATATCACCTTTTTTTTTGCATATTCAACACTACTAATGTTAGTAGTGTGTATATGCAAAATTTGGCCGTTCTAGCTATTAAATTAAAGGGTTAAATGGCGGAAAAAATTGGCGTGGGCTCCCGCACTTGGCCACTCTCTTCCCATTCCCGTGTAGCGGTGGGATATGGGGTAATGAAGGGTTAATGTCACCTTGCTATTGTAAGGTGACATTAAGCCAAATTAATAATGGAGAGGCGTCAATTATGACACCTATCCATTATTAATCCAATAGTAGTAAAGGGTTAAAAAATACACAAACACGTTATTAAAAAGTATTTTAATGAAAAAATCACAAAGGTTGTTGTAATATTTTATTCTACGGCCAGATGTTACAGCATAGTGGATGGGATTTCTAGAAATCCCATGCCCACTCTGTGACTCTGTGCACCTGTGGATCACTCGCAGAAACTGACATGTGGCACGTCTTTCAAGACCGCAGCACAGGGCCGCCATCAGGGCATTACTGACCTTACTGGTGTATGGGGCCCGGTGGGCAGGAGAAAGAGGAAATGCTGGCTGCTGGGGCCCCCCCTCTTGCTTCAGCTCACCGGGAACGAGGGGCAAGGGGGCCTGTCACCGTCACTTACCAACAGTAAGGCCGGGATCACACACAGCGAGATACGGCCGAGTCTCGCAGGTTAAAACCAAGCTCTGGCACCGGCACTCCAGAGCAGAGCGTGCAGCCACATAGGAATACATGGAGCAGCACGCTCCGCTCCGGAGTGCCAGTGCCAGAGCTTGGTTTTAACCTGCGAGACTCGGCCGTATCTCACTGTATCTCACTCGGCCTAAGGCTACTTTCACACTAGCGTCGGCCCGACGTACCGACGCACGTTGTGAAAGAAATGAACAACGGGTGCAGCGGATACAGTTTTTCAACGCATCCGCTGCCCCATGGGAATGGCCGGGGAGGAGGGGGCAGAGTTTCGGCCGCGCATGCACGGTTGAAAATGGCGGACTCGACGCACAAAAAAAGTTACATGTAACTTTTTTGTGCCGATGGTCCGCCAAAACACGACGCATCCGTCGCACGATGGATGCAACGTGTGGCCATACGTCGTAATGCGTCGCTAATGCAAGTCTATGGAGAAAATACGCATCCTGCGGGCACATTTGCAGGAGGCATTTTTCTCCAAAACGACGCATTGCGACGTACGCCAAACAACGCTAGTGTGATAGTAGCCTAAGGCTTCTTTACTTTTCACAACTATGTGTGCAGCATTTCCCATCTCCAGAGCAGGCTGGAGCGAGCCGCCCCACCCCTTCCCACGGGCGGCGTACGAGGAAGCCGACATGACAGGGGGTTTGGAGCCAGGGATAGGTGAAGCGGGGGATAATCCAGGAAGGGTGAGGGAATTACTGGAGGAATATGGGGCTATAGTGGTGGTGGGGGGGTGGAGCCTGTCACTTCCTGCTCAGGAGGCAGTTGAGCAGGACACTGACAGTGACACTCACCAGAGATGAGCTCCGTGGACCTCGTGCTGTCCCAGCTGCGGGCGGCTGCGGTATCCCATCCCCTCAACTAGCTAGAGGCTCAGGCGGCCGGCATCCTGGGCAGAAATAGCGGCAGTTCCACGGCGGGTGGCTCTGGCGAACGGTGGTCCCGGCGGGTAAGGCCCCCCCGAATGCTTATCTCCCGACTTGGCTCGGGCACCCCAGCGGCGGCGCAGGAGCCCCTCCAGGGACCCTCCGGACCACGTGCCTGCCCGCAAACGCCCAAGGAGGCTGCGGTCTGGGAGGAATCCGACAGCCGCACTGGGGCCTGCGGCGGCAGTCAGGCCTTCTCCCCCTTCGCTCCGGGGGCAGGGCCTGCTCGCGCCAGACCTGCTGCGTTTCGGAGCGATGCCACGGCGGGCCGCTGCAGCGCGGCATGTGCCGGGCGGCCTGCTCCTTCCAACAACGCGAGACGGCGTGAAAGTATCCCGGAGGCAGCGGCAGGCGGCGCCCCAGACTCGGCGGGGCTGCTGGACTCTGGCAGGGATCCCGTTTCCCTCATCCAGTCTGCGACCGGGTCGGCACCTTATCGTTCGGCGGGGTCAGTCAGCGGCGGAGCGGATAGTCGGCCTGGGTTCGGGACTCCGTTGCACAAGTCTACACCCGTGATGGACGGCTACATGACAGCGCCCTCTACTGCTGCCAGGATGGCGGGACCTGCGTCACGAGGCGAACTTCGCAGCCAGGAAGACCTGAAGACGGCATCGGGGTCAGGAGACGGCTGGAAGTCCACGTCATCTGCGGCTGGGGGGATCACAGCTTCCCTGCAGCCTGGTGAGAATCAGTCTGTGTCTTGTCTGTCATCGGCGTTTTTAACATCTCCGTCTGTCATGGGTAGTCTTGTCGCGGGGTCTATAGGTCAGATTGATGGGGTTGGAGTGAGGGCCGACACAGGTGGTGTCGAGGTGGGGGAGCTTTTGTTAAAACCCTCCGTCACATACAACTGATCTGACAGGCGCTTCTCTTTTACTTTCATTTCTCCTTCCTCACCACATTGTGAGGAAACCCCCTCCCTCCAGGTAACATAGTAACATAGTTAGTAAGGCCGAAAAAAGACATTTGTCCATCCAGTTCAGCCTATATTCCATCATAATAAATCCCCAGATCTACGTCCTTCTACAGAACCTAATTGTATGATACAATATTGTTCTGCTCCAGGAAGACATCCAGGCCTCTCTTGAACCCCTCGACTGAGTTCGCCATCACCACCTCCTCAGGCAAGCAATTCCAGATTCTCACTGCCCTAACAGTAAAGAATCCTCTTCTATGTTGGTGGAAAAACCTTCTCTCCTCCAGACGCAAAGAATGCCCCCTTGTGCCCGTCACCTTCCTTGGTATAAACAGATCCTCAGCGAGATATTTGTATTGTCCCCTTATATACTTATACATGGTTATTAGATCGCCCCTCAGTCGTCTTTTTTCTAGACTAAATAATCCTAATTTCGCTAATCTATCTGGGTATTGTAGTTCTCCCATCCCCTTTATTAATTTTGTTGCCCTCCTTTGTACTCTCTCTAGTTCCATTATATCCTTCCTGAGCACCGGTGCCCAAAACTGGACACAGTACTCCATGTGCGGTCTAACTAGGGATTTGTACAGAGGCAGTATAATGCTCTCATCATGTGTATCCAGACCTCTTTTAATGCACCCCATGATCCTGTTTGCCTTGGCAGCTGCTGCCTGGCACTGGCTGCTCCAGGTATGTTTATCATTAACTAGGATCCCCAAGTCCTTCTCCCTGTCAGATTTACCCAGTGGTTTCCCATTCAGTGTGTAATGGTGACATTGATTCCTTCTTCCCATGTGTATAACCTTACATTTATCATTGTTAAACCTCATCTGCCACCTTTCAGCCCAAGTTTCCAACTTATCCAGATCCATCTGTAGCAGAATACTATCTTCTCTTGTATTAACTGCTTTACATAGTTTTGTATCATCTGCAAATATCGATATTTTACTGTGTAAACCTTCTACCAGATCATTAATGAATATGTTGAAGAGAACAGGTCCCAATACTGACCCCTGCGGTAGTCTCCTGTCTCTTGAAGGTCTGTGAAACCTGATATCACAGTTGGATTTCAGAGCTTCAGGGGAGAGGATATAGCTGCACAGATCTCTCAGGCTCATTGTATGTGAATACGTCACATTCAGTAAGGTTGGTATTTTATGTTTTTATTCATCACAATAGTTTATTTAGCTTGTTTTATGAATGTATAGCACAAAATATGAGGATATTTCATAGAAATAAGGGAGATTTTATAAAAGAAAGTGTGCTGCTCAGGCATATACAGTAGTTCCCTAACATATTCCTTCTCTTGCTTCAGATTATCTGCTGAAATGGAGAGGAAAATGTACAATTTATCCAAACAACTTGATGTTGAGGAAGTAACAAACATGCTGTTAGATGATAGAGACCTCACACTGAATGAGGATTTAGGAGAGGAAAGTGAGATTGATTCTCATGATGAGGTGGAAGAATGTGTCCTGGATTCTGAAACAGAGCAAGATGGTGACAGTGGTGAGGATGAAGAAGTTGGATCATATTATATTGGAAAAGATAAAAATACTAAATGGAACAAGAAGCCATTCCAGAAAAAACGTACTTCTTCTATCAACACTTCATGATGATGCTGCCATCGATCCTGGGACTGGGGCAGAAAAAACCCCGGAGATAATTACATTTTACAATGCCACCAAAGGGGGGGTGGATACAGCAGATCAGATGTGCTCCACTTTCAACGTCAGCAGAAACATCAAAAGCTGGCCAATGGTCATATTTTTTGCTATGTTGAATTTGGGTGGTATAAATTCACAAGTAATTTATCTTGAAAACAAGCTTGAACCACTCCGTAGACGATTGTATCTGAAAAAATTGGCCCATGAACTAGTACTTGGAGAGCTACGCAGGAGAAGCGTGAAAACAATCGGTATCCCCTCTCGCCTTCAAGTTCAGCTCAAAAGGTTCCGCCCAGAAGATGATGGTGAAAAGTCACCATCTGCACCACCTCACAAAAGAAGGAGATGCACCACCTGCCAAACGGAAAGCGGAACCAGAAGGCTTTCAAATTATGAATGTCTCAAATGTCATAAAGCAATTTGCCTGACACATGCAAAAATGGTGTGTAATTCTTGCTATTTGCTCTGCAAGTGTGACTTTTCTGGGGAAACCTCAGCATCTACTTCTGATTGAATATGTTTTTAATAGTACTTAAGGTACCTTAAAATTAAGTTTGTGTTCAAAAATTTTCTTTGTACATTTTTTTGAGAGAGTCGAACTGGGGACTATTTGGCGGGAGTTTTGAAAAGTTTGTATTTCATAGTTATTAGTTTTATGTTAAGTAAATGTTTTTTTTTGCAACTGATTATGTGTAGTCTCTTTTATTACATCCCTATGAAGGTCACTGATCACTTTTAGAGCACTGAAATTGCAAACATTAGATATTATAGGTATTTTTCCAGCAGGCGCCTGACAGGCACATTGTATGTGAACTCGTTAGTCCGAATATTGTATGTGACGGAGGGTTAAATGTTTGGGAGTTGCTGTCACGGTTGGGTGGCGTTAGGCCTGGGCCGTCCCCTTTGTCGGCTTGGGTGGGGACCTTCCGATTTGGATCAGGAGTTGTCGAGTAGCGGCACGGCGGTGCAGGACAGGTCGGCCGAGCCGGTATCTGTATCCGTACAGACCGAGAAGGAAAAAGAGGGAGGGATCCGTTTGGATGATAAGGCGCGGGGTGAGGTCTACGTTTGTTTTGAGGGTCCGTTGGGGGCTCATTTGAAGAAGGAGGTGCGCAAAAAGATTTGGAAAGACGAGTACGTGTAGATTTTTTCGCTTTTGCTGTTGGAGAAATTTAATTTAGATAAGAGCAAGAAGGAGGATGGTAAGAAGGAGGATGAGGAAAAACGGAGATGGCGCCTCATTCCTCAGACTCTTGTGAATTGGCTCCAGGCGTTTGCAATTCTGGCAAGCGTCACTGGTGAGAAGGCTCCTGAGAATTGTTCTGCTTTATTTTGCTACATGGATTCCATAGGGGAGGCGCATAGGGCTTATGGGGGCCAAGCATGGTTGCGCTATGACAAACAGTTTAGACAAAGGAAGGCAGTTTGTCCGGCGATTCGGTGGGATCAGAAGGACATAGGGTTGTGGCTGCGGGTTATGGCGCCAACAAAATTTGGCCATTCCTTTCAAGGCGGGGCCGGAACTTCCGGCCAGGCCGTTTCACAAGGCAGTTCTACAGGTGTCGGGGGTCAGTCAGGGCAGCCCGGAGGTCAAAAACATGGCGTGTGCTGGCAATTCAACGAGGGCCAGTGTAAGTTCAGAGCCACTTGTAAGTTCAAGCACTTGTGCTCGCACTGCAATGGGTCTTCCTATGGAGCGGCCAGATGCTTTAAGAAAAAAGGGAAGCCGGATAGTAATTCCCAAGGGGGTGACGCCAGTGAAGCTGGACGCGATGGTCCCCTATCTAAATAGGTTCTCTGATAGGGAAAGGGCAGAGTCATTGCGGGCAGGGTTTTGTGATGGTTTTCGGATACCCGCTACTGCTTTTGTATACCCCAGAGTTTGAAAACCCTTGGATCGGCCCAGTTACATGGACCGGTTTTGTCAGAGAAATTGTGTAAAGAGGTTGCTTTAGGTAGGATGTCTGGACCGTTTCCCATTCCTCCTTTGGCCGACCTGGTCGTGTCGCTTTTGGGTGTGGTTCCCAAAAGGATCCTAACAAGTTTAGGCTTATTCAGCACTCACCTTATCCAAAAGGGAGGTCGGTGAATGATGGGATCGACCCAGAGCTTTGTTCCATAGTTTATACATTGTTTGATGAGGCTGCTAAGTGGGTGCGGAGTTGTGGCAAGGGGGCATTGCTAGCGAAGACCGACATTGAGTCTGCTTTCCGTTTGTTGCCGGTTCACCCTGATAGCGTGAGGTTGCTAGGCTGCTATTGGGACGGCGGGTTTTATGTTGACAGATGCTTGCCTACGGGCTGCTCATTGTCGTGCGCTTATTTTGAGGCCTTTAGTTCCTGTCTGGAATGGGCGGTACGGGATGTGTCCGGTTTGGATTCGGTGATTCATTATTTGGATGACTTCATGTGCATAGGGCCTGATCAGTCTCAATGTTGCGAGGTCCTGTTGAGGATGGTTGTTTGGATTGCTGAGCGGTTCGGAGTTCCACTAGCGCCGGGAAAAACTGAGGGTCCGTGTACGAGTTTATCCTTTCTAGGCATTGTTGTCGATTCGGAGAAATGGGAGTTTAGGTTGCCTGTCGACAAGGTGCTTGGTTTGAGGAGCGAGGCGGCCCGGGCCAGACACTTGAAGAAATTGTTGTTGCGTGAGGTGCAGTCACTCCTTGGGAAACAAAATTTTGCATGAAGGATTATTCCAATGGGGAGAGTTTTTTCACGCAGGTTGGCTAGTGCGACAGCTGGGGTTACGGCCCCTCATCATTTTGTTCGCTTGTTGGCGGAACACAAGGCCAATTTGGAAGTTTGGGACCGTTTCCTGGCTTGTTACAATGGGCGTTCTTTGTTGATGGAAGATGTAGTAGGGAATGCCAACTTGGATCTTTTTACCGATGCGTCTGGTGGTATTGCTTTTGGGGCCTTTTTTGGAGGCCGATGGTGCGCCGCCGGATGGCCGGAACAATGGTTTGTAAACGGTTTGGTGAAGAACATTACTTTGCTGGAGATTTTCCCGATTTTGGTGGCGGTCCATTTATGGAGCTATGATTTCCGAAACAAAAGGGTCGGTTTTAATTGCGATAATATGGCGGTCGCTTGTGCTATTAATAGCTATTTGTGCTATTAACAGTTTGCCCAGGGGAGCTTTGGAGCGTGGTGTCCGGGCTGCGGAACCTCTAATTCAGGCATCCTTGGCTCCCAGTACGTGGTCGGCTTATCGGTCGGTATGGAGTTCTTGGGAGATTTGGTTGGCGTTGTGCGGGGGTGCTAATACGGGCCAGGATCAAGTTGGGGCTTTGCTCCTATGGTTGAGACTTGGGGTGGATCAAGAATGGTCGACAGGATAATTGCAGCTTTGGCGTTTGGTTTTCGGCTTCGGGGTTGTCACGACTTGACAAAGTTTTTTTTTGGTGAAGCAAGCGGTGAAGAGGCTGAAGAGTGCATGTACCCGAGGTGATCGTAGGCGCCCGGTGTCGTTTGAGATGTTAGAGCAGTTGGGTGCACGGCTGGTTAATATTTGTGTTTCTAGTTTTAAGGAGGCCTTATTTCGTCTAGCTTTTTCCCTGGCCTTTTTTAGAGCTTTGCGAGTTGGGGAGCTTATGTCACCTTTTACGGTTCGATAAGGGGGGCTTTGGGCTGGGGATGTTTTTGTTACCAAGGGGTCTTTACAATTCCGGATTCAGAGGTCTAAGACGGATCAGGAGGGACGAGGTAAAAGGGTGGTATCGGGTGCTGTTCAGTGTTCGGAAATGTGTCCTATCCGTTGCTGGCAGTTTTTTTGTTAGTTTTCAACCGAGCAGACACGGGCCTTTGTTGCGTCACGAGGACGGGTCTTTTCTTTCCAGATACCAATTCGTGGTGGTTTTTCGGCAGGCATTGGTGGCCATAGGGGTAGACCCTTCCAGGTTTGCCTCTCATTCGTTTCGTATTGGGGCTGCTACAGAGGCAGCGCTGGTTGGTTTGGCTCCTGCAGTGGTACAAAGGATTGGTCAGTGGGAGTCTGGCCATTATCGGAGTTATGTTAGGCCTTGAGAGGTGTCAGCTCATAGTTGACTCGTGTGTCTTTCTGTGCAAGTTTTTAAGCTGTTAGTATTTTTCAGGTTCGCCCTTGCTTTTGGTATGGATTGTCGGCCACTCCTACGTTTATTGGGGCGCGAAGCGGGCAGACGTCCGACAGGATGGAGGACAGCTCAGTTTTTCCAGGGACGTGGCCGTTCTCAGGTGGTTGGGTTTTCGGGGCTTGGGCTGGAACAGGGTTATGCAGGAGGTGCATAACGGAGTTCGTTTTGACAGGCCGCCTGATACCTTGGTGTTGCATGTTGGGGGAAACGACTTGGGAGTTCGCCCTTGTCGCGAGTTGATTAGAGACATCAAGCTTGATTTACTTTGATTATGGGCTTCTTTTTGGGAGATCTCTATAGCGTGTGTTTGTTCCGCGGAAATCTTGGAGGCATGCTTGGTCGGTGGACAAGGTTAATAAGGCCCGCATTAAAGTGAATCGGGCTGTGTCTGGTTTTGTGGTTAGAAATGGGGGCCTGGCAGTTCGTCATTTTGAGGTCGAACGTGGAGGCGACAAATTTCTTCTGGGCGATGGTGTCCATCTGAACGCTGTGGGCAGTGATTGTGGGCCCTGGGGCTTCAGACTGGAATTGAACGAGCCATAGCGGTTAAGGTTGGTGGGGTCTCGGGTACTTGAGGGGGTCAAGTACTCTCGTTGTGGCGGTGGGAGGGGTCCTTGGAGTTGGTGCTAAATTGGCCTGGGGGATCCATCGGGATATGGATTCTTCAGTTGGTATAAGTTTTGGTTTCGGGTCTGGTGGTTTGGGGGAATCTTGGCAACGGTGGGCCAGATTCCTAAGTTGGAAGTGGACAATGGTAACCCTACGGGGTCTCGAGCCTGTGGGGTAACAGCTGAGAGTAAACTATGGTTGGTTTTCTGTCCACTAGTTTATCCTATGGTTAACACCAGATTTTTAGCTTCAAGGACCCCTCCCCAGCTTATTATACTGTTATGTGTTTTGTTTGTTTATAATAAAGGCTGCTGTGGCCAATTATATCCAATTTGGGAGTTATGTCGTTATTTTGGGTTGAAGGAGAGGGTCAGAGACCCATGAGAGGGTGTTTAATACCTGGGTATCGACAATACCTATGTCATGTCTTCTTTACAGCTTCTCCTCCTCCCTGCTAGTCCTGTCTGGCACCTGCTAGATGCCTCCTTCTCCCTGCACTGCACACACATCCAGCCTGTGCAGAACAGCGTCTGCACACTCCTGGCTGGAGGTAATCTGTGTGCAGGACCTCAATCACCCCCTGAACAGGAGGTAAAGAAGGGTCTGAATGTGTCTGATTGTTTAGACAAGTAAAGAGGGGAGGCAGGGGCTGCAGTCAGAGACTAGAAGCAGTGATTTACTGACTGTGACCCCAGAGGTTTGTGCTTTCTGGTTGGTGTAGGATTCTCATCCACACACAGCACTGACCAGAGAGCTCAGAGCTGGGGAACACTGTTGTCACTAAATCACTAGCTGTATTCTCTGACAGGCTGCCTCATGTCATTGATACTGTAGATCCAGGCTGGGACTGAGCCCTGAGCCCATCCCCAGTGAAGACTTTATTCACATAAACTACCTGCTGCATTTAACACACAGGTAAAATACATAGACACATAATACATAAATGTATAGTATATCACCAGGGCTGCCATCAGGGCATTACTGCCATGACTGGAGAATGAGGCCTGATGACTAGACGGGGCCCGCATCGCGCCCCCTCTCTTCCGTCATCGTGCCCCAGCGGCAGGCTTCTGCCAGTGCAGTAACTGTACCAGTGTCCGAGACACAGGTTCAGTTAAACTCTATTGCTGTACGGGCCTGCACGGCAATAGTGAAAAGCTGCCAGCCAATCGGAGGCTGGCAGCTGATGTCAGCACGCACGTCGCCGGCGTATGACGTCATTGTCATTCGCCAGCGAGTGTGCGCCTGAACTGCGTTGAGGGAGCATCGCCGCAGGAGCGAGGCAAGGTAAGAGGAAATATTAAGAAAAAAGGAGCGCACTCAGCTATCTTAGGTTGGTGCTGGCTGTACTTGGGAAAAACCCAACAACAAGTCCAATATAGAAAAATCAGCCGCACTCTTATGGTATATCTTTGCAAAAATGTGATGTATTTATTCACATGTGTTGAGACAAAATTTTCATATATATACACACACACAGCAGGGAGTATAAACGAAGTAGTAACGTTTCGACCCTGCCTCGGGTCTTTCTCAAACTGCGTTTTCTAGATAGTGTGAAAAATAAGAAGTGTGGTCCCTTTAAGGGCTCCTATTGTTGTGGTGTCAGGTCTTCCTGCTTCTGTGGGCGTGTGTCAACACGCCCACAGAAGCAGGAAGACCTGACACCACAACAATAGGAGCCCTTAAAGGGACCACACTTCTTATTTTTCACACTATCTAGAAAACGCAGTTTGAGAAAGACCCGAGGCAGGGTCGAAACGTTACTACTTCGTTTATACTCCCTGCTGTGTGTGTGTATATATATGAAAATTTTGTCTCAACACATGTGAATAAATACATCACATTTTTGCAAAGGTAAGAGGAAAGATTTTTTAATTTTTATTGAAAGCGGCAAGCCCGGGGCAGAATGGGAGACACGGGGTGGAACAATGGAGACATGGGGAAGAATGGAGACGGGGAAGTATGGAGACACGGGGAAGTATGGAGACACAGGGGGCAGAATGGAGATGCAGGGGGAAGTATGGAGACACGGAAGTATGGAGACACAGGAAAGTATGGAGACACGGGGGAAGAATGGAGACAGGGAAGAATGGAAACACGGGGAAGTATGGAGACATGGAAATTATGGAGACACGGAGAAGAATGGAGACACAGGGGGAAGTATGGAGACACGGGAAGTATGGAGACACAGGGAAGTATGGAGACATGGGGAAGAATGGAGACGGGGAAGTATGGAGACACGAGGAAGAATGGAGACGCAGGATATATGGAGACATGGGAAGTATGGAGACAAAGGGGGAAGAATGGAAACACGGGGAAGTATGGAGACACAGGGAAGTATGGAGACACGGGGAAGAATGGAGATGGGGAAGTATGGAGACACAGGGGAAGTATGGAAACACAGGGGGAAGTATGGAAACATGGGGAGGTATGGAGACAGAAGTACAGAGACACAGGGAAGTATGGAGACACAGGGGGAATTATGGAGACACGGGGAAGAATGGAGACACAGGGGGAAGTATGGAGACACGGGAAGTATGGAGACACAGGGAAGTATGGAGACATGGGGAAGAATGGAGACGGGGAAGTATGGAGACACAGGGGAAGTATGGAAACACGGGGAAGTATGGAAACACGGGGAGGTATGGAGACAGAAGTATGGAGACACAGGGAAGTATGGAGACACGGGGAAGTATGGAGACACGGAAGTATGGAGACACAGGAAAGTATGGAGACACGTGGGAAGAATGGAGACACAGGGGGAAGAATGGAGACACAGGGGGAAGTATGGAGACACGGGAAGTATGGAGACACAGGGAAGTATGGAGACATGGGGAAGAATGGAGACGGGGAAGTATGGAGACACAGGGGAAGTAAGGAAACACGGGGAAGTATGGAAACACGAGGAGGTATGGAGACAGAAGTATGGAGACACAGGGAAGTATGGAGACACGGGGAAGTATGGAGACATGGAAGTATGGAGACACAGGAAAGTATGGAGACACGTGGGAAGAATGGAGACACAGGGGGAAGAATGGAGACACATGGGGAAGAATGGAGACAGGGAAGAATGGAAACACGGGGAAGTATGGAGACACGAGGAAGAATGGAGACGCAGGGGGAAGTATGGAGACACGGGAAGTTTGGAGACAAAGGGGGAAGAATGGAAACACGGGGAAGTATGGAGACACGGGAATTATGGAGACACGAGGAAGAATGGAGACGCAGGGGGAAGTATGGAGACACGGGAAGTATGGAGACAAAGGGGGAAGAATGGAAACACGGGGAAGTATGGAGACACAGGGAAGTATGGAGACACGGGGAAGAATGGAGACGGGGAAGTATGGAGACACAGGGGAAGTATGGAAACACAGGGGGAAGTATGGAAACATGGGGAGGTATGGAGACAGAAGTACGGAGACACAGGGAGGTATGGAGACACAGGGGGAATTATGGAGACACGGGGAAGAATGGAGACACGGGGAAGTATGGAGACACGGGAAGTATGGAGACACAGGGAAGTATGGAGACATGGGGAAGAATGGAGACGGGGAAGTATGGAGACACAGGGGAAGTATTGAAACACGGGGAAGTATGGAAACACGGGGAGGTATGGAGACAGAAGTATGGAGACACAGGGAAGTATGAGACATGGGGAAGTATGGAGACACGGAAGTATGGAGACACAGGAAAGGAAGGAGACACATGGGAAGAATGGAGACACAGGGGGAAGAATGGAGACACAGGGGGAAGTATGGAGACACGGGAAGTATGGAGACACAGGGAAGTATGGAGACATGGGGAAGAATGGAGACGGGGAAGTATGGAGACACAGGGGAAGTATGGAAACACGGGGAAGTATGGAAACACGGGGAGGTATGGAGACAGAAGTATGGAGACACAGGGAAGTATGGAGACACGGGGAAGTATGGAGACATGGAAGTATGGAGACACAGGAAAGTATGGAGACACGTGGGAAGAATGGAGACACAGGGGGAAGAATGGAGACACATGGGGAAGAATGGAGACAGGGAAGAATGGAAACACGGGGAAGTATGGAGACACGGGAATTATGGAGACACGAGGAAGAATGGAGACGCAGGGGGAAGTATGGAGACAAAGGGGGAAGAATGGAAACACGGGGAAGTATGGAGACACAGGGAAGTATGGAGACACGGGGAAGAATGGAGATGGGGAAGTATGGAGACACAGGGGAAGTATGGAAACACAGGGGGAAGTATGGAAACATGGGGAGCTATAAGACAGAAGTACGGAGACACAGGGAAGTATGGAGACACAGGGGGAAGTATGGAGACACAGGAAGTATGGAGACAAAGGGGGAAGAATGGAAACATGGGGAAGTATGGAGACACAGGGTAGTATGGAGACACGGGGAAGAATGGAGACGGGGAAGTATGGAGACACAGGGGAAGTATGGAAACACAGGGGGAAGTATGGAAACATGGGGAGGTATGGAGACAGAAGTACGGAGACACAGGGAAGTATGGAGACACAGGGGGAAGTATGGAGACACAGGAAGTATGGAGACAAAGAGGGAAGAATGGAAACATGAGGAAGTATGGAGACACAGGGAAGTATGGAGACACGGGGAAGAATGGAGACGGGGAAGTATGGAGACACAGGGGAAGTATGGAGACACAGGGGGGAAGTATGGAAACACGGGGAAGTATGGAGACAGAAGTACGGATACACAGGGAAGTATGGAGACACAGGGGAAGAATAGAGACGGAAGAATGGAGACACGGGGAAGTATACAGACACGGGAAGTATGTAGACACAGGGAAGTATGGAGACACGGGGGAAGAATGGAGACACAGGGGGAAGAATGGAGACAGGGAAGAATGGAAACACGGGGAAGTATGGAGACAGAAGTACGAATACACAGGGAAGTATGGAGACACGGGGGAAGAATAGAGACAGGGAAGAATGGAGCCACGGGGAAGTATACAGACACGGGAAGTATGGAGACATGGGGAAGTATGGAGACACGGGGAAGAATGGAGACGGGGAAGTATGGAGACACGGGAAGTATGGAAACACAAGGGGAAGTATGGAAACACGGGGAAGTATGGAGACAGAAGTACAGAGACACAGGGAAGTATGGAGACATGGGGAAGTATGGAAACACGGGGAAGTATGGAGACAGAAGTACGGATACACAGGGAAGTATTGAGACATGGGGAAAGAATAGAGACAGGGAAGAATGGAGACATGGGAAAGTATACAGACACGGGAAGTATGGCGACACGGGGAAGTATGGAGACACGGGGAAGAATGGAGATGGGGAAGAATGGAGACACGGGAAGTATGGAGACAGGAGCAAGTATTGAGACAAAGGAGGAAGTATGGAGACACTGGGCAGGATGGGAGACACGGGCAGGACGGGAGACATGGGGCAGGACGGGTGACATGGGGGCAGGATGGGAGACATGGGGGACATGATGGAAGACACGGGAGCAGGATGGGAGACACAGGGGCATGATGGGAGACACGGGGCAGGTTGGGAGATGGGGCAGGATGGAGACACGTGGCAGGATGGAGACAGATGGGGCAGGATGGAAACAGATGGGGCAGGTTGGAGACATGGGGCAGGATGGAGACAGATGGGGCAGGATCATGGGGCAGGATAGAGACAGATGGGGCATGATCATGGGGCAGGATGGAGACAGATGGGGCAGGATGGAGACACATGGTGCAGGATCATGGGGCAGGTCCATGGGGCAGGATGGAGACAGATGGGGCAGGATGGAGACACATGGGGCAGAATGGAGACACATGGTGCAGGATCATGGGGCAGGATGGAGACAGATGGTGCAGGATCATGGGGCAGGATGGAGACACATGGTGCAGGATAATTGGCAGGATGGATACAATGGAGACAGATGGGGCAGGATCATGGGGCAGGATGGAGACAGATGGGGCAGGATAGAGACAGATGGGGCATGATCATGGGGCAGGATGGAGACAGATGGGGCAGGTCCATGGGGCAGGATGGAGACAGATGGGGAAGGATGGAGACACATGGTGCAGGATCATGGGGCAGGATGGAGACACATGGTGCAGGATCATGGGCAGGATGGATACAATGGAGACAGATGGGGCAGGATCAGGGGACAGATGGGGCAGGATAGAGACAGATGGGGCATGATCATGGGGCAGGATGGAGACAGATGGGGCAGGTCCATGGGGCAGGATGGAGACAGATGGGGCAGGATGGAGACAGATGGGGAAGGATGGAGACACATGATGCAGGATCATGGGGCAGGATGGAGACACATGGTGCAGGATCATGGGCAGGATGGATACAATGGAGACAGATGGGGCAGGATCAGGGGACAGATGGGGCAGGATCAGGGGACAGATGGGGCAGGATCGGACATCACATGGGGGCAGAATGGATACTCATGAGGGCAGGATGGGAGAACATATGGCTGGAGCCAGGAATGAGACACACAGGGGTCACAATGGGGGATATTATTACCATAAGGGCTAATTAAGGGATATTATTACTGCAATGATGTATTTATTTTATTTTTTGAGGATACTGCTTTAAATGCGGGAGGCAGTACTGTTACTGTGCACAGCGACACTATATCGCCCTTTTTTCTTCATCTGGTGTAGTTTAGAAGTTGGGAAAAAATTAAGTAATGTGTTCTGCAAGTGGTGCTCTAGCTTAGGCTACGTTCACATTAGCGTCGCGTCGCTGTTGCGTCGGCGACGCAGCGGCGACGCAGCGGCGACGCGCCCCTATGTTTAACATAGGGGACGCGTGCGTCTTTTTGCACACGTTTTCCGACACGTGCGTCGTTTTAGACGCTAGCGTCGGACGCAAGAAAACGCTACAAGTTGCATTTTTCTTGCGTCCGATTTCGGCAAAAAACGACGCACGCGTCGCAAAACGCGCGCGTTTTTGCGCGCGTTTGCGCGCGTTTTTCTGTGCGTCGCCGCTGCGTCGCCGACGCAACAGCGACGCGACGCTAATGTGAACGTAGCCTTACTATGTTATTTCCTTCAGAGAAGAGCCCTGGCTGGAAGTGATGGCGGTCTGTGCTGGATGAAGATGAAAAGCAAAGATGAAGGACTTCACCTAGTGACGTCACTGGTGAGTCAGTGTTTTACCTGTAGACTGGCACTGTACACTGAATACTATATACAGCGGTCCTGTGTACAATTTCACCAGTGATCACTGTATTACATTTACACTGACACTATATATAGAGCTCCTGTGTATAATGTCATTGATCACAATATAACTTGTACAATATACACAGTTTTCGTGTGTATAATGTCACTGTTGATCACTGTATTACCTGTACACTAATACTGTGTACAGAGCTCCTGTGTATAATGTAATCTGGATCACTGTATTACCCATACACTATACATTGTATACAGCGCTCCTGTGTATAATGTCACCGGTGAACACTGTATTAGGCTGGTTTCACACTTGCGTTTTAAAACGCATGTGTTTTTTAAAAAAACGCATGGTGAAAAAACGCATGCAAACGCTGCGTTTTTTAGACGCATGCGTTTTTGCATGTGGTGAAAAAAACGCGGCGTTTTGACGTGTTTACATGCGTTTTTCATGCGTTTGCGTTTTTTAAACACATGATGAGAAGTGTGTGACAGCTGCCAATCATCAAAATCAAGTAAAAACCCCACTATAAACAGAAATAGCTAGGGTTAGGGATCCTAACCCTAACCCTAAAGGGATCCTAACCCTAACCCTACCCCTAACCCTAGGGATCCTAACCCTAACCCTAAAGGGATCCTAACCCTTAGGGTTAGGATCCCTTGGGTTAGGGGTAGGGTTAGGATCCCTTTAGGGTTAGGATCCCTTTAGGGTTAGGGTTAGGATCCCTTTATCACTTTTCTGGTGGGGGGTGGTATATCAGTGTGTTTTCTGTTTTTTTTCTATAAAAACGCATGCGTTTTTAACGCAACCAAACGCATGTGCTTAAAATCGCATGCGTTTACATAGACAGCAATAGGTTTTTTTGCCGCAAAAAAAGCATGCGTTTTTTTGCAGCAAAAAAAGCCGCTAAAAATTACTACATGTTGCATTTCTGCAACACAACGCATGCATAGAAAAGACGCATGCGGCGGCAAAACGCATGCAAAAAAGCATGCATTTTTAATGTTAAGTATAGGAAAAAAAACGCGTTTTTTGCGCAAAAACGCAGCAGCAAAAAACGCAAATGTGAAACCAGCCTTACCTGTACACTAACCCTATGTACAGAGCTTCTGTATATAATGTCACCGGTAATCACTGTATTACCTCTACACAGACACTGCATACTAAGTACAGATCTACTGTGTATAATAACATGTATGGTGATATTAGTATTGTGGTTTTTTTTTATTAATGATCAGTATTGTAGTGTTCAGTCACTATGTGGTGGTAATATGTTGTCCGGCCATGGTGTGGCGGTGTTTGTTCCTTGTACGTGCTATTTGGTCACTATGTGGTGGTAATATGTGATCTGGACATGGCATGACAGTATTTGTTTCTTGTATGTGGTATAATAGGTCTCTATGTGGTAGTAACATGGTGTCTGGTCATGGTGAGGTGGTATTTGTCCCTTGTATGTGCTATTACTGGTCATTTTGAAAATTGAAAAATAAATAAAAATATACCTAAATTGTATTGCATATTTTAACAAATGATTAATAGGTTAGCATAGAGTAGGGCCCGACCAAAAGAGTCTATCTTGTCGTGGTGGCGGCTTAAAAAATCTTTTGGCCAAAACAAAAGCTGCTGGCTATATGTGTCATCTGGTGATAGGAACTGTTAATGTGTGATTGGTGAGAAGTGGAGTTTTTCCAAGAGAGAGCGGTGGGGCTGTGGCCAGTTCCAGGGGTGGAGGTGGGGCTGGGGTGGAGCCTGGGCGGAGTCTCGGGGGGCCCTGAAAATTTTGCCAGTATGGGGAAAATTCCAAGTGGCAGCCCTGCCGCAGCATGGCAATTTCTCTGGCAGAAACGCTACTGTCCGCTACAGAAATAACATGAATAGAAATGTATTGAATGCAGTAAATTCACAGTGAACACATGCGGACTTACCTGCGGTCAATAGAAGGCAGCGTTTTGGAAGCAGCAAACATACGCTGCGTCCAAAGCGCTGTTACATCCGGAACGTGGACACATAGCCTAACTGCTCTTTCACATGTCCTGATATTTCCAGTACTGCAAAAACCAGTCCCAGAGATATTGTGTCAGTGTGTTTACTAAGTGGGGCAACCATGTTCCACTTGTGCGCTACATCAGTATCACACATACCTGGGAATCAGCAGTTCTGTTCATGATTTTCCCTGGTGCTGGGTGCTGAACATAACTCACATCACTGCCCCCTGCTCAGGCTGGTAAGGCGCTTTCAATATTGGCCTCCCCAACCTAACAGCAGCCTGCAGCCGCCCAGAAAAGGCACATCTATTAGATGCGCCAATCCTGGCACTTAGCTTTGCTCTTCCCACTTGCCCTGTCACGATGGCAAGCAGGGTTTATATTTGTGGGGTGGATGTCACCTTTGTATTGTCCAGTGACATCAAGTCCACGGCTTAGTAATGGAGAGACGTCTATAAGACACCTATCCATTACTAATCCTATAGTTATACTGGAAGAAAGGACACAGCCAGAATAAAGTATTTTATTAGAAATGGAGATACTGACACACCTACACCCATTCAATTGAATGGGTCTGTGCATATGTCAGTGTGTTTCTATGGACCGTGTGTCCTTGGGCAAAACACGCTGACATGTCTGTTTTTGACCATCAGCGCGGGCCACAAAACATCCTGCACACGTGCACGCAAATGACACACACATGGATGTCATCTGTGTGAAACGCACTGGCGCCTGAGAAGCAGCGGTACAGTAAGCACTGCTCCCCAGCTCCAGGTGCTGAAGACGACTCTCATCATTCTCCCATGCTCTGACGGCGATCAACACGAGCAGGGGCGAATTATGAGAGTTGTATTCAAGTAATCACAATGCAGCAGGCGGCTGATGGGACTATTACTCCCATCAGCCTACGCCTGCTGCCGCTAATAACAGTGACAGCAGGAGCGGCTGATGGGGGTATTCATCAGCCGCCACTTGTGCTATAAATAAATAAATTAAAAGCTCTGCATTTATTATTATTATTTATTATTATTATTTATTTATATAGCACCATTGATTCCATGGTGCTGTGCATGAGAAGGGGTTACATACAAATTACAGATATCACTTACAGTAAGCAAACTAACAATGACAGACTGACACAGAGGGGTAAGGACCCTGACCTTGCGGGCTTACATTCTACAGGATGGTGGGGATGGAGACAATAGGTTGAGGGTTGTAGGAGCATCGGTGTTGGTGAGGCGGTAGCTTCAATAGTGGTGAGGAGGCAGCGGGGTCAGTGCAGGCTGTAGGCTTTCCTGAAGAGGTGGGTTTTCAGGTTTCGTCTGAAGGATCCGAATGTGGTTGATAGTCGGATGTGTTGGAGCAAAGAATTCCAGAGGATGGGGGATATTCTGGAGAAGTCTTGGAAGCGGTTGTGTGAGGAGCGGATAAGTGTGGAGGAGAGAAGGAGGTCTTGGGAGGACCGGGAATTACGTGAGGGAAGATTTCGGGAGATTAATTCAGAGATATATGGAGGAGACAGGTTATGGATGGTTTTGTAGGTCAGTATTAGTAATTTAAACTGGATACGCTGAGGGAATGGGAGCCAGTGAAGAGATTTGCAGAGAGGGGAAGTGGAGGAGTAGCGAGGAGAGAGATTAATTAGTCGGGCAGCAGAGTTAAGAATGGACTGGAGAGGTGCAAGGGTGTTAGCAGGGAGGCCACAGAAAAGGATGTTGCAGTAGTCAAGGCGGGAGATGATGAGGGCATGCACAAGCATTTAGTAGATTGACGGTTGAAGAAAGGACGGATTCTGGAGATATTTTTGAGCTGGAGGAGACAGGAGGTGGAGAGAGCTTGGATGTGCGGTTTGAAGGACAGGGCAGAGTCAAGGGTTACTCCGAGGCAGCGGACGTCCGGTATGGGGGAAAGCATGATGTCATTAATTGCGATCGATAGGTCAGGTATGGAAGATCTATGAGATGGAGGAAAGATGATGAGTTCAGATTTGTCCACATTGAGTTTGAGGAAACGAGAGGAGAAGAAGGAGGATATGGCTGATAGACACTCCGGGATTCTGGACAGCAGAGAGGTGACGTCTGGTCCAGAAAGGTAGATCTGAGTGTCATCAGCATAAAGGTGGTATTGGAATCCATGGGACTTTATGAGTTGTCCCAGGCAAAATGTGTAGATTTAGAAGAGTAGGGGTCCTAGACCAGAGCATTGGGGGACTCCAACAGAGAGAGGATGGGATGAGGAGGTAGTGTGGGAGTGGGAGACGCTGAATGTGCGGTTGGAAAGGTATGAGGAGATCCAGGATAGGGCGAGGTCTTTGATGCCAAAGGAGGAGAGGATCTGTAGTAGGAGGCAGTGGTCAACTGTGTCAAAAGCAGAGGACAGGTCTAGAAGGAGGAGTACAGAATATTGTCCGTTAGCTTTGGCTGTAAGTAGGTCATCAGTGATTTTGGTCAGGGCTGTCTCAGTTGAGTGCTGGGGGTGAAACCAGATTGTAGATTGTCAAAGAGCAAGTTAGATGAGAGGTGGGAGGAAAGTTCAGCGTGGACGTGCTGCTCCAGGAGTTTGGAAGCGAATGGGAGCAGGGATATTGGGCGATAGCTGGACATAGCTATGGGGTCGAGGGTTGGCTTTTTAAGGATAGGCGTGATTGTGGCATGTTTGAAAGCAGAAGGGAAGGTGCCAGAAGTTAGTGATAGGTTGAAGAGGTGGGTTAGGGATGGGATAAGTGTGGTGGTGAGGTTGGGGAGGAGGTGGGATGGGATGGGTCAAGTGCACAGGTGGTGAGGTGCGATTTGGAGAGGAGACAATTAAGCCCCTCTTCAGTGATCTTGGAGAGGGAGGTTATGGGTTTTGGGCATTGGTCCGGTATACAAAGGGGTTGCAGTGGTTGAACAATGAAGACTTGCCTTGTTTGGTCGATCTTATTTTTAAAGTGTGTGGCAAGGTCCTCAGTAGAGATGAAGGAGGTTGGAGGGGGCAGTGGGGGGTGTAGGAGGGAGTTAAAGGTTTTGAATAACTGTTTGGGGTTGTAGGATAGGGAGGATACGAGGGTTGTGAAGTAGGCCTGTTTAGCAGAGGTGAGAGCAGATTTAAAAGCAAGTGTTGCCTGTTTGAATGCAGTGAAGTCGTCTTGCGAATGTGTTTTCTTCCAATGCCGCTCTGCAACCCTGGACAGTTGCCGGAGCTTTTAAGTGGTATTATTGTGCCAGGGTTGTCTATTGATAAGTCGCACCCTGCCATGAATGAGAGGGGCGACCGTGTCAATAGCTGATGCGAGAGTGGCATTGTAGAAAGCAGTGGCAGTGTCTGTGTCGTGGAGTGAGGATATGGATGTCAGTGGTTGGATAGAGTCAGCGAGCGTGTGGGAGTCTAGGTGTGCAAGGTTTCTGCGGGGGTGCGCATGTTGCTGGACATGGGTGACAGGTGAGGAGGACAGGGATGAGAAAGTGAGCGAATGGTGGTCGGATAGAGGGAGAGGGGAGGTGGTGAAGTTAGATAGAGAGTAGAGACGTGTGAAGACCAGGTCTACGGTATGTCCGTCTGTGTGGGTGGCTGCGGAGGACCACTGAATAAGTCCAAAAGATGAATTAAGGGACAGAAGTTTGGAGGCTGTTGACTGAGGAGTATCAGTGGGGATGTTGAAGTCACTGTTGTGAATTCTGTGGTTGAGTTCACTTCTGTGGTCACAAGTGGTATTGCAGTCTCTGGGCTTCCTCCCTCAGGTGTTTTGGTGAGCTCGTTGGCTGCCTTGCTATTTAGCTCCACCTGAGTCTGTCTTCCTTGCTCCTTGTCAATGTTCCAGTGTTGGATCTGAGCTACTGCATCTTTCCTTGGGCCTGCTGCTCTGCTAGATAAGTGCTTCTAGTTTGTTTTCTGTTTTTTCTGTCCAGCTTGCTATTAACTTTTGCTGGAAGCTCTGAGAAGCAAAGGGGTGCACCGCCGTGCTGTTAGTTCGGCACGGTGGGTCTTTTTGCCCCTTTGCGTGGTTTTCGTTTTAGGGTTTTTTGTAGACTGCATAGTTCTCTTTGCTATCCTCGCTCTGTCTAGAATATCGGGCCTCACTTTGCTGAATCTATTTCATTCCTACGTTTGTCTTTTCATCTTGCTAACAGTCATTATATGTGGGGGGCTGCCTATTCCTTTGGGGTATTTCTCTGAGGTAAGTCAGGCTTGTATTTCTATCTTCAGGCTAGTCAGCTCCTCAGGCAGTGCCGAGTTGCATAGGTAGTGATAGGCGCAATCCACTGCTGCTTATAGTTGTGTGAGGATAGATCAGGTACTGCAGTCTACAGAGATTCCACGTCTCAGAGCTCGTCCTATTGTTTTTGGTTATTGCCAGATCTCTGTATGTGCGCTGATTACTGCACGCTGTGTTGCCTGATTGCCAGCCATAACAAGTCACCCATGATGATGGTGGGAATGTCAGGAGAGAGAAAGTGAAGAAGCCAGGTGGAGAATTGGTCAATAAAGGCAGAGGCTGGGCCTGGAGGTCGGTATATGACGGCCACTTGGAGGTTGGAGGGAGAGTAGATGCGGACAGAGTGGACTTCAAGAGAGGGGAGGATAAGGGAGGGTAGAGGTGGGATTGGGTTAAAGGTGCAGTTAGAAGAAAGGAGAAGACCCATTCCTCAACCATGTCTGTTGCCGGAGCGAGGGGTGTGGGTGAAGTGGAGGCCGCCGTAACACAGCGCAGCAGGGGTGGCAGTGTCAGAGGGTGTTAGCCATGTTTCTGTGAGGCCAAGGAAGGCAAGATTATGAGAGAGAAAAAAGTCATGAATCATATGAAGCTTATTGCAGATTGAGCAGGCATTCCAGAGTGCTCAGAGAGAGGAAGCAGGGGGGTGGGCCTCAGGGGCATGGGTTTTATGTTGGAAAGATTGCGGTAGTTCGTATTAAGGAGCGATAAGAGGGAGTAGTCATGGGAGATATGTCATCAGCAGTGAGGAGAAGCAGAGAAAGGGAGAGCAGGTGGGAGAAAGAGAGTGGCCGGCTTGTTTTGTGTTTTATTAGGACAGATTTGAGGTTAAGGAGCAGGTCAGCAGAGGAGGACAGGTGTGGAGGTAAGAGTGCAGTGCAGATGATTATTTGGTTAGAGGGTGCTGGGGTTTGTGGATAGTTGGGATTAGTGGAGCAAACGCCGTAAGGGCATATGTAAGCATGATGAAGGAGTAAGATGTGTTAATAGAAAAGCTAGGTCCAAGTAAAAAGAAGTGCTTATTCAGCAGACATACCCAAAAGAGACAGATACATAGAGTGAGGTCCTGACTCCTGCCGTGACTAACTGCCATTAAAATAACTGCGGCGTCTCAATGCTTAGCTGCGTGATGCTTTGCTGCAGGGATGCGCGTGCCTGACCCCACACTCGTGCACCCCTTACGATGCTACTAAATTTATAGAACTGAGTAAAGGATCAGGTGAGAGGGATTGTGGGACCTGATTGGGGATAAATTAGCATTTGGCCAACACCCCGGGGGAGGTTACACGATCAAAGGCACCGAGCCTGGCTAGAATGATATGCTCTAACACCTCCTTGCACAAGATAATATCTCCTGTGACCCCAGCATGGATGTGCAGCAGTAAGTATTTAATACAATACAACAAATGAATTTAGCAAACATTCAGCAGGCACATTAAAGGAATTGTTGCAGGATGATAGGCAGCAGTTGACAGGAAGCAGATATTGTACCAGTAAAGGGAATGTTGCAGGATGATAGGCAGCAGTTGACAGGAAGCAGAGATTGTACCATTAAAGGGAATGTTGCAGGATGATAGGCAGCAGTTGACAGGAAGCAGAGATTGTACCATTAAATGGAATGTTGCAGGATGATAGGCAGCAGTTGACAGGAAGCAGAGATTGTACCATTAAAGGGAATGTTGCAGGATGATAGGCAGCAGTTGACAGGAAGCAGAGATTGTACCATTAAAGGGAATGTTGCAGGATGATAGGCAGCAGTTGACAAGAAGCAGAGATTGTACCTGTGTGAAGAGAGGAGATGGATGTTAATTCCCAGCCGTTGAAATAACTGCTGCATCTGTATGCTTAGCAGCGTGATGCTTTGCTGCAGGGATGCGCGTGCCTGACCCCACACATGGGTTCCCCTCTATTTTCTATAACTAGCCAGGCAAAACTCACAACTGGGAGCTGCAACCCTCAGCTGTCAGCTTCAGCAAGGTCGGTTATTATGAATAGAATGGGCCACACGCTGTTTTTTAAATTATTTAAATAAATAATTAAAAAAAACCGCATGGGGGTCCCCCCATTTTTGACAGCCAGCCTTTGTAAAGCTGACAGTTGGGGGCTGGTATTCTCAGGCTGGTAAGGGGCCATTGATATAGGCCTCCCCCAGCCTAAAAATAGTAGCCCAAAGCTGCCCAGAAAAGGCGTATCTATGAGATGCGCCAATTCTGGTGCTTTGCCCGGCTCTTCCTACTTGCCGGGGGCAAGTGGGGTTAATATTTTTGGAGTTGATGTCACCTTTGTATTGTCAGGTGACATCAAGGGCAAGGCTTAGTAATGGACAAGTGTCTATAAGACACCTATCCATTACTAATTCTATAGTTATATGGTAAATAAAGACACAGCCAGAATAAAGCACTTTATTAGAAATAAAACAAAACGCAGTTTTCCCTTTTTTTATTTAAAAATAACAAACAGTTACACTTGCCTAACTCCTAATTACACTGAATCCCTTGTTTCCTGTAATAAACCAAAAATAAAAAAACAATATCCCTCACCTATCAGTCTTTATGTCCAAGATGTAACCATCTAGGCTGGAAACCACTGGTGGATGAGATGTTGCAAGCTCAGCATCATTGACCATCGGTGACATCATCGAGGTTACCGCCGATCAGTGAGGCTGCGTTCCCAGCAGGGCTGAACTGTGGTGACCTCAGCACAGTAGGAAAAAACATTGATGAGGTCACCGCAGTTCACACCATATCACTCTGAATTTTTTTCATTTTCTCCTGTTACCCTTGTGAAAATAACAAATTTGGAGCTAAAGTAATATTTTTGTGAAATCTTCACTTTTTCCTTCCACATTGTTTTAGCTCCTGTGAACCATCGGAAGGGTTAATAAACTTCTTCAATGTGGTTTTGAGTACCTTGGGGGGTACAGTTTTAGAATGGTGTCACATTTGAGTATTTTCTGTCATGAAGGCCCCCCCAAAGTAACTTTAAATGTGATGCAGTCCCTAAAAAAATGGTTTTGTAAATTTTGCTGTAAAAATGACAAATTTCTGGTAAACTTTTAACCCTTATAACTTCCTAACTAAAAAAAATGTTTCAAAAATTGTGCTAATGTAAAGTAGACATGTGGGGAAAGTTATTTGGGATAAGTGGGAAACAGAATATTTGAAAGAATGCATGTTATTTATTTTAACTCACAACTTTTTTAGATTTGTGGAGCACTACTATGTCAAGCAATGGGGTACAGCAATGGGGACCAGGTTCACGCCAAGCTATGCAAACCACTATGTGGGTCGATGGTAAGATGACCACATCTACCCTGGGGGCACCCTACGTGTGGACCTGGTCCTCTGTCATCGATTTATAGATGATGTCATTTTTATCTGGTCAGGAAGCCAGAAGTCCCTAGACCAATTTTTAACTGACATTAATAAAAATGACTTCTTTTTAAACTTTACCAGTAACGTTAGTAATAAAAAGATACATTTTTTAGATCTAAACATTTTTATTGAAAACAATCGTATACATACCTGTACTTTTAACAAGACAACAGATGTCAACAGCTTCATCCAGATGGATAGCTGTCATTTACCAGATTGGCTAATAAACGTACCAAAAAGTCAATATATGAGATTGCACCGGAATTGCTCAAATCCCCAACAATTTAGCAAAGAAGCAGAATTATTAACTGCCAAATTCTTAGAAAAGGGCTATGATGAAAAATCACTGAAAGGCATCAAAAAACTATGTTGCCAGTCTATCACGCCAAGAATTATTGAAAGAAAAACCCCGCACAAAGAAACAGGAGACAAGAGACTTTGTCCCAATTATAATACAATATAATTCAAATGTCAATATCTTTAGGAAAATTGTAAGTAAACATTGGGGGGCTCTCAAGGATGACAAACTTTTGGGAGCCCATATCCCCACACACCCACGCTTCCCATTCAAAAAAGCACGGAACCTGGGTAGTCTAATTGCACCTATGGTACAAAATCCAAAAGCCCATAAAACGGAAAGTCTTCTTTCTTTGCCGCAAGTGCACTATGTGTAAACAAACACAAAAAATGTGCAATCACAAAAGATGGAAAAAATATACTATTAAGCACTTTATTATATGTACCACAGAGGGGGTAATTTACATCATGCAATGTCCCTGCAATAAATTCTAAGTGGGTCGCACTAAACGCCCACTTAAGGTGAGAATAGGCGAACATATTCGCAACATTAAACAAACATTCCGTTGTCATCCACTCTCTAAACATTTTGTGGACCAACATAATAGCGACATACATTCCATGGAAATTATTGGTTTTGAGAAAGTGCCACCACCATGGAGAAATAGAAACTATATAACAGTAATGTCCTGTGTGGAGCCTCATGGGACATTACAATAGCAAGGTGACATTAACCCCTTATTACCCCATATACGACCGCTACAGGGCAATGGGAAGAGGGAGGCTAAGTGCCGGAATAGGCGCATCTTACAGATGGGCCTTTTCTGGGGTGGCTGGGGGCAGATTCTTTTTAGCCGGGGGGGGGGGCAACAATAACCATGGACCCTCTCCAGGCTATTAATATCTGCCCTCAGTCACTGGCTTTTACTCTCTGGCGGAGAAAATTGCGCGGAGCCCACGTCAGTTTTTCCATGAATTAATCCTTTAATTTAACACCTACAGGTCCAAAATTTTACACACACACACACACTACTAACATTATTAGTGAGGGACATATAAAAATATAACAGACATGCAATGGTTTACTGTATGTAACCATGTCTCATTTCCTGTCGGATTCTGCAATGAACCCGACAATTGAATTATCGGTTATTCTGCTATATATATATATATATATATATATATATATATATATATATATATATATATATATATACACAGTATATAGACTGTATATATGTTTTCACGAACATTTGAGCCCATGGATCCATTATATGTCCATTTTGCAAGCCGGCGAGAAAATCTCGCTATACGGATACCATAAGGATGTCACACAGATGCTTACATGCGAGAAAATCGCATCCTCGCACTGCACACGGATGACATACGGATCACTGTTCAGGGAACATTTCTGCGATTTTCGTCTGTGTAAAACGGACCAATTTTTTATACGTTGTGTGTGACTCCAGCCTATATCAGAGACTGTGGGAAACATTACACTGGGAGCTATATAGGCCGTGGTTCATAATGGCGGACAGCGTGGTGGTTATAGCTGATAATGCAGTGTGGCGGGTGTAGCTCATTAAAATGTGGAGATCATCTACTATATAATTGTCTAAGGGTCACTTCCGTCTGTCTGTCTGTCCTTCTGTCACGGTTATTCATTCGCTGATTGGTCTTGCCAGCTGCCTGTCATGGCTGCCGCGACCAATCAGCGACGGGCACAGTCCAGAAGAAAATGGCCGCTCCTTACTCCCCGTAGTCAGTGCCTGTCGCCCGCATACTCCCCGCCGGTCACCGCTAACACAGGGTTAATGCCGGTGCTAACAGACCGCGTTATGCCGCGGGTAACGCACTCTGTTACTGCCGCTATTAACCCTGTGTGTCCCCAACTTTTTACTATTGACGCTGCCTATGCGGCATCAATAGTAAAAAATGTAATGTTAAAAATAATTTTAAAAAAATAAACCTGCTATTCTCACCCTCCGTAGTCGCTCCCGCCGGCCGCCATCTTCCGCTGCAGTTTCCAGTGGCAAAGATGGTATGGCAGAAGGACCTGCCATGACGTCACGGTCATGTGACCGCGACGTCATCAAAGGCCCTGCACGCCTGCGCTAGAAAGACCTGCCATGACGTCACGGTCATGTGACCGCGACGTCATCACAGGTCCTGCGCCCATACCAACACTGGGACCGAAAGCTGCCGTGGACTACAAGGGGCCCTCGGAAAGGTGAGTATATGTATATTTTTTATTTTTTCACCTGTGACAAACCTGGCTAGGCAATATACTACGTAGCTGGGCAATATACTACGTGACTGGCCAATATACTACGTGGCTCTGTGCTGTATACTACGTCACTCGGCAATATACTACGTCACTGGGCAATATACTATGTTACTGGCCCATATATTGCGTGGCTCTGTGCTGTGTACTACGTTGCTGTGCGATATACTACATGACTGGGCAATATAGTACGTGACTGGGCAATATACTATGTGGCTGGGCAATATACTACGTAATTGGCCAATATACTACGTGGCTGCGCAATATACTACGTCACTAGGCAATATGCTGCGTGGCTGGGCAATATACTACGTGGCTGGGCAATATACTACGTGACTGGGGTGGCAGTGCCAGTGACTGGGGTGGTATAGTACCAGTGAATGGAGTGGCATAATGCCAGTGACTGGGGTGGCATAGTGCCAGTGACTGGGGTGGCATACTGCCAGTGACTGGGGTGGCATAGTGCCAGTGACTGGGGTGGTATAGAGCCAGTGACTGGGGTGGCGTAGTGCCAGTAACTGGGGTAGCGTAGTGCCAGTGACTGAGGTGGCGTAGTGCCAGTGACTGGGGTGGCATAGTGCCAGTGACTGGGGTAGCGTAGTGCCAGTGACTGAGGTGGCGTAGTGCCAGTGACTGGGGTGGCATAGTGCCAGTGACTGGGGTAGCGTAGTGCCAGTGACTGGGGTGGCGTAGTGCCAGTGACTGGGGTGGCATAGAGCCAGTGACTGGGGTGGCGTAGTGCCAGTGACTGGGGTGGCATAGTGCCAGTGACTGGGGTGGTATAGAGCCAGTGACTGGGGTGGCGTAGTGCCAGTAACTGGGGTAGCGTAGTGCCAGTGACTGAGGTGGCGTAGTGCCAGTGACTGGGGTGGCATAGTGCCAGTGACTGGGGTAGCGTAGTGCCAGTGACTGAGGTGGCGTAGTGCCAGTGACTGGGGTGGCATAGTGCCAGTGACTGGGGTAGCGTAGTGCCAGTGACTGGGGTGGCGTAGTGCCAGTGACTGGGGTGGCATAGAGCCAGTGACTGGGGTGGCGTAGTGCCAGTGACTGGGGTGGCATAGAGCCAGTGACTGGGGTGGCGTAGTGCCAGTGACTGGGGTGGCATAGTGCCAGTGACTGGGGTGGCATAGTGCCAGTGACTGGGGTAGCGTAGTGCCAGTGACTGGGGTGGCATACTGCCAGTGACTGGGGTGGCATAGTGCCAGTGACTGGGGTGGTATAGAGCCAGTGACTGGGGTGGCGTAGTGCCAGTGACTGGGGTGGCATAGTGCCAGTGACTGGGGTGGCATAGTGCCAGTGACTGGGGTGGCGTAGTGCCAGTGACTGGGGTGGCGTAGTGCCAGTGACTGGGGTGGCGTAGTGCCAGTGACTGGGGTGGCGTAGTGCCAGTGACTGGGGTGGCGTAGTGCCAGTGACTGGGGTGGCATAGTGCCAGTGACTGGGGTGGCGTAGTGCCAGTGACTGGGGTGGCATGGCGATTTGCCAGTACCACAACAGAGTAGCAAGTAGCCACATGATCACGTTTCGTTCCTGGCTGCGCTCTTTGGCCATGTTTAACCCTCTCGCTGCCAACTTTGCCGTGTAGCTCCAGCTTCTCATATAAAACCTACAGAAATCTCTATAGTTGAAAATAGCGCAGTTGGAATATCACAAACGATTTTACACCAGTGTGACATTGCATTGAATAAGATACTATGGGATAAAAAATACTACTGTCCTATGGTTTTAATGCACAATCTCTGAAGCTGTGCACCAGTCACTGAATCTGCTGCCTATGTGCCCTACAGGAGCACCAGCACCCCCACCGTACACGCTCCCTGCACGGTCCGCACTGTGCTCCCAGTCTATTACCACACGGCACGTTATAATTATCACTAGTCACTACAGAACAGGACGTCCTTGCTGCTGAGCATGCGCACATGACTAACCTGCACAGTACGCGGCCCCGCCCGGTCGCACGCATGCGCAGTGCTGTCCTCCTGCTCCCGGCCGTCTCCATTCCATTGCTTGGTTCGCGTTGACTGACCAGAGTCCGCGAATCATTATCTCCAGGGTAAGAGGCACAGTGGGCAGCGTGACACGGGGGGACCGGGCACAGCCGGCTGTGGGGACGGCCCCGGCCACACTGGGGAGCAAAGCCCCTGCTCTGATAAGGAAAACTGCAGAGGAGGAGGAAGGGCCGCGGCGGAGCTCGTGGTTTCCGGGTCCTCTCATATACAGCTGTCATGTCATCCATACTGGTGTGATAAGTGCCAGGCAGCCTGTGTGGAGGCCCCGTGTGCCCAGGAGTATATAGTGTATATGTGCCCAGGAGTATATAGTGTATATGTGCCCAGGAGTATATAGTGTATATGTGCCCAGGAGTATATAGTGTATATGTGCCCAGGAGTATATAGTGTATATGTGCCCAGGAGTATATAGTGTATATGTGCCCAGGAGTATATAGTGTATATGTGCCCAGGAGTATATAGTGTATATGTGCCCAGGAGTATATAGTGTATATGTGCCCAGGAGTATATAATGTATATGTGCCCAGGAGTATACAGTGTATATGTGCCCAGGAGTATATAGTGTATATGTGCCCAGGAGTATATAGTGTATATGTGCCCAGGAGTATATAGTGTATATGTGCCCAGGAGTATATAGTGTATATGTGCCCAGGAGTATATAGTGTATATGTGCCCAGGAGTATATAGTGTATATGTGCCCAGGAGTATATAGTGTATATGTGCCCAGGAGTATATAGTGTATATGTGCCCAGGAGTATATAGTGTATATGTGCCCAGGAGTATATAGTGTATATGTGCCCAGGAGTATATAATGTATATGTGCCCAGGAGTATACAGTGTATATGTGCCCAGGAGTATATAGTGTATATGTGCCCAGGAGTATATAGTGTATATGTGCCCAGGAGTATACAGTGTATATGTGCCCAGGAGTATATAGTGTATATGTGCCCAGGAGTATATAGTGTATATGTGCCCAGGAGTATATAGTGTATATGTGCCCAGGAGTATATAGTGTATATGTGCCCAGGAGTATATAGTGTATATGTGCCCAGGAGTATACAGTGTATATGTGCCCAGGAGTATACAGTGTATATGTGCCCAGGAGTATACAGTGTATATGTGCCCAGGAGTATATAGTGTATATGTGCCCAGGAGTATATAGTGTATATGTGCCCAGGAGTATATAGTGTATATGTGCCCAGGAGTATATAGTGTATATGTGCCCAGGAGTATATAGTGTATATGTGCCCAGGAGTATACAGTGTATATGTGCCCAGGAGTATATAGTGTATATGTGCCCAGGAGTATATAGTGTATATGTGCCCAGGAGTATATAGTGTATATGTGCCCAGGAGTATATAGTGTATATGTGCCCAGGAGTATATAGTGTATATGTGCCCAGGAGTATATAGTGTATATGTGCCCAGGAGTATACAGTGTATATGTGCCCAGGAGTATACAGTGTATATGTGCCCAGGAGTATATAGTGTATATGTGCCCAGGAGTATATAGTGTATATGTGCCCAGGAGTATATAGTGTATATGTGCCCAGGAGTATATAGTGTATATGTGCCCAGGAGTATACAGTGTATATGTGCCCAGGAGTATACAGTGTATATGTGCCCAGGAGTATACAGTGTATATGTGCCCAGGAGTATACAGTGTATATGTGCCCAGGAGTATATAGTGTATATGTGCCCAGGAGTATATAGTGTATATGTGCCCAGGAGTATATAGTGTATATGTGCCCAGGAGTATATAATGTATATGTGCCCAGGAGTATATAGTGTATATGTGCCCAGGAGTATATAGTGTATATGTGCCAAGGAGTATATAGTGTATATGTGCCCAGGAGTATATAGTGTATATGTGCCCAGGAGTATATAGTGTATATGTGCCCAGGAGTATATAGTGTATATGTGCCCAGGAGTATATAGTGTATATGTGCCCAGGAGTATATAGTGTATATGTGCCCAGGAGTATACAGTGTATATGTGCCCAGGAGTATACAGTGTATATGTGCCCAGGAGTATATAGTGTATATGTGCCCAGGAGTATATAGTGTATATGTGCCCAGGAGTATATAGTGTATATGTGCCCAGGAGTATATAGTGTATATGTGCCCAGGAGTATATAGTGTATATGTGCCCAGGAGTATATAGTGTATATGTGCCCAGGAGTATATAGTGTATATGTGCCCAGGAGTATACAGTGTATATGTGCCCAGGAGTATACAGTGTATATGTGCCCAGGAGTATACAGTGTATATGTGCCCAGGAGTATATAGTGTATATGTGCCCAGGAGTATATAGTGTATATGTGCCCAGGAGTATACAGTGTATATGTGCCCAGGAGTATATAGTGTATATCTGCCCAGGAGTATATAGTGTATATGTGCTCAGGAGTATACAGTGTATATGTGCCCAGGAGTATACAGTGTATATGTGCCCAGGAGTATACAGTGTATATGTGCCCAGGAGTATATAGTGTATATGTGCCCAGGAGTATATAGTGTATATGTGCCCAGGAGTATATAGTGTATATGTGCCCAGGAGTAGACACAGTATATAGTGTATATGTGCCCAGGAGTATATAGTGTATATGTGCCCAGGAGTATACAGTGTATATGTGCCCAGGAGTATACAGTGTATATGTGCCCAGGAGTATACAGTGTATATGTGCCCAGGAGTATATAGTGTATATGTGCCCAGGAGTATACAGTGTATATGTGCCCAGGAGTATACAGTGTATATGTGCCCAGGACTATATAGTGTATATGTGCCCAGGAGTATACAGTGTATATGTGCCCAGGAGTATACAGTGTATATGTGCCCAGGAGTATATAGTGTATATGTGCCCAGGAGTATATAGTGTATATGTGCCCAGGAGTATATAGTGTATATGTGCCCAGGAGTATATAGTGTATATGTGCCCAGGAGTATACAGTGTATATGTGCCCAGGAGTATACAGTGTATATGTGCCCAGGAGTATACAGTGTATATGTGCCCAGGAGTATACAGTGTATATGTGCCCAGGAGTATACAGTGTATATGTGCCCAGGAGTATACAGTGTATATGTGCCCAGGAGTATACAGTGTATATGTGCCCAGGAGTATACAGTGTATATGTGCCCAGGAGTATACAGTGTATATGTGCCCAGGAGTATACAGTGTATATGTGCCCAGGAGTATACAGTGTATATGTGCCCAGGAGTATATAGTGTATATGTGCCCAGGAGTATATAGTGTATATGTGCCCAGGAGTAGACACAGTATATAGTGTATATGTGCCCAGGAGTATATAGTGTATATGTGCCCAGGAGTATATAGTGTATATGTGCCCAGGAGTATATAGTGTATATGTGCCCAGGAGTATATAGTGTATATGTGCCCAGGAGTATATAGTGTATATGTGTCCAGGAGTATATAGTGTATATGTGCCCAGGAGTATATAGTGTATATGTGCCCAGGAGTATATAGTGTATATGTGCCCAGGAGTATATAGTGTATATGTGCCCAGGAGTATACAGTGTATATGTGCCCAGGAGTATACAGTGTATATGTGCCCAGGAGTATACAGTGTATATGTGCCCAGGAGTATACAGTGTATATGTGCCCAGGAGTATACAGTGTATATGTGCCCAGGAGTATACAGTGTATATGTGCCCAGGAGTATACAGTGTATATGTGCCCAGGAGTATACAGTGTATATGTGCCCAGGAGTATACAGTGTATATGTGCCCAGGAGTATACAGTGTATATGTGCCCAGGAGTATACAGTGTATATGTGCCCAGGAGTATACAGTGTATATGTGCCCAGGAGTATACAGTGTATATGTGCCCAGGAGTATACAGTGTATATGTGCCCAGGAGTATACAGTGTATATGTGCCCAGGAGTATACAGTGTATATGTGCCCAGGAGTATACAGTGTATATGTGCCCAGGAGTATATAGTGTATATGTGCTCAGGAGTATACAGTGTATATGTGCCCAGGAGTATACAGTGTATATGTGCCCAGGAGTATACAGTGTATATGTGCCCAGGAGTATATAGTGTATATGTGCCCAGGAGTATATAGTGTATATGTGCCCAGGAGTATATAGTGTATATGTGCCCAGGAGTAGACACAGTATATAGTGTATATGTGCCCAGGAGTATATAGTGTATATGTGCCCAGGAGTATACAGTGTATATGTGCCCAGGAGTATACAGTGTATATGTGCCCAGGAGTATATAGTGTATATGTGCCCAGGAGTAGACACAGTATATAGTGTATATGTGCCCAGGAGTATATAGTGTATATGTGCCCAGGAGTATACAGTGTATATGTGCCCAGGACTATACAGTGTATATGTGCCCAGGAGTATATAGTGTATATGTGCCCAGGAGTAGACACAGTATATAGTGTATATGTGCCCAGGAGTATATAGTGTATATGTGCCCAGGAGTATATAGTGTATATGTGCCCAGGAGTATATAGTGTATATGTGCCCAGGAGTATATAGTGTATATGTGCCCAGGAGTATATAGTGTATATGTGTCCAGGAGTATATAGTGTATATGTGTCCAGGAGTATATAGTGTATATGTGCCCAGGAGTATATAGTGTATATGTGCCCAGGAGTATATAGTGTATATGTGCCCAGGAGTATATAGTGTATATGTGCCCAGGAGTATATAGTGTATATGTGCCCAGGAGTATATAGTGTATATGTGCCCAGGAGTATATAGTGTATATGTGCCCAGGAGTATATAGTGTATATGTGCGCAGGGGTAGACACAGTATATAGTGTATATGTGCCCAGGAGTATATAGTGTAAATGTGCCCAGGGGTAGACACAGTATATAGTGTATATGTGCCCAGGAGTATATAGTGTAAATGTGCCCAGGGGTAGACACAGTATATAGTGTATATGTGCCAAGGGGTAGACACAGTATATAGTGTATATGTGCCCAAGAGTATACACAGTATATACTGTACTAGCTATTGAACCCGTTCTACGCTCGGGTGGCGAGCATTTATATTGGTATATGGTCTCCATCCTGGTATGTGCTGCTCCATCCTGCGCCCCCATCCTGTCATGTGCTGCTCCCATCCTGCGCCCCCGTTCTGTCATGTGCTGCTCCCATCCTGCGCCTCCATTCTGTCATTTGCTGCTCCCATCCTGTCATTTGCTGCTCCCATCCTGCGCCCGTTCTGTCATTTGCTGCTCCCATCCTGCGTCCCCGTTCTGTCATTTGCTGCTGCCATCCTGCGCCCGTTCTGTCATGTGCTGCTGCCATCCTGCGCCCGTTCTGTCATGTGCTGCTGCCATCCTGCGCCCGTTCTGTCATGTGCTGCTGCCATCCTGCGCCCGTTCTGTCATGTGCTGCTGCCATCCTGCGCCCGTTCTGTCATGTGCTGCTGCCATCCTGCGCCCGTTCTGTCATGTGCTGCTGCCATCCTGCGCCCGTTCTGTCATGTGCTGCTGCCATCCTGCGCCCGTTCTGTCATGTGCTGCTGCCATCCTGCGCCCGTTCTGTCATGTGCTGCTGCCATCCTGCGCCCGTTCTGTCATGTGCTGCTGCCATCCTGCGCCCGTTCTGTCATGTGCTGCTGCCATCCTGCGCCCGTTCTGTCATGTGCTGCTGCCATCCTGCGCCCGTTCTGTCATGTGCTGCTGCCATCCTGCGCCCGTTCTGTCATGTGCTGCTGCCATCCTTCGCCCGTTCTGTCATGTGCTGCTGCCATCCTTCGCCCGTTCTGTCATGTGCTGCTGCCATCCTGCGCCCGTTCTGTCATGTGCTGCGGCCATCCTGCGCCCGTTCTGACATGTGCTGCGGCCATCCTGCGCCCGTTCTGTCATGTGTTGCGGCCATCCTGCGCCCGTTCTGTCATGTGCTGCTGCCATCCTGCGCCCGTTCTGTCATGTGCTGCGGCCATCCTGCGCCCGTTCTGACATGTGCTGCTGCCATCCTGCGCCCGTTCTGTCATGTGCTGCGGCCATCCTGCGCCCGTTCTGTCATGTGCTGCTGCCATCCTGCGCCCGTTCTGTCATGTGCTGCTGCCATCCTGCGCCCGTTCTGTCATGTGCTGCGGCCATCCTGCGCCCGTTCTGTCATGTGCTGCTGCCATCCTGCGCCCGTTCTGTCATGTGCTGCTGCCATCCTGCGCCCGTTCTGTCATGTGCTGCGGCCATCCTGCGCCCGTTCTGTCATGTGCTGCGGCCATCCTGCGCCCGTTCTGTCTTGTGCTGCGGCCATCCTGCGCCCGTTCTGTCATGTGCTGCGGCCATCCTGCGCCCGTTCTGTCATGTGCTGCGGCCATCCTGCGGCCGTTCTGTCATGTGCTGCGGCCATCCTGAGCCCGTTCTGTCATGTGCTGCTGCCATCCTGCGCCCGTTCTGTCATGTGCTGCGGCCATCCTGCGCCCGTTCTGTCATGTGCTGCGGCCATCCTGCGCCCGTTCTGTCATGTGCTGCGGCCATCCTGCGCCCGTTCTGTCATGTGCTGCGCCCGTTCTGTCATGTGCTGCGGCCGTTCTGTCATGTGCTGCGGCCATCCTGAGCCCGTTCTGTCATGTGCTGCTGCCATCCTGCGCCCGTTCTGTCATGTGCTGCTGCCATCCTGCGCCCGTTCTGTCATGTGCTGCGGCCATCCTGCGCCCGTTCTGTCATGTGCTGCTGCCATCCTGCGCCCGTTCTGTCATGTGCTGCGGCCATCCTGCGCCCGTTCTGTCATGTGCTGCGGCCATCCTGCGCCCGTTCTGTCATGTGCTGCTCCCATCCTGCGCCACCATTGTATTATATGCCCCCCGCTCCAGTGTGTATGCCCCCGAATGCTGCTGCCATATAAAAAAAAAAAAAATACCATACTCACCTATCGTCCGGCTCCACTGCAGGTGTGTCTTCAAGAAAATGGCGCCAAAAAGCGGGGACTGCGCAGGCGCCGATTCCGGCAGCAGGAATCGGCGCCTGCGCAGTCCGCGCTTTCCGGCGCCATTTTCTTGAAGACACACCTGCAGTGGAGCCGGAGTGTGTCTTCAAGAAAATGGCGCCGGAAAGCGCGGACTGCGCAGGCGCCGATTCCGGCAGCAGGAATCGGCGCCTGCGCAGTCCGCGCCCTCCGGAGCAGAGGAGCCGGGAGACGGAGCCGCAAGCAGCGCTGGAACCGGGAAAGGTGAGTATACTTACCCTCCCTCCTGGCGGTCCCTGACTCTCCGGTGGAGATCGCGGTATGCGTTCAGTGCTTACGCATACCGCGATCTCCAGGGAGCGTCGCTCTGTGAGGCCCAGACTGCGCCGGCGCTTGCGCATTCTATAGAGGCTTCGGACAGAGTGACGCTCCCAGCGTTATATTATAGATATGTGCCCGGGAGTATACACCGTATATAGTGTATATGTACCCGGGAGTATACACCGTATATAGTGTATATGTGCCCGGGAGTATACACCGTATATAGTGTATATGTGCCCAGGGGTATACACCGTATATAGTGTATATGTGCCCAGGGGTATGCACAGTATATAGTGTATATGTGCCCAAGGGTAGACACAGTATATAGTGTATATGTGCCCAGGGGTAGACACAGTATATAGTGTATATGTGCCGAGGAGTATACACAGTATATAGTGTATATGTTCCCGGGGGTATACACAGTATATAGTTTATATGTGCCCAGGGGTATGCATAGTATATTGTGTATATGTGCCCAGGAGTATTCCCATTATATAGTGTATATGTGCCCAGGGGTATACAAGTATATAGTATATACAGTACAGACCAAAAGTTTGGACACACCACCTCATTTAAAGATTTTTCTTTATTTTCATGACTATGAAAATTGTACATTCACACTGAAGGCATCAAAACTATGAATTAACACATGTGGAATTATATACTTAACAAAAGAGTGTGAAACAACTGAAATTATGTCTAATATTCTAGGTTCTTCAAAGTTGCCACCTTTTGCTTTGATGACTGCTTTGCACACTCTTGGCATTCTCTTGATGAGCTTCAATGGGAATGTTTTTCACTTCACAGGTGTGCCCTGTCAGGTTTAATAAGTGGGATTTCTTGCCTTATAAATGGGGTTGGGACCATCAGTTGTGTTGTGCAGAAGTCTGGTGGATACACAGCTGATAGTCCTACTGAATAGCCTGTTAGAATTTGTATTATGGCAAGAAAAAGCAGCTAAGTAAAGAAAAACGAGTGGCCATCATTACTTTAAGAAATGAAGGTCAGTCAGTCAAAAAAATTGGGAAAACTTTGAAAGTGTCCCCAAATTCAAATGCAAAAACCATCAAGCGCTACAAAGAAACTGGCTCAAATGAGGACCGCCCCAGGAAAGGAAGACCAAGAGTCACCTCTGCTTCTGAGGATAAGTTTATCCGAGTCACCAGCCTCAGAAATTGCAGGTTAACAGCAGCTCAGATTAGAGACCAGGTCAATGCTACACAGAGTTCTAGCAGCAGACACATCTCTACAACAACTGTTAAGAGGAGACTTTGTGCAGCAGGCCTTCATGGTAAAATAGCTGCTAGGAAACCACTGCTAAGGACCGGCAACAAGCAGAAGAGACTTGTTTGGGCTAAAGAACACAAGGAATGGACATTAGACCAGTGGAAATCTGTGCTTTGTTCTGATGAGTCCAAATTTGAGATCTTTGGTTCTAACCACCGTGTCTTTGTGCGACACAGAAAAGGTGAACAGATGGACTCTACATGCCTCATTCCCACCGTGAAGCATGGAGGAGGAGGTGTGATGGTGTGGGGGCGCTTTGCTGGTGACAATGTTGGGGATTTATTCAAAATTGAAGGCATACTGAACCAGCATGGCTACCACAGCATCTTGCAGCAGCATGCTATTCTATCCGGTTTGCGTTTAGTTGGACCATCATTTATTTTTCAACAGGACAATGACCCCAAACCTCCAGGCTGTGTAAGGGCTATTTAACCTAGAAGGAGAGTGATGGGGTGCTATGCCAGATGACCTGGCTTCTACAGTTACCATACCTGAACCCAATTGAGATGGTTTTGGGGTGAGCTGGACCGCAGAGTGAAGGCAAAAGGGCCAACAAATGCTAAGCATCTCTGGTAACTCCTTCAAGATTGTTGGAAGACCATTCCCAGTGACTATCTCTTGAAATTCATCAAGAGAATGCCAAGACATAATTTCAGTTGTTTCACACTTTTTTGTTAAGTATATAATTCCACATGTGTTAATACATAGTTTTGATGCCTTCAGTGTGAATGTACAATTTTCATTGTCATGAAAGTACAGAAATATCTTTAAATGAGAAGGTGTGTCCAAACTTTTGGTCTGTACTGTATGTGCCCAGTATATAGTGTATATGTGCCCAGGAGTATAAACAATATCTACTATATAATTGTCTAAGGGTCACTTCCGTCTGTCTATCTTTCTGTCACGGATATTCATGGGTCGCGGCCTCTGTCTGTCATAGAAATCAAAGTCGCTGATTGGTCGTGGCTGTTTTGCCGCGACCAATCAGCGACGGGCACAGTCCGGAAGAAAATGGCCGCTCCTTAAGGCCCCTTCACATTTAGCGACGCTGCAGCGATACCGACAACGATCCGGATCGCTGCAGCGTCACTGGAGAGCTGTCACACAGACAGCTCTGCAGCGACCAACGATCCCGAAGTCCCCGGGTAACCAGGGTAAACATCGGGTTACTAAGCGCAGGGCCGCGCTTAGTAACCCGATGTTTACCCTGGTTACGAGCGTAAAAGTAAAAAAAAACAAACACTACATACTTACCTATCGCTGTCTGTCCCCGGCGCTGTGCTCTGCACTCCTCCTGTACTGACTGTGAGCACAGCGGCCGGAAAGCAGTGCGGTGACGTCACCGCTCTGCTTTCCGGCTGACCGACGCTCACAGCCAGTACAGGAGGAGTGCAGAGCACAGCGCCGGGGACAGACAGCGGTAGGTAAGTATGTAGTGGTTGTTTTTTTTACTTTTACGCTGGTAACCAGGGTAAACATCGGGTTACTAAGCGCGGCTGCAGACGCCGTGACAATGTAACAGCAGTCGGCAAACAGGGGGAAACAAAATACTTTCTGCATAATCAATAACTTTTTTGTGAGGCTAATAGCTATCTATTTTCCCTTCCGTTCCCTCCTGTTTGCCGGCCGCTGTTACATTGTTACGGCGTCTTCAGCTGTGTTTTTACCTATTTGCTCCTACCTATTTCGGCTGTTTCAACTCCCTGTTTGGGAGATCTCTGCCATTGATTGTTTTGTTTTTCCATCCATCTGTTGTCTGTGAGCTTGCTACTTTCAAAGGTATCAGGGAATTTTATTAGTATTCCGAGGGTTTGCAAACAATGAAGTCGCTTTTTTGACATCTAGTTACTAAATTTGTAGTTTATATTTCCCGCATAATTATCGACTCTTTTGTGAGGCTAATAGTTATCAATCTGCCCTTTTGTTTCCCCCTGTTTGCCGACTGCTGTTACATTGTCACGGCGTCTGCAGCTGTGCTTTTACCTACTTGCTCCAACCTATTTTGGCTGTTTTCATAGTTGTTTGTGAACCCGCTATGTATAAAGGTACTAGGGCATTTTATTAGTATTCCGAGGGTTTACAAATAATATCTAGCAACTCAAGCTTTATATTGTTATGTGGGTTCACAACATATGACACTGTACATATTATTTTACCATTATATTTTTGGATTTATTCAATGATTATGGTAATGTCATTTCATTTTTCATTTTGTATATAGTTTTTGTATCTTATGCTATTTCTGTTTTCTCTGCTTTTTTGTTTAACTTAAACATTTGTTTTTGTGCTTCTATCAAGCTTGTCTTGCTTCCATTATCATGTGTGTCTATTTTTGCTTGATTAGACAATTCCACCAATTGCAGCACCGGAGCGATAACCGGATACTAGTATAAAAGTATAGACATGTCTTGTACCAGGTATCATGATTAAGGGTGCTTAGTCACCGGAAACGCGTTGACCTTGGTTTTAAAATATTTTTTTGTATGCTGATGTTTTGTCCTTTCACTATATTTTAAGTGAAATAAACTATGTGTCCAGGAGTATTCCCAGTATACAGTGTATATGTGTCCAGGAGTATTCCCAGTATACAGTGTATATGTGTCCAGGAGTATTCCCAGTATATAGTATATATGTGCCCAGGAGTAGACACAGTAGTAGTTTGACAAAAAATGGCTTCACCCAACCAGTAACCATGAGTGGACAAAAATGTTTGGTGTTATCATTCATTTTCCATGAAAAAAAGCCAAGAAAACCAAAATTTTATGTATGTGTGCTTATGGTGGCACTGTACAGAGGAGTGTGCCCAGTATATAGTGTATGTGTGCTTATGGTGGCACTGTACAGAGGAGTGTGCCCAGTATATAGTGTATGTGTGCTTATGGTGGCACTGTACAGAGGAGTGTGCCCAGTATATAGTGTATGTGTGCTTATGGTGGCACTGTACAGAGGAGTGTGCCCAGTATATAGTGTATCTGTGGTTATGGTGGCACAGTGTACCAAGTGTATGTGTGGAGGTGGCGGCACAGTATATAATATGTATGTGGTTGGAGTGTGCGCACCCTGTAGACAAGCTGTGCGTCCAGTCTCTAGTCATCATAACGATTGCTGTGCAGTGATAGGTGACATTCACATGGAGAGCCTGTCCCTCTGGTTTTTGCTGTGGATTTGCAGTTGTCCCTGCCATCGGTCTGCATCGGGATCACTGAGCATTGCTGGGGACTCATTGGACTGGCAGCTTCTCGCTGGCTCTGCCATGATTACAGGTCTCTCCCTGCATGCGTGTATATAGTCAGTGGGGAGAGGCCGCTGGGGACCCAATTTCCCGACTAGTCTCCTGTGCAGCTCGGCCCCCAACACCTTTTAAACTGTTTTTCTCTGTAATGTCGCAGTGTTTTGTGGTCCCACATACCCAGCTGAGATCATACAGCCAGTGCCTGGTACATGCTGCCCGTGGGATCGGATGTTGGGTTCCCTTTAAACAATTACTAACTGTACCTATGGGATATCACATGAGTACTTCTAGCAGATATGTAAAGTCTAGATGATACATTTCTCTATCTTCAGTTTTCTAGGTTTCCCCACAAAATAAAGCAGAATGTCTCTTCATCAGTTCTTGCTGGAACCCATCAGCTGCCATGCCTGGAATAAAGACCGTACCCGTAAGCCGATCCCTCCTGTTAATTATATTTCTGTTCACATTACACGTACAGCACGGTGGAGGACCTGGGTTAAGGTTTGTAGTATTTTGCATGAGAGCGGATTAGAAAACAAGCAGGTAAGTAGCGATCATCTGTGGGGATAGTCTTGGCCAATGGATGGTCAGTGCCCCATACCTGGATTATGTCTGCTGTCCTGCTGCATGTGAGGAATAGGAGTATATTGTTCTTTACACTGGAGGGCCTCGGCACACATATAGTCACTGCGGGCTGACAACGGGCATCGGAGCTTCTCTGATCAGGATTGGTGACGCTTCCAGCCGTTTGACTCCATTTATCATACTTTTAAGAAATGTTTAATTGTCCTTTCATGAGAGATATTCTTGGTAAAACTTCTTTCTGTGTTCAGTGGAGGTGAAAGGGACGTCTCAACAGAACAACTCCATTTCATATGACCTACCAAGGTACATGAGTGTCATGGAGCGAGGGTCTCCAGCCTGCCTATGAGCCCGTGTGAAGATCCACTAACAAAGTGTATCTCATGTGCACTGTCATCTTTATATTACGTGGCCAACATGTCATGTACATTATGGCTAACGACAAGTGTAAAAGCAAAGCTGGTCAGGCATCATTTTTAATAAAGATGGTCTTGATGGCCTACTGTAGTTATGATCATTCATGCTCTTCTTTCATCACTCTCTGCAGAAATTGCATTAAGTCCCAATAACCATGAGGTGCATATCTACAAACAAAATGGGAACCAGTGGGTGAAAGTGCATGAATTAAAGGAGCACAATGGACACATTACAGGTAAGGTAGCGAGAGGTTCTCAGCTCTGGATGTAGAGGTAGCCATGTGAACAACTCAAGTTTTATCAACTTTTCTATGTGTGAAGAACGTTTTCATGTTGCTAAAAGCACCTAACTATTCAAAGGATCACTCCCTAATTTGGCTATATATTTGGCCAAAATCTGTCTTCACTCCTCATTGAACAAGCTTTTTACTATTAGGACTATGTAGACCTGTAGCCAGTTATATCACATTTTGGCTCATTTTGAAGATTTACAGTGCTATTATTAAAAAGGCTCCATTTATAAATCGGGTTAGCTCAGTGGAGACTTGCAAAGCTGCTGTTTTAGCCATATGTGATCTTGGGACGTAATACAAGCTGCTGACCGTGGGCTCCACTTCAGTGCTGCACTTTAGGGGTATGGTCACACACAGATGATTTGTTAAAGACACTTTTGCAATTGATAAGTTCATCAGTTTTCTGTAAACCCTGTTCAGAAACTGCTGCATCAAATCTGTCATGTGAATATACCCTGAAGCGTCTGTTCTTTCCCTGCTTCATTTCTTTAGGCATTGATTGGGCTCCTAAAAGTGACCGTATCGTGACCTGCGGAGCTGATCGCAATGCATATGTGTGGAGCCAGAAGGACGGAGTGTGGAAACCTACACTTGTCATCCTGCGTATAAATCGGGCTGCGACTTTTGTGAAATGGTCTCCGTCAGAAAATAAGTTTGCTGTTGGGAGTGGCGCACGACTCATATCTGTGTGTTATTTTGAGTCAGAAAATGACTGGTAAGTATCTTAGTTAGTATTTTCCTATATATGCCTACAGGGGATGGGCCTTACACTACCACATCATTTACATGAATACCCCTTGAAATGCTACAGTAATGCAACATTAACTTAAGGTGGTCTGTTGGTGGTGTATGCTACTTTAGGTTTAGGAGTTGTCCTGTACTTTTTTGTTTTCTTACATACTTACTAGTATGCAGGTCTGTAATTAAAACACAAAAAACAACTCCCCAACCAATCCCCATCTGTAGTGTTCCACAGGTCTCCCTAAGTCTACAATCCACTTTTTCTAGTAGGGACATAATGGGACCACTACAGCCAATCCACGATCGCCGCGGTGAACAATGCAACTGATGATTGACTGCTGTCATATAAGTTGAAACACCTGACAAATGTATTGTTCAAATAGAAAAAGTACAAACATACAGTCCAGCAAGGATATATACTAAAAAAACCGTTCCCTTTTGGTGTATAGATGGACACGGCTGTAGATCCACAGGAGAAACTCTTACATGCAGAGACACTGCAAAGAGGAACGGGACGCCCACACTCATGTGTGACATTTCAGGGGACACATCTCCTTCTTCCAGCATGGGGGTGGATAGGATCCCCTAAATGTCTCATGGGTGTGCGGGTGTCCGGTTCCTCCTTGCAGTGTCTCGGCAGTCAGGAGTTTCTACTGTGGATCTACAGCCGTGTCAGGTTAAGTAGCAGTATGCACCGAAGATGAGCTGCCTTTTTATGTATATTCTGGCTGGCCTTCTATTTGAAGAATACATTTGTGTTGTCAATGTATGTTGGATTTTTAGAGTGTGAGACCACTATGACATATCGAATTGGACTTGCTGTTGTGGTTGGTGATTTTTTTAAGTGGATTGGCTGCTGTCATCTCATTGTCCGTGTATCTGTACATCGGCAGATGAGGATGATGCCTGAACAGAAGAGTATTGTAAGTCCAGGTCTCAATAAATTATTGTACAGCTAATAACCCATTACAGAGAACCCTCTTCCCAATGCATCTGGCATATTCGGGAGTAAAGTGCGGCCTCTGTACTCCGTGAGGAGACACGGTGGCACTGCTGTTCTGTACGCATGAGGCATAGTAAGCCATCTCCTACACATGGTAGTCTTTACATCTGTAAATTATTGTAGTAGAGAAGACATTTCCTCATTTGATTTGTTCCTATAGGTGGGTGAGTAAACACATCAAGAAGCCAATCCGTTCCACTGTGCTGAGCCTTGACTGGCACCCCAATAATGTGCTTCTAGCCGCTGGATCCTGTGACTTCAAGACCAGGTACAATGATGAGATTGTAGTCTTCAGATGTGACACAGACGCGACTCCGTGTACAGGAATTCACAAAATCTGGCAATTATTAACATTTTTCTAGCTGTCAATATCTTCTTTCATTTGCACTGCTTGCATTTCCAGGGTGTTTTCTGCATACATTAAGGAAGTTGATGAGAAGCCCGCCAGTACTCCATGGGGATCGAAAATGCCTTTTGGCCAGCTGATGTCAGAGTTTGGAGGAGCTGCTAGTGGTGGCTGGGTTCACAGCGTCAGCTTTTCTGCTAGTGGAAATCGCCTGGCTTGGGTCAGCCATGACAGCATTGTGTCTGTAGTTGATGCATCGAAAAACATGAGGTAGGTTGCCAAGTTTTGTATGTCTTGTAAAGTCCTAAATAGAGACTGCACATTACTGTGAAACCACTACTCAGCAGTACAAGCGAGGAGAAGAAGCTTTGTAATACTGTATTACAGAAAAATGCTTCCGTCACTTTTTTGTCGTCCTTTCGTAAAGAATCACTCCTATTTCATTTTCTATTCATTAATTGTGTACATGTGCATGTAATGTAGTGTGAGCATGTTAATATACTCATCTACCGCTGCCTTCTTAGGGATCCAGCGCTGTTCTGCTCCTCTTCTCAGTGACGTCAGCGCTCTGCAGACTCTCCGAGTCGCACTACGTGACCCAGAAGTGACTTTTACAATGTAAGTCTGTGGAGTGTAAGAATAAGGCTACATAGGCTTACAGTAAAAGAGACTCCGGCCCAAGCGTAGACCATAGTGGGAGCCAGCTAGTCACGATTGCGGTGACGTCACTGAGAAGAGGAGCAGAACAGCGCTGGATCCCGGACAGAGCAGCGGCGGCTATATTAATACACTCCCACTACATTACATGCACATATCTATTGAATTAAAAATGGAATGGGAGGTTCTTCTTTAAACTTTTAATTTTCCATGACAAATATATCAAGAAGTGGGTTGGGTTGTGTGGAGCGAGGATGCGTAAAATTGAAAAGTTGCCCCATTATTAAGGGGTTAATTACACTTTTTCGTGTATAATATACCCATATTTACTGGACAATGTCTGTTTGCAGTGTTTCCCAGCTGAAGACTGAATTATTGCCTCTGCTGAGTGTCATATTTGTGTCTGAGAACAGTGTGATTGCAGCTGTAAGTACCTTTTTGGGGGGTGGATTTCATACTGGAAAGCTCTAAACTTTTTCAATTCCAAAACATGCGGTGTCAGGCGGGACTTTGGGCATTGCTGGGGTATGCTGCTGATGTCTGATTAGGGGGTGCTAGGGTAAAGTGACAGCAGCCCTGGGAATACCACTGTGTCGCCGCTCCGATCCTCATGGCTTTTTTTGCTAGGTAGTTATTAGTCTGCCAGTGACGGGCCCAAATCTTTTTTTGGAAGTCCGATCCCTGCCCATCACAAAGTGATACCACACCACAAGGTTGTTGCATAAGGCTAACTTTATACTGTATTTTATTGTGATCTAATCTTTGGCCAAAGAAATAGTTTAATAATGATAATAATCTTTATTTATGTAGCGCCAACATATTCCGCAGCGCTTTACAGTTTAACAGTTTCAAACACAACGGTCATAAGTAACAACGTTTACAATAATTAAAGCAAAATAAGACGACCCTGTTTGTGAGAGCTTACAATCTACAATGAGGTGGGGGAGATACAAAGTACAGGTGTGTATTTACAATGATGTATTTACAATGATGGTCCAGCCATCTTCAGGGGGTGGGGGATAGATAGTGAATGGGCTACACACAAAAAAATAAAATGACTTTGGTTAGGGAACGTGATAGGCCGCTGTGAACAAATGTGTTTTGAGGGAGCACCTGAAACTATGCAAGTTGTGGCTGGTCCTAATATCTTGGGGTAGAGCATTCCAGAGGATTGGCGCAGCACGGGAGAAGTCTTGGAGTAATTGAAAGGGTTAAATACACACATTTACTGAAGATCTGAAGAAACCATGCTTTACTTTGTAAGTGTTTTATCCAGATTCTTGTCCTTTAGGGGCATGATTGCTGTCCCATGCTGTTCACCTATGATGACCACGGCTCATTGACATTCGTTTCAAAACTGGACATTCCCAAGCAAAGCACGCAGCGCAATATTTCTGCCATGGAGCGCTTTAGAAATATGGATAAGCGAGCAACCACTGAGGACCGCAATACCACCCTGGAGACCCTCCACCAGAACAGCATAACGTAGGTGTAAATGTGCATTGGAGAAAGGCCCGTCCTGGTGACCGTCGCCTCCAACATGCTATTTACCTGGTAATCTGCATATAAATAATGTCCGGCAGGATTCCTGAAAGCACAACTACAAGGAGAAAAGTTCTATCCTGCAGCCGCTCGCTTTCCGTCATTAATGCAGTGCAAAGAGCATTTTTTTCATTCTTCAGTCCTTTGTGACGGCTTGCTTTTTGCTGAGCAAACTTTTATTGATACCATTTTGGCACAGATATGATGTTTTCATCACTTCTTATTTCATTGTTTTGCAGTGACCCCCAAAAAGTTGTAATTTTATTTTTTTTCTGTTAATTGATTGGTTGATTTTTATATTTTAATAGATCTGGCTTTTTTTGGACAAAGTGATGTTAATTATGTATTTTCTACATTTTATTAATACTTTTAATTTTACTAGGGGACAAAGGATTCAGATTTTTTTTTCTTAATATTCTTTTTAAACCATTTTGTTTTTACTTTATACTTTATAAGTCCTATTAAGGAACTTGAGCTGACAATCTTCTGATCACGTCTACTAATAAATCATATGTATTGCTGAGTATTATAACAATCAGTTTCCGATTAAACCACCAGCCAGAGGCTGGGTTTCAGCAGAGCATGGTGATTGCAGACTCAGGGTCTTCAGCAGACCCCTGGCTGCAATAGCAAAGTATTGGCGCCAGTTATGGTGTCGTGGGACGGCTGATGGCCACATGGGTTAGCGCACTGGCGCAGTGTAAATTCTACTCTCACAGACAGCGGCATTTAACAGGTTACCAGCCGTGGACGGAGCTCTGCTTACAGAGACTCGTCTTAGTTGTTTCCCAACTTGCCCCATATATGTATTGCAGATGTCTGTAAGGGGTTAGTTTGATCTCTTGTCTTCAAAAGTGAAACTATTGCTCATTTTGGTATTATTGATGGAATTTTGTGGATTAAATGATTACTTAATGCAAATTTCATCATTCATTCTGACATTTTGTCTTGCAGCCAGGTGTCCATTTATGATGGGGATAAATCTGATTGCCGTAAGTTTTGTACCACGGGCATTGATGGTGCTATGACTATTTGGGACTTTAAGGTGAGTTTCAGCAGTCGATGCTTCTGTACTGTAGCTACTCCAGATGCTTGGTTATCATTGAGTAAGATGAGGATATGTTTAAAGGATTTGTGAACTTTGCATTATGCTGTTTCTATTTTACATAGGTCTGTTTTCAGCCTATATAACTAAGTCCATCAAGTTCATCCTCTCTCCACCAATGGTACATTCTGCCGGGAAAGATGTTGCCCTAAATGACAGGTGGAATGATTTGTCACAGTGTTTAGGGACACAGGAGAGCTGACAGGTCTCCTTTAACCCCTTCCTGACATATGACGTACTGGTAGATCATATGCCGGCTCCCTGAATTTGATCTGGGCTCACACTCTAAGCCCAAATCTTTCCAGGCATATGATGGCTGTTTTATTTAGCCATCATCTGCTTCTAACAGCTCTGCTCCACTCATGGAAGTTAAGCTGTAATGCCACTATCAATTTGTGACAGGGGCACTGAACATGCATTGTCAAGAGGGCACATCATTCCACGCCCCCATATGCGCACCAGTGACGTGATCGTGGGGCACAGATGGGTTGGTTGCCATGACAGCCAGGGGTCTGCTGACCACCCCTATGCCTGTACTCTTGTGAAAAACAGCCTTTAGCTGCTGTTCATAGGAGACTGTTATTTTCACTATACATAGCAGTGCTGATGCAATGCACTGCTATGTATTGTAATAGTTATCGGAATATTGCAGGTTGAAGTCCCTTAAGGGGACTACTAAATACAGTACAAAGTGAAAAAAATGTTTTCAAAAATAAAAATATAAAAGTTCAAATCACCCCCCCCCCCCCTAAAAATAAAAACCAGACAGCACACATTTGGTATTACTGTGTTCGTAAAAGTCTAATCTATCAAAGTATAAAAGTAATTTAGTTGGTAAAACTGCATAATGACAAAAAAAATCAAAATGCCAAATTTGACTTTTTTTTTTGACCGCCGTGACATTGCAATAAAATGTAATAACAGGTGGTCAAAACATTGTATCCACCCCAGAGTGATATCAATAAAAACATACTCTGGGCTCAAGAAAAAAAATTTCTTCACAACGCCATATCTCAAAAATTGAAAACATTACTGCACTTAGAAAATGGCAACACATCTAATTTTTTTTTTTAAATAAAAACTATACATTTTTGCTATCTGAGTAATCGTGCTGACCTGGAGAATCATACTGCCAGGTCAGTTTTACCATGAAATGAACACTGTAAATAAACCCCCCCCAAAAGACAGTTGTGAAATTGCATTTTTTTTGCCGTTGTTGGAATTTTTTTCCCACTTTCCAGTACATCTGATGATAAAATGTATGGTGTCATTCAAAAATACATCATGTCCTGCATAAAACAAATCCTCACACGGCTATAGGTATGGAAAAATTTAAAATTGAAGCCTCTTGGAATAACAGGAGGGAAAAACGGAAACTCTCCCGGTTAGTATGGGGTAATAATAATGTTTGGACATACGAGTCTCTTGATTTTAGCCTTGTCATGTATTTTCAGAGATTTGCCCCTTGTAGATTATTATTGGTGAAATTAATTGTGTTGTCGTGTTTTCTCAAACTCCTAGACCCTGGAGTCTTACATTCAAGGCCTGAGAATCATGTAATTGAAGAAGAAACCTTACTGAGAAGACTTGATGAAGCATCGGGATCTCCAGTACTGTACACCATGCAGGAACGTGCGCTGATTCTTCACTGACCACCTAGCAGTGAACAGAAACAAGCTTTCCTATATTCCTATAAAAGTGTAATTCCAATTACTTGTCTTTGAGAGCTACAAGCTCATGTCACTGAAAAGAATGATACAATTAAAATAAGAGCTCTTCACTTGTTGGTATTCATTCATATATAGAAAGGAACATAACATAACATACATACATGTATTTGTGAAATGCCTCAGTCAGTAATGATCCCACCCAAGACTCCCACAGCAGCAGAGTGAACCCCCATCTCTGATTGATATGTACCAATGGTAATTTATCCTTAGAAACCTATTTCTGATCATATAACGTCAGCAGACCAACATCCGGCTGTGCTCACTTCCTGTGCTCGCCCTATACGGAGGATCTTCTCATATCGGCAGCACAAAGGTCTAACTAGACCTGCCACATTTGTGGTGAATGTGCTCAGCTTCATGGTATTTTCTGGACAACACATGTAGAGCATTTCCAAAACTTCTGTTCACAAGACATAGCTAATCTTTTATCTTCTCTGTATTACATAATGGTTTCAGCAGTGGGTATAATAGGTCACTACCCTGCATTCTTAAAAAGAAAGGGCTTGGATGCCTGCCATGGTTTTAGTGTTTTAGGGAGCTAAAAAAATATCAGACCTCCATTTTAGTTTCATAGTGGATGGCTAGAGAGTATTCTTCCTTTCCTTATGGTCATCCACTTTACATGAACATTTTATTACCTTTGGTAGTAGCCAAGCTACATGTTTATTGGGTTGCTATTGAAGGATGCTGGACTTTTTTCTAAATCCCTATTGAGGGTTTATGATAACAGACGGCACGAACCACCCGAGGTCTGGATGCAGGGTGCACTAAGCAGAGCAGCGTCCTGCTCCACCTTTCTAGCCATGGTCTTCAGTGTAGTAACAAGCGCAGTGAGATGGTGCGACGCTCACTCTCACCCTGAAGACCACTGCCGAGCAGCAGAAGGACGCTGCTTAGTATAGTGTTGCCCACACCACAGATCGTATTTGCTCTATGCTGCAGGTTAACAGCAAAACAACTGGGTAAGAATCATTTAGAAAAAAACATCCTGCAGTCGTCCACTATAATCATTGTTTTAAGCACTTTCAAAAGAACAATCAGCTTTGCAATTTGGGAGAACTTATAGGCCCTAATACAGGGATCCCCAACTCTGGTCCTCAAGAGCCACCAACAGGTCATGTTTTGAGGATTTCCTTAGTATTGCACAGGTCATTGAATGCTTGCTTGTCCAGGTGATGCAATTATCACCTGTGCAATACTAAGGAAATCCTGAAAACATGACCAGTTGGTGGCTCTTGAGGACCGGACTTGGGGAACACTGCCCTAATATTTCAACAAGCTGAATGTTGCTGAGGCAGTTTACAATGACTGCTAATAATCGAGGCAAATAAAGGAGACAAGGGTTGTTTTGGTGTAAGTGTTCCAAGTAGATTCCGACAATTATAGTGTGAAAGATGTAAACACAACAACCATCATGCAACCAGACTGCTGTATAACCGACGTTGCCAAAATGGTGCCCTCTTGCATCACTCAGTGCCAACCAAATCCAGGGCTGAATTTGCTCCACACAAACCATGTGCTCTGCAAAGGCCTTATCTGCAACTAAGTATTTGATCAGTATTTTGAATCCATGTTTAATAGCGAAGACCAAGAGTACATTCTAAACATAGAAAACATATTGTGCAAACATTTATACTTATTTTTTGCATCAAATACTAGTTTTAACACTGTCTGGCAGCATCATCCTCTGACTGTGTCTGGGATAACTCAACGTATCCCAACACATCCACCTCCTTCGCGGTCCCTGTGCCCCAATAACAATGTGGAAGTTGCTGTTTTTCCTCCAGCTCTCATTGCATCCTTGTGAGTGTTTGTTTCCAATATAAACACGTCGGTGGTGATATTGTTGATGCCTTGTTTGTCCCTACTGACAAATTGAGTAACCTATTCAGTGGACCTCAGTAGGTGACACACGACTCTCATCAGCTGGCAATGGCAGATCTGAAGGCATCCCAAGCTCCAGCTTACATGATATAATCAGCCACCACTTAACACTGCTTGTACAGAAGCTCCAACGTATCGAGTGTTGAATATCATCACACTGCAACATCGCAAATCAGGCAGATTATTCTAATTTTTAGAAGAATGGTTGAAATACTCAGACACTCTCCTAACCATAGGCACCACCTTCAAGTGGCTTTTTCTTTAATAAAATTGAATGATCAATTTTAGGATATGTGCCATGCAAAGAGCATGGGTCACTTACCCCCAAATGTAGTGCAACCATAATGTTCCAGGCATTACCAAAGTGCCAAGCGATTTCTGACGAGGTGCTATTCAGCATGAGATTTGCTGCTTAATGAAATGGAAGGACGTGCAGATAATCTGTAAATCAGCTTGGCAGCACTTAAGCTTAGAAGTTGTAAAAATGTGAGGGCAAGCGTGGATGCAAATTTCTGCCGTATTTCTGTTAGGGATGGTATGATGTACATAGAAGAGTATGTGGAGCAGGTGTAAGAGAGTGATTAGTACCACCCAGCACTGGGACCAGAACTTGCACAGAGGAAACGTCTCCATGTGTCCCAGTTGCTGCATTTCATTATTACCATTCAAAATATTGCCCCAGTATGCTGTTAAATATATGTATTGTCCCTGTCCACAATTATTCCTATGACGGTGTATTACAATTTCAAGTTTAATGCCAAGTTCAAAGAGTAGCCCACCTACTCCTGGACATGTGTTATGATCTGGTGGCCTAGGAGCAGCATGAGACGGACTCTGGAGAAGGTGGTCCCTGTACTGACCGCAAACCCTGAACCTAGCAGCGCAACTAGAAGTAGCCGTGGGGGGTACCTAAGACTCCCTAGACCCCTCGGCACAGCCTAAGATCTAACTACCCCTAAAGACAGAAACAGGAAACCTATCTTGCCTCAGAGAAAATCCCCAAAGGATAGATAGCCCCCCACAAATATTGACTGTGAGAGGAGAGGGAAATAACATACGCAGATATGAAATCAGATTTTAGGATAGGAGGCCATACTAGCTAAAAAGAAAGAATAGAACAGTGTACTATGCGGTCAGTATAAAAACACTAGAAAATATCCACCGCAGAAAATACGAATCACCACATCTGACTAAAGAAATGGGGGGTATATCTGCATCTCCAGAGAAATAGCTAGGCTGCAAAAAATCCTTCACAGACTAAGCTGGACAAGACAAAAACATGAAAATGAACAGAACTATAAGGTCCACAGCAGGTGGACAGCAAAAACAAAGCCAGGACTTATCTTTGTAGAAAAACACAGCAAACTGGAGAGACCAGCAGGGAAGTGAATCCTTCAAGAACAATGGACAACTGGCACTGACTAAAGGATCCTGCAAAGCTATATACCCCAGTCAGTTTTGCAATTAGTAGATACACCTGTCCACTCCTGCAGTCCAGGCACAACTGCATTACCCTCTACAACCACCGGAGGGAGCCCAAAAGCTGAATTCACAACAGACATGAGGGTGTGAGCAGGTTGTGGGATGCAGTGACAGGAAACAGCAAGGGTTAAGTGGTTTTTAATCAACAGTGGGATACTCCACGCAGGGAGATGAAGGGTTAAACAAGAATGCAAAAGTACAAGGGTGAAATTGTGGGCAGGGTTAAAGAACAATAACGACAGTAGGATAGTTCTTGTGAGGTTAACTTATCCTTGGGTCATGGGTGTTGTAAAGGGGTGATGCCACCAACAACGGCTGATGCAACGCTTGTCCACGGAGGTCCTGGAAGCAAGGGTGTTCCTTTTTCTGGCGGCAGCGGTTGGTCTCTGTTACCTTCCGCTGAGCCCCTAGTCCATGTATCAGTGTGGCTGCAAGGATGGAAGTCACCGCACGGTCTGAGCCCACTAGGTCCGGCAAAAGTATACTGGGAGTAGCAGAGCGCCGCCAGCAGTTCTACTCTCAAGCGGCACCCACACTGTACTCACGGGCCTGGAGTGCTCAGCTTCTTGCTTAGTCACGATAAGCGGGTGCACTGCCCATCTTTGCTCACAAGTTCTGCTGGAAGCTGCGGTGAAGCTCCGGTGCGGGCCTATGTCGCACCGGTACTCTAGGGCTGGTGAGCTCACACCTCTCTAATGCGCGCTGTCCCCGCCAAGTCTGCCCCCTGTTGCACACGCTGTGCTTTTTTTAAGCTAACTACACCCCCTGCTGCTGTGTGCAAAGGTCTGTCCGGTTGCTTAAACTTTCCCCCGGATAACAGGAGACAGCCCGGACAGTTCCGGACCTGGCGCAAGAAAGGCACCCCCAGCCCTTTCCCTCTGCTTACACTCCCCCTCTCCTTTTGCTTTCTATTCCAAAGGCTGGAGTTCTTGTAACAACTGTTGACATACTTCTATTCACTGGATGAAATGCCAAATAAATTGGTCTTTATTGTATCTGTTGGGTGGTCTTCCAGCTGTTGCTCGTTTGGTGCGGCGTAAGTCAGATTGCGAGGATAGAGTCAGGTTAAGTAGTCAAGTCGGGTGAAGAATTTGTCCTCTTCTGGGCTGGCTTGGGGCGAATCGAGGAATTCTTCCCCATCAGTCAACAACTGCAGGAGGAAGTACTTCGGGTGCACTTTGTGTTTCTTCTGTTTGGTTAGGGTCCTTTGAGAGGCAAGGACGTAACATATTTCAATGAACCACTCGAGTGGGAGCATCTCCCTTCACCTTCAAGTTGAACTTCATAGACTGGACCTTGGGAGCTGATCCTTCACTTTACCCTGTACGGGTTTTTTTCCCACCGATACTCCAATTTGCCTCAAGGACATTTGTCTCGGACTAGCACACGATCTCCGACCTTGAGAGCCGTCCCTCGTAGAGGAGCTTCTCTGGGTGTTCGAGTTCCCGAAACTTGGTCTGCACCAGCCGATGAATCGTTTTCAAATGGTGGCGATGTTCTCGGACCCAGGTCACACCCCCGTCTGTTGGTAATCCTCCTCTGGATCCATCTCCAGCTCAGTGATCTCTCGTCCCAGTCAGCCAAACAGCAAGGTGTAGGGCGTGTATCCAGTGGTGTGATGTACTCAGTTATTGTACACCCAAAGTAACTCAGCTACAAATTCAGGCCAGCGCACTTTCCTGTCTTCCTCCAGCATTCTCAGCATTTTAATCAAGGTCCAATAGAACCGTTCGCAGGCCCCATTCCCCTAAGGGTGGGTAAGGCGTTGTCTCAGATTTCTCGATCTGATACAGCCAATGCAGATCTTCCATCACTCGTCCCTGGAAACAGGCATCTTGGATCGGAGTGAATTCTCTTTGGGCAGCCATAAACCTGGATGAAATCCCTACAGATAGTCTGGGCCGCGGATTCAGCAGTTTGATCCCGGGTCGGAGTCACTACAGTGAACTTAGTAAAGTGGTCTGTCATCACCAGACAATGTTTGTACCCAAGATGAGCTGGGCCTATAGTAAGATAATCTATCATCAACACTTACAAGGGGGCAGAAGTTATGATGGTCTGCGTAGGAGCTCTGTGTTCAGGAGGTTTTGCTAACTCACAGCTTCTACACTGCCAACAGGCTTCCTCTACAGCGGTTTTCAGTCGGGGATGGTAAATTGTCTTTTGTAACCACTGAAATGTCTTTTCTTGGCCAAAGTGGGCCCCTCTTTCGTGAGCTTCCGTGGCCACTTTTTGAAGCAGCGTTTCGGGGAGCACCACCTGCCAAGTGATTGCCAGTTCTCGATTTAGCTGGATCTTCCGATACTGTAGGCCATTCCGCAACTAAAGTCTTTCCCACTGTTGAAGGATTTGCAAAGTTCCTGTGGACAGGGCGTCTCTCTCTCCTTGATTGGGCAGCTGTTTCAGGGCCACCCACTGCCTTACCTGGGCGAGTTCTCCATCCTCCTGCTGAAGTCGTACCTATTCGTCACGGTGTTGCCCCAAGGTACATTCTTTGAGTGCCGTCTGAATCTGTTCCTGCGTAGCCGCCATCTTCCTGGCGGAAGGTCGGAACACGGGGATTTCTTCAGCCTTCAGTTCTTCATCCCGGTTGGGTCCAGGTCACTCGTGTGTCACTCTGGACAACACATCATCGTGGGTATTCTCAGCTCCTTTTCGGTAAGCTTATACCAGTATTTAGCCATCCAAGCCACCCACCGCTGCTCCATATCAGCTGGTTCTATTTGAACTTCGACCCCTTCCAGGGGAGTACAGGCTCGGATGGGCAGAGTGAGCACCGTTTGACCTGGTGGCAAGAGAAGGTTGGCTGTGGCTGGGACTACCACTTTCCCCAAGGTTTTTCCGTTGCTCGAGGTCTCTTGGACCTGCGCTACTCGGATGATCTGTTGAAATACCTGCCTTTGAGGGATGCGGGGGCCTCCACTGCTTCAGGAACATATCTGACGACTCACTGATTAGAAGATTACCAAGTTCTTTTAACACATTCATCCCTAAAGTCACAGTGGGGCCACCGCCATGGTCCCCAATAGTTAACACGACTCCTTTTCTACCCATTCTTTTGCCACATATGGTGATTTGCATCCAAACCACCCCTGCAACTGGGATGGGCAACTGGTTTGCTGCTGTGAGCTTGATCACTGGACCCCATTCAGGGAAGTGTCTTCTAAAATATGACTCCGATATCATGGTTACTTGGGGGCCTGTGTCAACTAAGCAGCGAACGGCCTGTCCGTCCATTTCGGCCCATACAAGAGGACACAAGGATACTAAACTTGTGGGACTTTTTGCTCTCCTTAACTGTTCAGGCTCTGGGCGGCGTCCCCCAGCCACGGAGCCTTCTAGTTTAACAGACAACATTGAAGAGGTCGGCCCTGCCGGACACATCCCCGGGCCAGGTGTCCAGGTTCTCCACAGTTATAGCAAGTGGTGAGCTTCTCTGCGAGTAGGCCTCATTTCCCACCGCAGCTCTGGCCCAGTTCTTCCTTCAGGGGAGTGTGGAGGTGCCGAAGTTTTTCTTCTGGAGTCGGATATTTCTTCCCAGATGTCTTGAACTCCTTTCAGTAGTTCTCTCATCCAGCTCGGCTCGGCTGCCTGTGCCAGAGATACCTTCCCGCTCCGTTCCTTTCCTGCCCGGACAGACCCCCCGCTGTTCTTGCTCACGTACACGCGCCTCAGCTCCAACTTTCCGCTGAGCCCCTAGTTCATGCATTAGTGTGGCTGCAAGGATGGAAGCCACTGCAGGGTCTGAGCCAACTTGGTCCAGCAAAAGTATACTGGGGGTAGCAGAGCGCTGCCGGCAGTTCCACTCTCGGTCTCTCTCAAGCGGCACCCGCACTCATGGGTCTGGAGCGCTCAGCTTCTTGCTTAGTCACGATAAGCAGGCACACTGCCCCTCTTTGCTTACAAGTTCTGCTGGAAGCCGTGGGGAAACTCTGGCGCGGGCCTGCGTCTCTACGGCTGGAGAGCTCATGCCTCTCCTGCACGCTGTCTCTTCCCGCCAAGTCTGCCCCTTGTTGCGCACGCGCCGCTCTTTTTAAGCTGACTACGCCCCCTGCTGCTGTGTGCAAATCTCTGTCCGGTTGCTTAAGCTTTTCCCCAGACAACAGAGGAGACAGCCCCGACAGTTCTGGACCCGGCTCAAGAAAGACTTCCCCAGCCCGGTCTCTCTGTTTACAAGATCACAGGGCGTGTACCCCTTTCTGCGAGAAATAATGGTAGATCGGCATCTTCCAGCAAGGCTGAGCGCATGTCATCATTTCCCAACAGGCATTGGAATTCACAAAGTGGTGTGGCAGTGATTGCACACCACCAGCAGCTTCACTATTTGGGAATTAAGTTGACACATAAGCGAATGATTGTATACATTTTTTTTTCCTGGCCAGAATAGCAGAACCCCCCATAAGTGTACCCATTTTACAAAGTACACCTCTCAATTAGGGTTGAGCGAAACGGATCGTTCATTTTCAAAAGTCGCCGACTTTTGGCAAAGTTGGGTTTCATGAAACCCGACCCGATCCCTGTGTGGGGTCGGCCATGCGGTACGCGACTTTCGCGCCAAAGTCGCGTTTCGTATGACGCGCTTGGCGCCATTTTTTTCAGCCAATGAAGGGGCGTGGGCAGAGTGATGACATAGGTCTTAGGGGCGTGGACGCCTATCGCCATGTTGTCGCTTGTGCGCTGTAGCGATTTGCACTGTGTAACACCAGCTTTTCAGTTGAGAGAGAGAGAGAGAGAGAAAAAAAAAAAAATCCCATTGCCTTTGCATTGGGTTTCGTGTTTCGGTCGATCCTCGACTTTTCGCCATAATCGGCCGATTTCACTCGACTCGACTTTTGAGATAGTCGGGTTTCGCGAAACCCGGCTCGACCCTAAAAAAGTCAAGGTCGCTCAACCCTACTCTCAATGAATTCATCTTGGGGTGCAGTGATCATATTGACACCACAGGTGTGTCATATTTTATACCACTAGGCAGTGTTGAAAAAATAATTACATTTTTACCATAAAAGTTTTGAATTGGCACACTCAGGAGACATTGCACAACAAACTGAGAGGTCTATTTTTTCCTATTAGCCCTAAGAAAAATTAAAAACTTGTAGCTAAAACAACATTTTAGTGGTAAAAATATAATTCTTCTTTCTTCACCGCCCAATGGTATAAATTTATGGTGAGGCACATGTGGTGTCAACATGCTCACCGTACCCCTAGATAAATTCATTGAGGAGGTGTAGTTTATAAAATGGGGTAACATATGGGGGGTTCTGCTCTTTTGGCACCTCAGGGGCTCTGCCAATGTGACATGGCACATGAGCTACCACCAGGAATTTCAGGGCCCCATACTTGCATAATTTTCGTGTCCCTTTGAGACTCCGCCAAGTTCCGCCTCCAACCCTCGAACCTTCCACAATCCCACCACCCACTCATAGGAAAAACTCCACATCTGCACCACGTCCTCACTAATCACACATTATCAGTTCCCATCTAACACCAGATCACATACATAGCCAGCAGTATAATCCAAAATTTGGGGCTAACAATATTTTTGTGGAAAAAGAAATGTGATTTTTATTTTTTTTTTATATATATATATTCACTGTGCTGCAATACAAAGTTCTGTGGAGCACCTCAGGGTTCAAGGTGCTCACCACACGTCTAAATAAATTCCTTGATGGGTCTGGTTTCCAAAATGGTGTTACTTGTGTGGGGTTTCCACTGTTTAGGTACTTCAGGGTCTCTCCAAACGCGATCTGGTGTCCACTATCAATTCCAGCCATTTTTGGATTCAAAAAGTCAAACGGTGCTCCTTCCCTTCCAAGTCCTACCATGTGCCCAAACAGTAGTTTTCACCCACATATATCGGTGTACTCTGGAGACATTGCAAAACAAATTTTGTGGTCTATTTTCTACTGTTAGCTTTGAGTAAGTAACAAAATTGGGGCTAAAGTATCATTTTTATGAAAAAAAAAAAATTAGAATGTCCCTTTCTTTCCTTCCACATTACTTTGATTCCTGTGCAGCACCTGAAGGGTTAGTAAACTTCTTGAATGTGGTTTTGTAGACTTTAAAGTCTTTAGAATGGTGTAATTTTTGGTAATTTTCTGTCATATAGACCCATCAAAGTCAAATGTGATGTCCCTAAAAAATGGTTTTGTAAATTTTGCTGAAAAATTGAGAAATTGTTGATCAACCTTTAACCCTTCTAACTACTTAACAAAAAAAATAAATTAAAAATGGTGCTGATGTAAATTAGACATGTGGGAAATGCTATTTATTAACTACTTTCTGCAACATAACTCTTTGGATTAAGTGCATTAGAATTTAAAGTTTGAAAATTGCTAAATTTTCAACATGTATGCGAAATTTCTGATATTTTCACAAATAAACGCAAGTCATATCAAACAAATTTTAGCACTATCAATAAGTATATGTCACAAAAACCATTCTCAGAATCACTGGGATCTGTTGAAGTGTTCCATAGTTATTACCACATAAATTGACACTCGTCATAATCGTAAAATTTGTCCTGGTCATGAAGGTGAAAACAGGCTAGGGGGGTGACGGGTTAAAGAATACAGCATAAATGGAATATAACTTATCTTTGTTTACCACGTTTTATCAATTTTTAGCTATGTACCCTGCCCTGCTCTGGATTTCTACCAGGGAACCTAATCTGACCCCCCCAAAAATTATTAAATAATATTTATTTAAAAATATATCAATTTGTTAAAGAAAATTGCATAATTGAAATATAAAGAATTTTTGTTTGCTTATGTATAAGAATATTTTCTCTTCCTGCCCATCCATGCACAGCAGATGAGGATATGCTGATTGGGGATGCTGATTGGCCAACAGAAAAAGTATCACAAGGACCAGAAGGAGGACTTCTTGAGCCTTGTTCATTTCGATGGTCACTTTGCTTTCTCCATATTTGCTTTCTCCAAGTGCTGACGGAGCTACATAGTTGCTAGTCGGTATGTGCAAAGATGTACATGGCTTATTTTCCAAAAGGAAGAGCCTGCGCAATGGCAATAGATTGGTCCTCTGGCAACATGGAAAAAAATTCCCACACCTGAAATGTTCAGACATAGGACCCGCTAGCACCACTATGACCACCACCACAGCTTTTAGGCACTGTTGAGCTTTCTACATGAACATGATTTGCCACTTCTCCTGCTCCCGAGCTGACCGAAGAACAAGCAGATCTTGCAGCATAAGATGTTTTGGCCGGATATCGGCTCTGTTCTATTTTTTTTTTTTTTTTTAAATCGGATCATGTTTATTAAGAAAATTACACAGTAACATTTTTACAAAAAGAGGTCAGTAGAACGAAGAGATTTTAAGTATTACATGGTATCAATATAATTGTTATACATAAAATACAATAAAGTTGTCATCTTCTTCCAAGGATTCGATTTTTTTTCCATTCAAACAAACTAATGCATCCCTCCACCCCCCAACCACTGATAACACTCCAGAGAAATCCATATTCATTCTATTTTTATGATGTATATACATTAGAATATCTGCCATTCAGTTGCAATAATTAGCTTGTATGTGTAATGGCCATACCTATATAATTTAACTTGGAATGATCATGCCACAAGTGTTCCTGAAGCTAGAGCCATATTTTATCTCTCGGGAGTTCTCCAGATCGCAGGGCTGGCTGGACCATTCAACCAGGGTCCCGAATGTTTTCAAATTTATTGATTGCTTTTCTCTTTCTATATACCCATTTTTCCACCAAATAATATTGCTTAGCTTGCGTATTAGCTCATTAAAGGTGGTCAGTGGTTGAGTGTCTAGCCAATGTTGTGAAATAAGATTGCGTGCTTGATACAGTGTTTGTGAAAGACGTAAAGCTATCAGGGATTCAAAAATCGACCAATTCTCCCAAATATCTCAATAGCTCAGTGTTCTATATATTCTATGAATAAGGTATATCTGCGAGAGCCTCTGAGATTCACATGGGGACAGTCTTGGAGTGAGTTCCAACACCTCTTTCCTCTGTTCTTCGGTAATTGACCCCATATCTGCTTTCCAATTGAATTTAGCTGTCCGGGGATTGTCTCTCATGCGAGACTGTAAGAGTTGCTGATAGATTTTTTTTTAAATGAAACCAGTTGTTTATTTTGCTGCTGGTATTGAGTCTAGTAAATAATGTTTCCGTATATACGATGCCACAGCCTTAAACTGAATCAGCTATGCTTGCCTAAGTTGTAGGTGTTGAAAGAAGAGGCAGTGAGGCAATCCAAACTCTTGTTGTAGTTTTTTAAAGCTTTTAAGTGTTCCATTTTCTATTTTCTGATCTAAAGCCCGAATTCCCCTTGATTTCCAACCTCAAAAACCAGTCAATTTGTCAAACTTTGAAGTGATGTCCATTTTATTCTTACATTTTGCTTCCACCATATCAGGTCTCTGAACAATGATTGCACCTTTCGAAATATGGCAAGGGGGATCCACATGGGGAATTGTGAAGCAAATTCAACATTTGTGGCATCAAAATCAGGCTCTGTCCTTTAATATGACTACACCACCCTCCCCCTCTGATATCACCTCCTTGGCCCCCCAATCTGGTTCTCAATCATAAGCCAAATTATTCATGAATCAGATGACAGTTGTCACAGTGTGATATATGTCCTGAGCTCACTGTCCTCTCACCTCATTACCACCTGTAGATTAGCCCTGACTCAGAGGGCTTCTAGCACTCCCAGTGATCCCACCACCACAACTGGCAGAGCCGGCAGCAAAGAGACATTTGAATCGTGTCCTCCACCTGTGCCCCATGCCATCCAAGTACAATGGCTGCTTCTCCATCTCATCCAATAAATCAACACAAAAAAGTTGTTTTAGCAGATGAGGGTGTCACTGCCATTATAGAAGGCCTGTTTTGTAAATAATAGGTGATTTGGTGGAGGAAGTTGACTGTAAAGAACACTGACTCGAATTATACTGGTACCGGAGGTTCTATTGCCTCTTTTGCTAATGGCTCACAAATTATGTGCTGTTGTGCTGTGGTATGGTTTTTTTTTATCAGTCTACTCTACCACATGAGTTGGCAGTGCCACTTCCTCCTTCAAGAATAATGTCATTACTGATAGGCCCGGTCTAGACTTTTCTCTCTCATTGCCAGTGTTCTGTTAGTGTGCTCTGCTCTGTAGTCTCTCTGAACCTCAGCAAGGATATTGAACACACTGAGTATGGATCAGAAAGATGACAAATGCTCAGTGTTCTCTCTTTTTGCCAGTGTTAATAGCGGCGTCAGCACAGCAAACTGACAGAACGCTGGCAAGTACTGAGCGGACATTGAGTATGTATGAGAATGGACAATCAGTTCATGCTTAGCATGTCTGTCCTTTACAGTGTTCTGTCAGTGCGCTCTGCTCAGAAGTCTTTTGGAATACCTTCAGCATGAACCGGTGGCCTATTGGGCTGCTCACTGTCAGTGCGCTCTGCTCTGAAGCCGCTGAATGCTGGCAGTTAGACGGATATGTGTTGCAAGAGTAATAGTTTCCATCTTGACACGTGCATACATTTCCACACTGTTTTTGAATATTTTGACTTAAGGGAATGTGGGGAGAATGCAGCGGCTCAAATCATTTTGATTTTCTAGTCTCACAAATTACTAACCTTGAAGCTCAGTCTATTATATGATCTACACTACAGTTCCAAAGTTTAGGGTCACTTAGAAATTTCCTTATTTTTGAAAGAAAAACAGTTTTTTCCAATGAAGCTAACATTAAATGATTCAGAAATACACTCTATACATTGTTAATGTGGTAAATACTATTCTAGCTGCAAACATCTGGTTTGTAATGCAATATCTTCATAGGTGTATAGAGGCCCATTTCCAACAACCATCATTCCAGTGTCCTTATGGTACTTAGTGTTTACTAACTTTGTAAGAAGGCTAATGGATGGTTAGAATACCCTTGAAAACCCTTGTGGAAGTATGTTAGCACAGCTGAAAACAGTTTGGCTGATTTGAGAACCTATAAACCTGACCTTCCTTTGAGCTAGTTGAGAATCTGGAGCATTACATTTGTTGGTTCCATTAAACTCTCAAAATGGCCAGAAAAAAATAACTTTCATGTGAAACTTGACAGTCTATTCTTGTTCTTAGAAATTAAGGCTATTCCATGCGAGAAATTGCCAAGAAACTGAAGATTTCCTGCAATGGTGTGTACTACTCCCTTCATATGAGAGCACAAACAGACTCTAACCAGAGTAGAAAGAGAAGTGGGAGGCCCCGCTGCATAACTGAGCAACAAGACAAGTACATTAGAGTCTGTAGTTTGAGAAATCGACGCCTCGCAGGTCCTCAACTGGCAGCTTCATTAAATAGTACACACAAAACACCAGTGTAAACGTCTACAGTGAAGAGGTGATTCCGGGATGCTGGCCTTCAGGGCAGAGAGGCAAAGAAAAAAAAGCCATATCGGACACTGGATAATAAAAGGAAAAGATTAATATGGGCAAAAGAACACAGATATTGGTCAGAGGAAGATTGGAAAAAAGTGTTATGGACAGACGAATCCAAGTTTGAGGTGTTTGGATCACACAGAAGAACATTTGTGAGACGCAGAACAACTGAAAAGATGCTGGAAGAATGCCTGATGCCATCTGTCAAGCATAGTGGAGGTAATGTGATGGTATGGGGTTGCTTTGGTGCTGGTAAAGTGGGAGATTTGCACAACGTAAAAGGGATTTTGAGTAAGGAAGGCTATCACTCCATTTTGCAACGCCATGCCATACCCTGTGGACAGCGCTTGATCGAAGCCAATTTCATTCTACAACAGGAAAATTACCAAAAGCACACCTCCAAATTATGCAAGAACTATTTAGGGAAGAAGCAGGCAGCTGGTATTCTGTCTGTAATGGAGTGGCCAGCGCAGTCACCAGATCTCAACCCCATTGAGCTGTTGTGGGAGCAGCTTGACCGTATGGTACACAAAAAGTGCTCATCAAGCCAAACCAACTTGTGGGAGGGGCTTCTAGATGCATGGGGTGAAATTTCTCCAGATCACCTCAGCAAATTAACTGCTAGAATGCCAAAGGTCTGCAATGCTGTAATTGCTGCAAAGGGAACATTCTTTGACGAAAGCAAAGTTTGAAGGAGAAAATTATTATTTCAAATAAAAATCTTTTTTTGTCAATGTCTGGACTACGTTTTCAATTCATTTGGCAACTCATTTGATTAATAAAAGTATGAGTTTTCAAGGAAAACACAAAATTGTCTGGGTGACCCTGAACTTTGGAACCGTAATGTAGTTCTAGTAAGTTTCACTGTGCTATTGTTAAAATCTCAAGGTTTGTGTCTTACTGAGCTTGGTTCCCAGTAAACTGTCTGTGGGGAACTTCTACATGATTGTCCATTAGCCATCTAGGTTTTTTGTCTTAAAGGTGTTGTCTGTGACTTATGTATTGATAGCCTGTCCTTAGGATAGATTGTCAATATCTGATTGCTGGGGGTGTGACACCCAGTATCCCACTGATCAGCGGGGGCCAGATATGCTCAGATGCAGAGCTGCACAGCTCCCTGAACAATATAGTGGCCACCCAGGGTACTGTACAGTGGCTTCCTATTTGAATCAATAAGCAGCTAATCTGCAGTAACTGGCTGTGGATATTACACAGTGGGGCACATTTATAAGATTATCTCAGCACAGGAACATTTTTTTTAAACACATCCAATTGTGGAAATTATTATTATTATTATAAGATCTATTGATTAAAGTGTACTTTGTTCATGGGAAAATCCCTTTAAGTTACAAATCAGAATTCACTGAATGTGACTGTAGACTTATGAATTCCTATATCTGTGAAGACTACCGGCCCCTAGACTGGTTTGTTTGCTCCATAAGTTCTCCCTCTTTATCTGGATTGGAAAAATGCTCCTGATTTTGCAGCCATTCTGATATTCATTTTCAAAGTAAGTGCACCTGCCTTGTCAGGTATAAGATATCCATTCAATAGTGTATGCAGTTTGTATCATGTAATCTGATGAAATAACCACTTGTTAAAGGGGTTGTCCTGTACAAGCAAGATATCACCTATCCTAGAGATAGGTGATGACTTATTGACCGGTGGACCCCATCTATTGGCAGAACAGGCACTTTTATCCCTGTTAGGATGGAGTATGCAGTGCGGATACTTGAACGCTGCCCCATTCATTCCCTATGGACCTGCTGAGTTCTGTGCTCAACTTTACCTGGCAGCCCCATCGAGAATTAATGCAAAGGCGATTGGCCATGTGCACTGCCACTCCATCAGTAGAGAATACCCCTTTTTGCTGATTTGTGGGGTCTGACATGCACCAATCTAATAACCTCTGGAAAGGTGATAAAAAATATCAATTAAGAAACCCTTTAAAGCAGAGGTCCCCAACTCCAGTCCTCAAGGCCCACCAACAGGTCATGTTTTCAGGATTTCATTTGCATTGCACAGGTGATGCAATTATTACCTGGGCAAGACTAAGGAAATCCTGAAAACATGACATGTTGGTGGGCCTTGAGGACTGGAGTTGGGGACCCCTGCTTTAAAGAACTGTGCATTGTATGTAACAACTTCTCATGTACAGCACCATGGAATCAATGGTGCTATATAAATAAATAATAATAATAATGTATCTAACATTTGTTTAGTTAGCACATAGTGTAAGAAGTAGCAGCCCTGGAAGACAAGATTGTAGAATGTGACCCAGCGGACCAGTATGTAATAATGCAGCAGGCTGAGATGGTACGATAGTGCCAGAAGATTGTAGAATGTGACCCAGCGGACCAGTATGTAATAATGCAGCAGGCTGAGATGGTACGATAGTGCCAGAAGATTGTAGAATGTGACCCAGCGGACCAGTATGTAATAATGCAGCAGGCTGAGATAGTACGACAGTGCCAGAAGATTCTAGAATGTGACCCAGCGGACCAGTATGTAATAATGCAGCAGGCTGAGATGGTACGACAGTGCCAGAAGATTGTAGAATGTGACCCAGAGGACCAGTATGTAATAATGCAGCAGGCTGAGAGAGTACGACAGTGCCAGAAGATTGTAGAATGTGACCCAGAGGACCAGTATGTAATAATGCAGCAGGCTGAGAGAGTACGACAGTGCCAGAAGATTGTAGAATGTGACCCAGAGGACCAGTATGTAATAATGCAGCAGGCTGAGAGAGTACGACAGTGCCAGAAGATTGTAGAATGTGACCCAGAGGACCAGTATGTAATAATGCAGCAGGCTGAGAGAGTACGACAGTGCCAGAAGATTGTAGAATGTGACCCAGCGGACCAGTATGTAATAATGCAGCTGGCTGAGATAGTACGACAGTGCCAGAAGATTGTAGAATGTGACCCAGAGGATCAGTATATAATAATGCAGCCGGCTGAGAGAGTACGACAGTGCCAGAAGATTGTAGAATGTGACCCAGAAGACCAGTATATAATAATGCAGCAGGCTGAGAGAGTACGACAGTGCCAGAAGATTGTAGACTGTGACCCAGAGGACCAGTATGTAATAATGCAGCAGGCTGAGATGGTATGACAGTGCCAGAAGATTGTAGACTGTGACCCAGCGGACCAGTATGTAATAATGCAGCAGACTGAGATGGTATGACAGTGCCAAAAGATTGTAGAATGTGACCCAGAGGACCAGTATGTAATAATGCAGCAGACTGAGATGGTATGACAGTGCCAGAAGATTGTAGACTGTGACCCAGCGGACCAGTATGTAATAATGCAGCAGGCTGAGATAGTATGACAGTGCCAGAAGATTGTAGAATGTGACCCAGCGGACCAGTATGTAATAATGCAGCAGGCTGAGAGAGTACGACAGTGCCAGAAGATTGTAGAATGTGACCCAGAGGACCAGTATGTAATAATGCAGCAGGCTGAGATGGTACGATAGTGCCAGAAGATTGTAGAATGTGACCCAGCGGACCAGTATGTAATAATGCAGCAGGCTGAGATGGTACGATAGTGCCAGAAGATTGTAGAATGTGACCCAGCGGACCAGTATGTAATAATGCAGCAGGCTGAGAGAGTACGACAGTGCCAGAAGATTGTAGAATGTGACCCAGAGGACCAGTATGTAATAATGCAGCAGGCTTAGATGGTATGACAGTGCCAGAAGATTGTAGAATGTGACCCAGAGGACCAGTATGTAATAATGCAGCAGGCTGAGATGGTATGACAGTGCCAGAAGATTGTAGAATGTGACCCAGCGGACCAGTATGTAATAATGCAGCAGGCTGAGAGAGTACGACAGTGCCAGAAGATTGTAGAATGTGACCCAGAGGACCAGTATGTAATAATGCAGCAGGCTGAGATGGTATGACAGTGCCAGAAGATTGTAGAATGTGACCCAGAGGACCAGTATGTAATAATGCAGCAGGCTGAGATGGTATGACAGTGCCAGAAGATTGTAGAATGTGACCCAGCGGACCAGTATGTAATAATGCAGCAGGCTGAGAGAGTACGACAGTGCCAGAAGATTGTAGAATGTGACCCAGAGGACCAGTATGTAATAATACAGCAGGCTGAGATGGTATGACAGTGCCAGAAGATTGTAGAATGTGACCCAGAGGACCAGTATGTAATAATGCAGCCGGCTGAGATAGTACGACAGTGCCAGAAGATTGTAGAATGTGACCCAGAGGATCAGTATATAATAATGCAGCAGGCTGAGATAGTACGACAGTGCCAGAAGATTGTAGACTGTGACCCAGCGGACCAGTATGTAATAATGCAGCAGGCTGAGATAGTACAACAGTGCCAGAAGATTGTACAATGTGACCCAGCGGACCAGTATGTAATAATGCAGCAGGCTGAGATGGTATGACAGTGCCAGAAGATTGTAGAATGTGACCCAGAGGACCAGTATGTAATAATGCAGTAGGCTGAGATGGTATGACAGTGCCAGAAGATTGTAGAATGTGACCCAGAGGACCAGTATGTAATAATGCAGCCGGCTGAGATAGTACGACAGTGCCAGAAGATTGTAGACTGTGACCCAGCGGACCAGTATGTAATAATGCAGCAGGCTGAGATGGTACGACAGTGCCAGCAGATTGTAGAATGTGACCCAGCAGACCAGTATGTAATAATGCAGCAGGCTGAGATAGTACGCCCCGAAGCTTGCATTCGCCTGCTGCCACGTGTCCGCTAACAGATGCATGCTTATAATGGCGGGGCTGCATTAGGAGAGTATAAGGGTCTAAGGCTGGTTTCACATTGGCGTTTTTTGGGGTGCGTTTTTGCGGTAAAAAACGCAAAAAAAGCATGGTGAAAAAACGCATGTAAACGCGTGTAAACGCTGCGTTTTTTGACGCATGCGTTTTTGCATGTGGTGAAAAAAACGCGGCGTTTTAACGCGTTTAAATGCATTTTTACATGCGTTTGCGTTTTTTAAACACATGCTGAGAAATGTGTGACAGCTGCCAATCATCAAAATAAAGTAAAAAACCCACTATAAACAGAAATAGTTAGGGTTATGGTTAGGGGTAGGGGTAGGGATCATAACCCTAACCCTAACCCTAAAGGGATCCTACCCCTAACCCTACCCCTAACCCTAAGGGATCTTAACCCTACCCCTAACCCTACCCCTAACCCTAAGGGATCCTACCCCTAACCCTACCCCTAACCCTAAGGGATCCTAACCCTAACCCTACCCCTAACCCTACCCCTAACCCTAAGGGATCCTAACCCTACCCCTAACCCTAACCCTAAAGGGATTAGGGTTAGGGTTAGGATCCCTTAGGGTTAGGGGTAGGGTTAGGGGTAGGGTTAGGGTCCCTTAGGGTTAGGGTTAGTTGTAGGGTTAGGGGTAGGGTTAGGATCCCTTAGGGTTAGGGGTAGGGTTAGGATCCCTTAGGGGTAGGGGTAGGGTTAGGATCCCTTAGGGTTAGGGTTAGTTGTAGGGTTAGGGTTAGGGGTAGGGTTAGGGTTAGGATCCCTTAGGGTTAGGGGTAGGGTTAGGGGTAGGGTTAGGGTTAGGTTCCCTTTATCACCTTTATGTTGGGGGGTGGCATATCAGTGTGTTTTCTGGTTTTTTAATAAAAAAACGCATGCGTTTTTTACCGCAAAAAACGCATGCACAAAAAAACGCATGCATCCCCATTGACTCCAATGTATTTTTTTACCCCCAAAAAAAACGCATGAAAACGCATGCGTTTTTTTTTGGTCCAAAAAACGCTTCTAAAAATACTACAAGTAGCATTTCAGAAAATGAACGCATGCAGTAAAAAAACGCATGCGTCAAAAAACGCGACCAAACGCGTACACAAAAAACGCATGCGTTTTCAATGTTAAATATAGGAAAAAAAACGCATGCGTTTTTTTGAAAAAAAACGCTGCAGACAAAAACGCAAGTGTGAAACCAGCCTAACACCGCTGCGGTTTTTGCTCTGAATTATTGAGTAGACAGCACGTTACAGCCTGATCGATTCAATCAAAGAAATCATTTAATAATTTTTTTTGATCCTTTAAACTGACAGATTTTTTTCCCTTTTTAAATGCTTTTTTTTCAAGAAACAAGAGAGGAAAGGGAGTATTAAAAAATGGTTTTACAGAAGAGAAAAACATGAAACAGAAATCATTTCTCATCTATAATACCATGTATAGAAAAAACTGTTTCACACAAAGTCTGTATATAGCATTAATGATTAAAGGGGTTGTCCAGCTTTAGGCTACAAGTTTGTAGTCAGTTTAGAGCGGCAGGTTTGTGACCACAAGTATACAATTTGCATATGTGCAGTCACGTGCCGACTAGACGTGCAGGGCCTCACTCAGTGCAACTGTACTGAACGAGGCCGGACACGTCTAGTCGGAATGTGGCCGGAAGATGCAAATCGCACATTTCTGGTCACATGACTGAGAGTCCTCAGTGTGTAGTGCGCGCGAGGAATCATAAGGATTCATAAGTCTGCAGTAACAAAGGTTAACTGTAAACTTGTAGCCTAAGGCCGCACAACCCTTTTACAATGTAGATGAACTAAAGCTCACACAAAATGACAAGAACATTTCAATGTGCTAAACCTTTTGATCAAAATTTTGTTAGATATTTTCTTTGTCGTCTTAATTGCAAGCAGTTCAATGGAGCTCCAGGTCCTGAGACCCCACCGATTGCTAAAAAAAGTCTATGCTTTCTATTGTCGGTGTCCTGAGCTCTGTGTGTTTGCTTAGTTGTGCGCTCCGGACTGCTAAGCTGTGCACTTCAGGGTTTTTTTGAGCAATTGGTGGGGGTCTCAGGTTCTGGACCTCCGCCGAACTACTGGCAATTGAAAGGACAAAAAAAACAATATGGGGGCAAGTCAAAGAATAGTAGGCAATCATTGGTGAATTTTTACAATCTGTCTCTTTCTTTCAACAATCTTTTTATTAAAGATAAGGTACAATACAGGAAAGGAAAAAAGGTAATAAAAGGGTAAAATGCGTTAGCATATGATGATAAAGTAATAGAGCACAAACAAGTATTGGGTTGTAAAGAATCACATTAAAGAGATTAAATTGGAAGAGACTAATGGAGCTAACCCCAACCCCTGATTCACAGGCCAGCCTAGTGAACCACAGGCAGAGGGGCGTGCAGTGATTCCGAGAAATATTTAACATTATAAGTGTCATTAACCTGGAGATACATAATATAGAGAGGAAGGGAGGGAGTCAGAAAAAGAAGGGTAAAGATTTGAGGGAAAAGGAGGGTAGGATCCAAGGGAAGATGTTAATTCAGGACGAGTCATCCCATGAGTATAGGTAATTGAGAGCAAGTAATGATTAGTCTCCCGAGGCAGCTGAAAAGCTGGACAGAAAGTCAGAACTTGAACGGTACACGGACCATGGCTCCCATATGTTCCGGAAAGAAGTAAGGGATTCCTGAGTGTTTGCAACTAACTCAGCTGTGCTGTACAATAGGTCTATTTTGCTTAGAACTTGTTTTTTAGTGGGAGTAAGAGTGGACTTCCAGAGGGAGGGAATTAGGTATTTTCCGGCTGCTATGATATTGCAAGCCAGTTTGGAGAATGATGATTCTTTTGGCCATAGGGGGAGGTTAAGTAGGACAGATTGGGGATCTAGGGACGGGGTTCGGCCTATTACGGTGGATATTATGTCTGCTATTAGTTGCCAAAAACACATAATTTTGGGACAAGACCACCAGATATGTAGGTATGAACCTAGGTCTGCACAACATCTCCAACACTTGTCGGGGGAGGCTGAGTGCCATAAATGAATCTGGGAGGGGGTATCACTTTATAAGAGTTTTCTTGTAGCTTCACACATTGGGAGGGGCCGTGGGAATTACTGTAAATGGAGGTGATCTGGTCTTGTGTGAAAAGGATGTTAAGATCCCGTTCCCATAATCCTATGTATGCTCTCTTGGCAGCGGCTTTTTCCATGATCAGAGTTTTATAAAGTTTTGATGGGATCTTTTTAGGCGAGTTGTGTTGAGCGCAGAGTTGTTCAAAGGGTGTGAGTGGACGGAGTAGGTTAAGTTGGTCTTTTTTGTTGTAGCAGTAGTCCCTCAATCTGTTATAGTGGAGAAAGCTGACATTTAGATACGGATTGGATGTCTGAAATTCTGAAAAGCTCATCATTGAGCCTTCAATGAAAAAATCATCAATTGGCAGAAGCTGTCTGGGTACGCCCCCGTGGGATGGTTTAAGGGGGATTGGGCCTGTGACATCCTGTATCATCAAGATTGGGGAAATAGGTGAAATCAGTTTGGAAAATTCAGTTCTCCAAACTTTAAGTATAGCTATTGTTAAATCATTGGAGAGTAATTGGTTTAAATTGGAGTAGTCATATAGTAACGCCATGGACCTAAAGGGTATGGGAGCAAGGTGTTCTTCAATAGGTAACCATAGTTTTTCAGGGGGTCTTCTGATCCAATCAACTACCCTGGTGAGCATAGCGGCTTTGTAATATTTGAAAATATCAGGGAACCCCATGCCTCCCTCTGATTTTGGTAGGGCTAGTGTATTAGCGTTTATTCGGGGGTGTTTATTATTCCAAATGTAATTAACAAAGAAAGAGTTGATTCTGGATAAGTAATGCTTTGGAATGTAGATGGGAAGCATCTGAAAAAGGTACAGGAATTTAGGTAGTATAGTGCTTTTCAGGAGGTTTTTCCTGCCCATCCAAGACAGAAAAAGGGGCCTTCCAGGAGTGGACCATGGTGGTAAGTAAGGGTATAATATTGAGTTCTAGAAGCTCCCCTATCGATCTTCCAGTTTTGATACCCAGATTTGTTATGAATCTGGTGGGCCATTTGAAGGGATAGAGTTTTTTCAGTTTATCAATTTCAGGTTTGGAAATATTGAGGCTTAATGCTTCTGACTTTGTAATATTAATTTTGTAGTTGGACAGGTTCCCATAAAGTTCCAAGGTGCGGACGAAGGCAGGGATACCTCTCCTCGGGTCAGACAGCACCATCAAGAGATTTACAATCTGTCTCAACAGCTGCAAGCATATGTTATTGTCTTATTTCACTACACAGGTCTAAGCCGGCATCTGGTTGCCGTTCATGTGAATCAGCGGGTCTACATGCTTCTGGTGGCTTTCCATCCATTCTGCTGCTCTTCTAGGTTCTAGAGTCAGATCATAACCGCACGCCCTCAGGAGAAGAGTGTGTGAAAGGTTGGTGACCATCCAACGAATCTAGATCGCAGAAGAGAGGCGGATTGGACGGAAAATCACCAGAGGAAAAGTGTGGAAAAATATTGAATCACATGAATGGCATGTAATGTAATAAGACAATTATAACTGCAGACAAGCATATTTGTAAAGACACTAGGGGGGCCATAATCTACTGGAAATTGCCTTTATCAGATATTTGTTGGATTCAGTTTTTAGAGATTGCTAGATAGAGTTAGATGCTGGCGAAAAAACAACTGAATTTCTTTCCAGATTGCATTCTCAGCTTCACAATGAGGGATGACATCTCCACCCCATACGATCGGTAACTTACGACCACGTAGATGCGAGGCGAAGCAAAAAGGGTATCCTGGAGGCTCTATTAGATGACCAGCCCCAGGGTAGGAGATGATTCTTCCATTCTGCCTTCCATGTTTCTTCATTCTAGATAGAGCCACTTCAGCAAAATATTTACTGCTGTAATACTGATCAGCTTCCCCAGCGATAAAAAGGATTTGCCCTTGAGCTCTCTCTACCGGAATATATGATGTAGGGCTCTCCTGATAGAACCCAGCCAGTTTCAGGAAACCCTCTGGAGTGATCGCCATCTTCTCCTGCGCGTACGGTGCTCCTTTAATGAGAGCTTTGCCATCGTAGTAAATTGTGCCACCATATACGTTGCAAGATCCATTAATGCTGACTGTAGCCCCTACTTGGGGTAAATAGGAAGCTACAACAAGAGCAATCTCTGCACCTTTTGAGACGCTTAAAATTCCAACTTTTGGCTTAGAAACCTAAAATAAATAAGATTAGAGATATTTAGTTCAATGTTTTTTGTCCAAAAGTTACCGTAGTATAAAATTAAACTTTCATGTTAAAATCTCCCAGCACCTCCAACAAAATAAAACTTCCATTAAGTTGAAGAAGATATAGTCGGGGATGTGAATGTTGACGGTTTCCAATAATCTGCAGAATTTCGAATGTAGCTCTGGACTACTGTACATCAGATTGGTCTTAAAGGGTTATTCCCAGGCTCATAAATGTTTTTTTTTTTGGATAGTTCATATGAATACAAATAATGTTGCAATGTACTGCTTATTGACACTTTCAGCCATTATTGAGATATTATTACTTTTCTTTTGTTTACAGCTCGTTGCCTTGGAGAACGACCACTTCTGCTAAACAGTAGAACGTGTGCAGTGCTTACAAACTCTTCTCTATTGAGCTTGTAAACACTGTTTTGAAACTGAAGAAGTTCGCTGTAGCGCTCACTTACCTCCTAAACCCTGCATTGTTTCAGTGCACAGCTTACAGGCTAGGCGGCAACGTTGGTTGGTAAGCAGCTATAAACAAAAGGGTTACTATCTCGAGAACAGATGCAAATTTTAACATTCAGTAAATTGCAAAAGTGGTTGATTTTCCATGATTTTCCAATCACTGCCTAGGAAAATGGGAATAACTCTTTTGATCATACCAATCATTATGGCTTTATTGCAAAAGTCAATAAGGTATGTAAAGATAATACACTTGTGTTTCTAATACCAAGTACTCCGAAGTTTAGGCAGGTCCACTTCTACTTTGTGTTCAACACAGTGGAGATTTTTCTGCATGGCCATGTGATCAGTGCGAAATGTAAAGGGGCTGGTTGACTGCTCAGTTTAATAGCTAAGCCAGCTCCCTTTTTTTCTATGCATGATAGAGAAAGGGTCTTACTTGACTTTTGAAATAAGCAGTCAAGTGCCCCCATAAGTAATGCTATCCCATGTCAAACACATGATAGAAGTGGAGTTGCCGGAACCAGACTGCTGTTGACATCTAAAGGTGGAAGAACCCCTGTAAATACAAATATAATGATAATGTCATAGTTTTATAGAAACACATGTAAATATCTTTTTTTTTCCAAGAGGATAACACCTTTTACCCCTTCTCAACATTGGCTGTACCGGTACGTCCTGGTGATTGTGAAGGCACAGGCGCTGTGCTACCTGTCCATGATCACTGCCGGGAGCTTGACTTTAAGTGATAGCCGAGCTCTGCCTGTCACACCCAGAGGTGGTGCTCGCACCAACCCCAGTTGGTTAGGGCTAGGGTTAGGGTTAGAGCTGGGATTAGGGTTATGGTGTGGATTAGGGTTGGTATTAGGGTTAGGCTTGGGATTAGTGTTAGGTTTGGGATTAGGGTTAAGGTTAGGGTTGTGATTAGGGGTGTATTGGGATTAGGGTTAGGTTTGAGGTTAGGGTTGAAATTAGGATTAGGGGTGTGTTGGATTTAGGGTTTTGATTAGGGTTATGGTTAGGGTTGACATTAGGGTTGTTTTGGGGTAAGGGTTGTGATTATGGTTAGGGTTAGTGATTAGGATTATGGATCAGGTTGGGATTAGGGTTAGGGGTGTGTTGGGGTTAGGGTTGGAGCTAGAATTGGGGGGTTTCCACTGTTTAGGTACATCAGGGGGTCTCCAAACATGACAGCCAATTTTGCGCTCAAAAAGTCAAATGGTGCTCCCTCCCTTCTGAGCTCTGCCGTGCGCCCAAACAGTGGTTTACCCCCACATATGGCGCATCAGCGTACTCGGGATAAATTGGACAACAACTATTGCAGTCCAATTTCTCCTGTTACCCTTGAGAAAATAAAAACTTGGGGGCTACAATATCTTTTTTGTGGAAAAAAAAAAATATTTTTTATTTTCACGACTCTGCATTCTAAACTTCTGTGAAGCACTTGGGCATTCAAAGTTCTCACCACACATCTAGATAAGTTCCTTGGGGGGTCTAGTTTCCAAAATGGGGTCGCTTGTGGGGGGTTACTACAGTTTAGGTACATCAGGGGCTCTGCAATCGCAACATAATGCCCACAGACCGTACAACATAGAGAAAACAGCTGGCGCACTCCCAAATAAGTATCAATACAAAGTATAGTGGGGGTGCAGAACAAGTGGCTGCGATAATATCATAGAAAACAAGAGGAAAAGAAGCCACTTAACAAATGTTCGCACACCACCTGGTAAGTATCAAAAAGGAACAACTTTAATGGATAGCACAACAATAAAAACATTTAAAAACAGTACAACAAAACTCCCCCCGTCAGATCCATAGAACATATAAATATACATGCTGCACAAAACATATGGATATAGAATAGGTTGTGTTCAAAATAAAGTACCATATAGTATCACATAGAAAAATTCAATCAAGAACCGGATGTCCAGAGGTATAAATGACCCACAAGAGAGCTAAGAGGGGGAGGGGAAGAAAAATAACACACCCAACCCCCTCAAATATAAGCCCCTAAAGAGCCAAAATGACTGCAGGGTCTGGTGTACAGAAACCTGGGGCACATAATAATGCCGCACTCACCCTGTGTAGTGAGAGCAAGGACGATAATGCCAGGGCACACACAGCAAAAAAACCCCTAGGACACCATAAGTAATCAAACAACAGCCATATAATAACCTTCAATAGAAAGATCAACCACGCAGCCACATGAAGCACAGGACCGACAGGAGGGAGGACCCAACGCGTGTCGCGGTTACACGGACCGCTTCGTCAGGGGAAGTGCTTACCATAGAGAAAATGTATCCTTATATGCTGATGCCGGTGATCAGTAAGCGCCACACATGTGCGCCGCCATGGACCGGAGATGACGTGTCCGGAAGTGAAATGCCGCCCGCGCCTGCGCAATAGGGGAGGAAGGTTGTAAGTGGGCAGACGTCTCTGCCCACAGAATTCCAATGCGCATGCGCCGGAACATAACCAGCGGTTCGCATTGCAACTAATGAAGAATAACCCCAGGTACACACTGAAGGAAAACGCCACACTGTTAACAAGACAGGTGGGAGGATAACACATATTGAGAGCATACAATCCTCAAACCACCAAACAGAGTAAGCTCATAGAAACTCCTAGCCGGCGCTCCACCACTCTATTAGGAAGGAATATAATAATTAAACATGATAAACAGACAACAAATAGCAAATAACAAATAACAAAATTACTTGGTGAGATAAATACAAAAAGCGCCCAAATGAAAATACACATCAAATAAAACGTCTATTGCACACTATAGTCCATATAACACATAAGCTAAGATAGACCATAGCAATCATGACGCCATGACAATAAATCCAATCAAAGAGAATGAAATAATAGTCCATAGGAAATCTTGGTCCATCCGGTTTCAAATTCAACAGGCAAGTCACCAACTGGATGTCTCCTGTGTGACGCACATATATATACAGTGGGGCAAAAAAGTATTTAGTCAGTCAGCAATAGTGCAAGTTCCACCACTTAAAAAGATGAGAGGCGTCTGTAATTTACATCATAGGTAGACCTCAACTATGGGAGACAAACTGAGAAAAAAAAATCCAGAAAATCACATTGTCTGTTTTTTTAACATTTTATTTGCATATTATGGTGGAAAATAAGTATTTGGTCAGAAACAAAATTTCATCTCAATACTTTGTAATATATCCTTTGTTGGCAATGACAGAGGTCAAACGTTTTCTGTAAGTCTTCACAAGGTTGCCACACACTGTTGTTGGTATGTTGGCCCATTCCTCCATGCAGATCTCCTCTAGAGCAGTGATGTTTTTGGCTTTTCGCTTGGCAACACGGACTTTCAACTAACTCCAAAGGTTTTCTATAGGGTTGAGATCTGGAGACTGGCTAGGCCACTCCAGGACCTTGAAATGCTTCTTACGAAGCCACTCCTTCATTGCCCTGGCGGTGTGCTTTGGATCATTGTCATGTTGAAAGACCCAGCCACGTTTCATCTTCAATGCCCTTGCTGATGGAAGGAGGTTTGCACTCAAAATCTCACGATACATGGCCCCATTCATTCTTTCATGTACCCGGATCAGTCGTCCTGGCCCCTTTGCAGAGAAACTTCCCCAAAGCATGATGTTTCCACCACCATGCTTTGCAGTAGGTATGGTGTTTGATGGATGCAACTCAGTATTCTTTTTCCTTCAAACACGACAAGTTGTGTTTCTACCAAACAGTTCCAGTTTGGTTTCATCAGACCATAGGACATTCTCCCAAAACTCCTCTGGATCATCCAAATGCTCTCTAGCAAACTTCAGACGGGCCCGGACATGCACTGGCTTAAGCAGTGGGACACGTCTGGCACTGCAGGATCTGAGTCCATGTTGGCATAGTGTGTTACTTATGGTAGTCCTTGTTACATTGGTCCCAGCTCTCTGCAGTTCATTCACTAGGTCCCCCCGCGTGGTTCTGGGATTTTTGCTCACCGTTCTTGTGATCATTCTGACCCCACGGGGTGGGATTTTGCGTGGAGCCCCAGATCGAGGGAGATTATCAGTGGTCTTGTATGTCTTCCATTTTCTAATTATTGCTCCCACTGTTGATTTCTTCACTCCAAGCTGGTTGGCTATTGCAGATTCAGTCTTCCCAGCCTGGTGCAGGGCTACAATTTTGTTTCTGGTGTCCTTTGACAGCTCTTTGGTCTTCACCATAGTGGAGTTTGGAGTCAGACTGTTTGAGGGTGTGCACAGGTGTCTTTTTATACTGATAACAAGTTTAAACAGGTGCCATTACTACAGGTAATGAGTGGAGGAAAGAGGAGACTCTTAAAGAAGAAGTTACAGGTCTGTGAGAGAAAGAAATCTTGATTGTTTGTTTCTGACCAAATACTTATTTTCCACCATAATATGCAAAAAAAATGATAAAAAAACAGACAATGTGATTTTCTGGATTTTTTTTTCTCAGTTTGTCTCCCATAGTTGAGGTCTACCTATGATGTAAATTACAGACGCCTCTCATCTTTTTAAGTGGTGGAACTTGCACTATTGCTGACTGACTAAATACTTTTTTGCCCCACTGTATGTATAGGACCAAAACATAGCCCAACGGATTCCATAATAAACTGGCCAAAATAATGTCCTGAAGAACTATGATCCAAATGGCCACTTCAGCCTAGGAAGCCCGTAAAGTGCAAATCCTCATTAATGCCATGAGGTGCTATGGAATTAAGTAAATAAATCCAACGGGACTCAACTTGGAGAAGACGTTTGTGTAAAGAGCCACCTCTGCCCGAAGACCTGATCTACTCCAAGCCCACAATCCTAATGTTGGCACAGCTGCCACCATGATGGAGTAGGAAATGTGCGGCAACTGTGCTGAGCGTCTTGCCCTTCCGAATATCCACAGATGCCGTGTTGATGGTAGAAAAATGGCTTTGCATTCTCCGTCGCAACTCTTGTGAAGTTTGACCTACATAAATGCAAGGACACGGACAAATCAAAGCATATACCACGTGAGAAGATTTGCAATTAATATAGGCCTTTAATTTGTGCTGTTTTTGATCCACAGGATTACAGAACGAATCTCGGACAGGGCGCATGTAAGGACAAATGCTGCAATCCCCGCACGGGAATGAACCCCTCAAAATCATGCCCCGGTTCAGCCGCCTCGTGGGTCTCCTATAATGACTCCGGGTTAATAAGTCCTTAAAATTAGGGGCCCTTTTTGCCGTGATAAGTGGCCGAGTACTGATAACCTGAGAGGTAAATGGATCAGTAGCCAGAATCCTCCAATGATCATTTAGGATCCTGCTCATCTCCGGCCAATGGGTGTGATACCCAGTAATGAACCGCACATACTTGTCCGGTATTCTCCTGTTGGCAACCAATAAAGAGTCCTGTGACTGCCCGCTCGCCCTCTGATAGGCCCGAGAAATACACTTTTTAGGATAATACCTGGTTTTGAATTTGACCGAAAGGTCCTTCGCTTCACTCTTAAAGTCCGAGTCCTGAGTACAATTGCGCCTGGCTCTAAGGAATTGGCCAGTCGGAACACCATCCCTTGTATGTTTAGGGTGAAAACTCCGATAGTCCAGAAATCCAGTGACAGCTGTAGGCTTCCGGTAGAGACATGTAGATAGCAAGCCATCCCGACATCTAACCTCCAGGTCCAGAAAATTCACTGCAACGGAAGAAAACTGATAAGTCAAAAAAATATTGCAAGAGTTGTTGTTGAGGATCCCCATGAACTGGGAAAGTTCCTCCAAGGAGCCCGACCAAATGAAAAAAACATCGTCGATAAAGCGCGACCACCGTCGCACCCTGTTCTTGAAAATATCAGAAACAAACACAAACGTAGACTCCCACCACCCCAAAAAAAGATTTGCAAACGAGGGGGCACAACGAGCCCCCATGGCCACACCCGAAGTCTGTAAATAAAAAACCCGGTCAAATAAGAAAAAATTGTGCCTCAACGCAAAATCAAGCAAATCAATAATAAAGGAGTCGTGTAATCTGTCCGAATTTACCTGTTGGTCAATGAAAAAAAGGACAGCCTGCATCCCATCATCATGGTTGATATTAGAATAAAGCGACTCAACATCGCAAGTGACCATGAGATCTCCTGGAGCCAGTGCCACCCCCTTGTGGATATTGATGAAATGTGAGGAATCTCTTATATAAGACGGAAGTGCAGTCACCAGGGGCTGTAGAAAGAAATCAATATAAGCACATGGCCTCTCACATAAACTGCCCCTACTGGAAACTATCGGACGGCCTGGGGGTTTAGTAGTGCTCTTATGGACCTTGGGTAACATGTAGAACGTGGGCGTGATGGGCTGATCCACCCAGATTAAATCCCTCTCATGTAGATTAGTAATCCCAAATTCAAAAGTCTTGTCGAGTAGCGCCCTCAACTTGATGGAAAATACCCCAGTGGGGTCAGAGGGCAATTTGCGATAAAAATGGGAATTATTTAACTGCCTGTGTGCCTCCTCTAAGTACATATGATGGGGCCACAAGACGATGTTGCCCCCCTTATCCGCCTCTCTAATAAGAAACTCTTCGTTGTTACTAAGATCAAGCAGGACTTTACGTTCTTGGCTGGTAAAATTAGCACCAACCCTAGATCTACCAGATAAAGCCTCAATGTCCAGCTTGACCAACTCGAAAAAGATCTTAACAGCCGGAATAGTAGAGAGGGGAGGACAGACCAAAGACCTATTTCTGTGGGGAAACTGTGGCCTACCTCTGGGGGAATCACCCTCATCCAACAAGTCCAGGAGGTCCTGAAACACTTCCTGCTCAATACGATCAGGAATAGACGAGGGATGTGGCTGATTATGTAAGACCTGTAGCGTGATTTTCCTACAAAAGAGAAAAAGATCCTTAATAAGTGTGAATTTGTCCATCCTCTGGGATGGCGAAAACGTCAAACCCCTTCTAAGCACCGACATCTCGATTGTGCTTAGAGAATGACCAGATAGATTGATAACTTGAAGAGAGTCATTCACAATGGAGCAGTCATACTCACGGGCGTCATTGGTGGATTGTGTGGTCATTTGTGATTTTTCCTCCGTTGGTTGTAATACACTGGCCTGCGGTTCCTGTTCCTGGTAATCCGCGTGAACAGGCCTGCGTCTCCTCCGCCCACGCCTGGTCCTGAACCTGTGTCGGGCTCGCTTTCCGCGGACGATAAAAAAATCACTGGACGAATGACCATCAGGGGACGAAGGATACTGTGCTGATTCACCAACATTGGATTTAGCATTCTTATCACGTCGCTGGTTACCCTGATGTCTCCAATTGAAGACTGCCTTCCGGTCAAAATCAGATTTGTCCCTCAGGAATTTGGATCTCTTCTTATCCATAATCTCTCTATCAAATTTGTCAAGGACCTCCTTCAGTTTAACCCTGAAGGGTTGGATTTGTGAGACCTCGTCAAATTTGCTGAGGTAATTCTCCAAACTTTTGATCTCCAACTTGACAAGGCTCAAAAGATCTCTGTCGTGTGTGATCAAGAGATTGATCAATATCTGTGAACACCGCAGAAGGCCCCCCTTCCAAGTGACACGAAAGCTATCTGAGGGTTCCCAGGTGGGAAAAATGGAAACTCTCAAACCCCTTGGGACCAAATTCAGCTTAAGGTACTCCTCCAGGCATCTAACGTTCCATAATAATTTGATCCCTTGTTTTTGGGCTGCCATAAGCTGGGTAGTAACCCGTGTGAAATCAGACTCTGGACCACTCGAAACATGATCCACAAAAGCAGCGGAAGCAGAAGCCCTCCACGCGGCCTCTCTGGCGTCCCAATCCATCGCACACCACCGAAAAGGCGTCCACCTAACCACCGAAATAAGAAATAAACGTAAAAAATCAATATAAACAATTGAAGTCACAATAGACCGTGTGCTGCCAAGCCAGAAAAAGACATCACATGATGCCTAAGAACAAACCGTACAACATAGAGAAAACAACTGGCGCACTCCCAAATAAGTATCAATACAAAGTATAGTGGGGGTGCAGAACAAGTGGCTGCGATAATATCATAGAAAACAAGAGGAAAAGAAGCCACTCAACAAATGTTCGCACACCACCAGGTAAGTATCAAAAAGGAACAACTTTAATGGATAGCACAACAATAAAAACATTTAAAAACAGTACAACAAAACTCCCCCCGTCAGATCCATAGAACATATAAATATACATGCTGCACAAAACATATGGATATAGAATAGGTTGTGTTCAAAATAAAGTACCATATAGTATCACATAGAAAAATTCAATCAAGAACCGGATGTCCAGAGGTATAAATGACCCACAAGAGAGCTAAGAGGGGAGGGGAAGAAAAATAACACACCCAACCCCCTCAAATATAAGCCCCTAAAGAGCCAAAATGACTGCAGGGTCTGGTGTACAGAAACCTGGGGCACATAATAATGCCGCACTCACCCTGTGTAGTGAGAGCAAGGACGATAATGCCAGGGCACACACAGCAAAAAAAACCCTAGGACACCATAAGTAATCAAACAACAGCCATATAATAACCTTCAATAGAAAGAGCAACCACGCAGCCACATGAAGCACAGGACCGACAGGAGGGAGGACCCAACGCGTGTCGCGGTTACACGGACCGCTTCGTCAGGGGAAGTGCTTACCATAGAGAAAATGTATCCTTATATGCTGATGCCGGTGATCAGTAAGCGCCACACATGTGCGCCGCCATGGACCGGAGATGACGTGTCCGGAAGTGAACTGCCGCCCGCTCCTGCGCAATAGGGGAGGAAGGTTGTAAGTGGGCAGACGTCTCTGCGCACAGAATTCCAATGCGCACGCGCCGGAACATAACCAGTGGTTCGCATTGCAACTAATGAAGAATAACCCCAGGTACACACTGAAGGAAAACGCCACACTGCTAACAAGACAGGTGGGAGGATAACACATATTGAGAGCATACAATCCTCAAACCACCAAACAGAGTAAGCTCATAGAAACTCCTAGCTTAGAGGAGGCACACAGGCAGTTAAATAATTCCCATTTTTATCGCAAATTGCCCTCTGACCCCACTGGGGTATTTTCCATCAAGTTGAGGGCGCTACTCGACAAGACTTTTGAACTTGGGATTATTAATCTACATGAGAGGGATTTCATCTGGGTGGATCAGCCCATCACGCCCACGTTCTACATGTTACCCAAGGTCCATAAGAGCACTACTAAAGCCCCGGGCCGTCCGATAGTTTCCAGTAGGGGCAGTTTATGTGAGAGGGCATGTGCTTATATTGATTTCTTTCTACAGCCCCTGGTGACTGCACTTCCGTCTTATCTAAGAGATTCCTCACATTTCATCAATATCCACAAGGGGGTGGCACTGGCTCCAGGAGATCTCATGGTCACTTGCGATGTTGATGCATGTAAAGTAGCTGCGGAGACACCATCACGTGTTTCTCGACGCAAGCAGTGAATAGCCAGGCCTTTCCCCGGGAAGGAACAACCACGGGAAGGGCAGCATCCTATGAAGGAAAGCCACCTATGCCAAGCATGGTATCCATCCACAGACAGCTGTTTCGGGGTATTTGCCCCTCATCAGTGTGGAGTAGGAATCTGGCTATTAGGAGCAGTGCCAAGTAAAAAGGCTATAAAGGCACAGATTTGGCCTCGGGGAGACCAAAACATCCAACACCGCGGAGACACCATCACGTGTTTCTCAACGCAGTGATTCCAGAACACTGCCCCCATCCCTTATGGGAAATATGCAGATGCATGTAAAGTAGCTGCGGAGACACCATCACGTGTTTCTCGACGCAAGCAGTGAATAGCCAGGCCTTTCCCGGGGAAGGAACAACCACGGGAAGGGCAGCATCCTATGAAGGAAAGCCACCTATGCCAAGCATGGTATCCATCCACAGACAGATGTTGAGTCGCTTTATTCTAATATCAACCATGATGATGGGATGCAGGCTGTCCTTTTTTTCATTGACCAACAGGTAAATTCGGACAGATTACACGACTCCTTTATTATTGATTTGCTTGATTTTGCGTTGAGGCACAATTTTTTCTTATTTGACCGGGTTTTTTATTTACAGACTTCGGGTGTGGCCATGGGGGCTCGTTGTGCCCCCTCGTTTGCAAATCTTTTTTTGGGGTGGTGGGAGTCTACGTTTGTGTTTGTTTCTGATATTTTCAAGAACAGGGTGCGACGGTGGTCGCGCTTTATCGACGATGTTTTTTTCATTTGGTCGGGCTCCTTGGAGGAACTTTCCCAGTTCATGGGGATCCTCAACAACAACTCTTGCAATATTTTTTTGACTTATCAGTTTTCTTCCGTTGCAGTGAATTTTCTGGACCTGGAGGTTAGATGTCGGGATGGCTTGCTATCTACATGTCTCTACCGGAAGCCTACAGCTGTCACTGGATTTCTGGACTATCGGAGTTTTCACCCTAAACATACAAGGGATGGTGTCCCGACTGGCCAATTCCTTAGAGCCAGGCGCAATTGTACTCAGGACTCGGACTTTAAGAGGGAAGCGAAGGACCTTTCGGTCAAATTCAAAACCAGGTATTATCCTAAAAAGTATATTTCTCGGGCCTATCAGAGGGCGAGCGGGCAGTCACAGGACTCTTTATTGGTTGCCAACAGGAGAATACCGGACAAGTATGTGCGGTTCATTACTGGGTATCACACCCATTGGCCGGAGATGAGCAGGATCCTAAATGATCACTGGAGGATTCTGGCTACTGATCCACTTACCTCTCAGGTTATCAGTACTCGGCCACTTATCACGGCAAAAAGGGCCCCTAATTTTAAGGACTTATTAACCCGGAGTCATTATAGGAGACCCACGAGGCGGCTGAACCGGGGCATGATTTTGAGGGGTTCATTCCTGTGCGGGGATTGCAGCATTTGTCCTTACATGCACCCTGTCCGAGATTCGTTCTGTAATCCTGTGGATCAAAAACAGCACAAATTAAAGGCCTATATTAATTGCAAATCTTCTCACGTGGTATATGCTTTGATTTGTCCGTGTCCTTGCATTTATGTAGGTCAAACTTCGCAAGAGTTGCGACGGAGAATGCAAAGCCATTTTTCTACCATCAACACGGCATCTGTGGATATTCGGAAGGGCAAGACGCTCAGCACAGTTGCCGCACATTTCCTACTCCATCATGGTGGCAGCTGTGCCAACATTAGGATTGTGGGCTTGGAGCAGATCAGGTCTTCGGGCAGAGGTGGCTCTTTACACAAACGTCTTCTCCAAGTTGAGTCCCGTTGGATTTATTTACTTAACCCTCCGTCACATACAACTGATCTGACAGGCGCTTCTCTTTTACTTTCATTTCTCCTTCCTCACCAGATTGTGAGGAAACCCCTCCCTCCAGGTAGTCTCCTGTCTCTTGAAGGTCTGTGAAACCTGATATCACAGTTGGATTTCAGAGCTTCAGGGGAGAGGATATAGCTGCACAGATCTCTCAGGCTCATTGTATGTGAATACGTCACATTCAGTAAGGTTGGTATTTTATGTTTTTATTCATCACAATAGTTTATTTAGCTTGTTTTATGAATGTATAGCACAAAATGTGTGGATATTTCATAGAAATGAGGGAGATTTTATAAAAGAAAGTGTGCTGCTCAGGCATATACAGTAGTTCCCTAACATATTCCTTCTCTTGCTTCAGATTATCTGTTGAAATGGAGAGGAAAATGTACAATTTATCCAAACAACTTGATGTTGAGGAAGTAACAAACATGCTGTTAGATGATAGAGACCTCACACTGAATGAGGATTTAGGAGAGGAAAGTGAGATTGATTCTCATGATGAGGTGGAAGAATGTGTCCTGGATTCTGAAACAGAGCAAGATGGTGACAGTGGTGAGGATGAAGAAGTTGGATCATATTATATTGGAAAAGATAAAAATACTAAATGGAACAAGAAGCCATTCCAGAAAAAACGTAGGGAACCTTTAAACATTATTACTCACCTTCCTGCAGTAATAGGAACTGCACGTAATGCAAAAACTGCAGTTGAATGCTGGAACAGTATATTTACAGATGACATTCTGGACTCTATTGTCACATATACCAACCAATATATAGACATTATAAAGGACAAGTACATCTGCAACAGAACCATCAAGCCCACAGATAAAATAGAACTGCGTGCTTTTTTTGGATTACTGTACCTTGCAGGAGCTTATAGGGCAAATAGACAAAGTTTGGAGGAACTTTGGGGTAAAGATGGGGATGGAGTTGAAAAATTTAGCCTTGTTATGTCCATAAACAGATTCAAGATTCTAATTCGTTGCCTTCGGTTTGACGACAGAACTACCCGAACCGAACGCAAAACACATGACCGACTTGCTCCAATTCGTGATATACTTCAAAGATTTGTTGTAAACTGTAAACAAAGTTATTACCCTGGAGAGAATCTCACTATTGACGAAATGCTCCCTGGTTTTCGTGGTAGATGTGCCTTTCGTCAATATATTCCATCAAAGCCAAACAAATATGGAATAAAAATTTATGCCCTTGTTGATGCCAGTAAGACCTACACTTACAACCTGGAAGTTTATGCAGGAAAACAACCAGAAGGTCCTTACTGTGTGAGCAACAAACCCATTGATGTTGTAAAAAGATTGGCTGAACCCTTATTTGGATCGGGTCGCAGTATTACAGCTGACAATTGGTTTACAAGTTGTGATCTGATTGATTATCTGAAAATTCAGAAGCTGTCATATGTGGGAACTGTAAGAAAAAACAAAAGGGAATTGCCGCCACAGTTTGTAAGTGTGAAAGAGAGACAAAAGTACAGCAGTATGTTTGCATTCCATAATGGAAAGGCTTTAGTTTCCCATGTACCACATGCCAAAAAAATCGTACTTCTTCTATCAACACTTCATGATGATGCTGCCATCGATCCTGGGACTGGGGCAGAAAAAAAACCGGAGAGAATTACATTTTACAATGCCACCAAAGGGGGTGTGGATACAGCAGATCAGATGTGCTCCACTTTCAACATCAGCAGAAACATCAAATGCTGGCCAATGGTCATATTTTTTGCTATGTTGAATTTGGGTGGTATAAATTCACAAGTAATTTATCTTGAAAACAAGCTTGAACCACTCCGTAGACGATTGTATCTGAAAAAATTGGCCCATGAACTAGTACTTGGAGAGCTACGCAGGAGAAGCGTGAAAACAATCGGTATCCCCTCTCGCCTTCAAGTTCAGCTCAAAAGGTTCCGCCCAGAAGATGATGGTGAAAAGTCACCATCTGCATCACCTCACAAAAGAAGGAGATGCACCACCTGCCAAACGGAAAGCGGAACCAGAAGGCTTTCAAATTATGAATGTCTCAAATGTCATAAAGCAATTTGCCTGACACATGCAAAAATGGTGTGTAATTCTTGCTATTTGCTCTGCAAGTGTGACTTTTCTGGGGAAACCTCAGCATCTACTTCTGATTGAATATGTTTTTAATAGTACTTAAGGTACCTTAAAATTAAGTTTGTGTTCAAAAATTTTCTTTGTACATTTTTTTGAGAGAGTCGAACTGGGGACTATTTGGCGGGAGTTTTGAAAAGTTTGTATTTCATAGTTATTAGTTTTATGTTAAGTAAATGGTTTTTTTTGCAACTGATTATGTGTAGTCTCTTTTATTACATCCCTATGAAGGTCACTGATCACTTTTAGAGCACTGAAATTGCAAACATTAGATATTATAGGTATTTTTCCAGCAGGCGCCTGACAGGCACATTGTATGTGAACTCGTTAGTCCGAATATTGTATGTGACGGAGGGTTAATTCCATAGCACCTCATGGCATTAATGAGGATTTGCACTTTACGGGCTTCCTAGGCTGAAGTGGCCATTTGGATCATAGTTCTTCAGGACATTATTTTGGCCAGTTTATTATGGAATCCGTTGGGCTATGTTGTGGTCCTATACATACATATATGTGCGTCACACAGGAGACATCCAGTTGGTGACTTGCCTGTTGAATTTGAAACCGGATGGACCAAGATTTCCTATGGACTATTATTTCATTCTCTTTGATTGGATTTATTGTCATGGCATCATGATTGCTATGGTCTATCTTAGCTTATGTGTTATATGGACTATAGTGTGCAATACACGTTTTATTTGATGTGTATTTTCATTTGGGCGCTTTTTGTATTTATCTCACCAAGTAATTTTGTTATTTGTTATTTGCTATTTGTTGTCTGTTTATCATGTTTAATTATTATATTCCTTCCTAATAGAGTGGTGGAGCGCCGGCTAGGAGTTTCTATGAGCTTACTCTGTTTGGTGGTTTGAGGATTGTATGCTCTCAATATGTGTTATCCTCCCACCTGTCTTGTTAGCAGTGTGGCGTTTTCCTTCAGTGTGTACCTGGGGTTATTCTTCATTAGTTGCAATGCGAACCACTGGTTATGTTCCGGCGCGTGCGCATTGGAATTCTGTGGGCAGAGACGTCTGCCCACTTACAACCTTCCTCCCCTGTTGCGCAGGCGTGGGGCGGCATTTTACTTCCGGACACGTCATCTCCGGTCCATGGCGGCGCACATGTGTGGCGCTTACTGATCACCGGCATCAGCATATAAGGATACATTTTCTCTATGGTAAGCACTTCCCCTGACGAAGCGGTCCGTGTAACCGCGACACGCGTTGGGTCCTCCCTCCTGTCGGTCCTGTGCTTCATGTGGCTGCGTGGTTGCTCTTTCTATTGAAGGTTATTATATGGCTGTTGTTTGATTACTTATGGTGTCCTTGGGGTTTTTTGCTGTGTGTGCCCTGGCATTATCGTCCTTGCTCTCACTACACAGGGTGAGTGCGGCATTATTATGTGCCCCAGGTTTCTGTACACCAGACCCTGCAGTCATTTTGGCTCTTTAGGGGCTTATATTTGAGGGGGTTGGGTGTGTTATTTTTCTTCCCCCCACCCATCTTAGCTCTCTTGTGGGTCATTTATACCTCTGGATATCCGGTTCTAGATTGAATTTTTCTGTGTGATACTATATGGTACTTTATTTTGAACACAACCTATTCTATATCCATATGTTTTGTGCAGCATGTATATTTATATGTTCTATGGATCTGACGGGGGGAGTTTTGTTGTACTGTTTTTAAATGTTTTTATAGTTGTGCTATCCATTAAATTTGTTCCTTTTTGATACTTACCAGGTGGTGTGCGAACATTTGTTGAGTGGCTTCTTTTCCTCTTGATTTCTATAATGCCCACAGACCATTCTATCAAAGTCTGCATTCCAAAAAGGCTCTCCTTCCCTTCCGAGCTCTGCCGTGCGCCCAAACAGTGGTTAACCCCCACATATGGTGCTTCACCGTACTCGGGATAAATTGGACAACAGCTATTGCAGTCCAATTTCTCCTGTTACCCTTGTGAAAATAAAAACTTGGGGGCTACAATATCTTTTTTGTGGAAAAAAAAAATATTTTTTATTTTCACGACTCTGCATTCTAAACTTCTGTGAAGCACTTGGGCATTCAAAGTTCTCACCACACATCTAGATAAGTTCCTTGGGGGGTCTAGTTTCCAAAATGGGGTCACTTGTGGGGGGTTACTACAGTTTAGGTACATCAGGGGCTCTGCAATCGCAACATAATGCCCACACACCATTCTATCAAAGTCTGCATTCCAAAAAGGCGCTCCTTCCCTTCCGAGATCTGTCGTGCGCCCAAACAGTGGTTTACCCCCATATATGGCGCATCAGCGTACTCAGGATAAATTGGACAACAACTATTGCAGTCCAATTTCTCCTGTTACCCTTGTGAAAATAAAAACTTGGGGGCTACAATATCTTTTTTTGTGGAAAAAAAAAATATTTTTTATTTTCACGACTCTGTATTCTAAACTTCTGTGACGCACTTGGGCATTCAAAGTTCTCACCACACATCTAGATAAGTTCCTTGGGGGGTCTAGTTTCCAAAATGGGGTCACTTGTGGAGGGTTTCTACTGGTTAGTTACATCAGGGGCTCTGCAAACGCAACATAATACCCGCAGACCATTCTATCAAAGTCTGCATTCCAAAACGGCGCTCCTTCCTTCCGAGCTCTGTCGTGCGCCCAAACAGTGGTTTACCCCCACATATGGGGTACCAGCATACTCAGGACAAATTGGACAACAACTTTTGGGGTCCAATTTCTCTTGTTACCCTTGTGAAAATAAAAACTTGGGGGCTAAAAAATCTTTTTTGTGGAAAAAAAAATATTTTTTATTTTCACGGCTCTGCATTATAAACTTCTGTGAAGCACATGGGGGTTCAAAGTGCCCGCCACACATCTAGATAAGTTCCTTAAGGGGTCTAGTTTCCAAAATGGTGTCACTTGTGGGGGGTTTCCACTGTTTAGGCACATCAGGGGCTCTCCAAACGCGACATGGCGTCCAATCTCAATTCCAGCCAATTCTACATTGAAAAAGTAAAACGGCACTCCTTCTCTTCCAAGCTCTGCGGTGCGCCCTAACAGTGGTTTACCCCCACATATTGGGTATCAGCGTACTCAGGAGAAATTGCACAACAACTTTTGTGGTCTAATTTCTCCTGTTACCCTTGTGAAAATAAAAATTTGTGGGCAAAAAGATCATTTTTGTAGAAAAAATGCGATTTTTTTTCCACGGCTCTACATTATAAACTTCTGTGAAGCACATGGGGGTTCAAAGTGCTCACCACACATCTAGATATGTTCCTTAAGGGGTCTAGTTTCCAAAATGGGGTCACTTGTGGGGGGTTTCCACTGTTTAGGCACATCTGAAACTCTCCAAACGCGACATGGCGTCCGATCTCAATTCCAGCCAATTCTACATTGAAAAAGTAAAATGGCGCTCCTTCACTTCCAAGCTCTGCGGTGCGCCCAAACAGTGGTTTACCCTCACATATGGGGTATCGACGTATTCAGGAGAAATCGCACAACAACTTTTGTGGTCTAATTTCTCCTGTTACCCTTGTGAAAATAAGAATTTGTGGGCGAAAAGATCATTTTTGTGTAAACAAAAGCAATTTTTTATTTTCACGGCTCTACGTTATAAACTTCTGTGAAGCACTTGGGGGTTCAAAGTGCTCACCACACATCTAGATAAGTTCCTTAAGGGGTATAGTTTCCAAAATGGTGTCACTTGTGGGGAGTTTCCACTGTTTAGGCACATCAGGGGCTCTCTAAACGTGACATGGCGTCCGATCTCAATTCCAGCCAATTCTGCATTGAAAAAGTCAAACGGCGCTCCTTCACTTCTAAGTTCTGCGGTGCGCCCAAAAAGTGGTTTACCCCCACATATGGGGTATTGGCGTATTCAGGAGAAATTGCATAACAAAATTTATGGTTACATTTCTGTTTTTACACTTGTGAAAATAAAAAAAATGGTTCTGAATTAAGATGTTTGCAAAAAAAAGTTAAATGTTCATTTTTTCCTTCCACATTGTTTCAGTTCCTGTGAAGCACGTAAAGGGTTAATAAACTTCTTGAATGTGGTTTTGAGAACCTTGAGGGGTGTAGTTTTTAGAATGGTGTCACACTTCATTATTTTCTATCATATAGACCCCTCAAAATGACTTCAAATGTGATGTGGTCCCTAAAAAAAAATGGTGTTGTAAAAATGAGAAATTGCTGGTCAACTTTTAACCCTTATAACTCCCTAACAAAAAAAAATTTTGTTTCCAAAATTGTGCTGATGTAAAGTAGACATGTGGGAAATGTTATTTATTAACTATTTTCCGTGACATATCTCTCTGATTTAAGGGCATAAAAATACAAAGTTTGAAAATTGCAAAATTTAAAAATTTTTCGCCATATTTCCGTTTTTTTCATAAATAATCGCAAGTAATATCGAAGAAATGTTACCACTAACATGAAGTACAATATGTCACGAAAAAACAATCTCAGAATCAGCGGGATCCGTTGAAGCGTTCCAGAGTTATAACCTCATAAAGTGACAGTGGTCAGAATTGCAAAAATTGGCCTGGTCATTAAGTACCAAATTGGCTCTGTCACTAAGGGGTTAAGGATGGTTTCTGCTATTTATGGCTCCTCAGTGGCTCTGCCAGTAAAGCATGGCACCCTCAAACCCTTCCAGCAAATTCGCCAATATGATGCTTCTTCCATTCTGAACTTTGCACTGTGCCTCAAAAGAAGTTTTTAACCCCTTTCTGACATTCGATGTACTATCCCATCGAGGTGGTCTGGGCCCCTATGACCACCGATAGTATAGTACGTCATCACCGATCAGCCCCCTGTGATCACCGTCATCACCGATCATCCCCTCCGTGAGCGCGGCCGGGTGTCAGCTGATTATCACGGCTGACATCCGGCACTATATGCCAGGAGCGGTCACAGACCGCTTCTGGCATATTAACCCCCAAAACACTGCGATCAAATATAATCGCAGTGTTCCGGCAGCACAGTGAAGCGTCGCGCAAGGAGGGGGCTCTCTGCGTGCTTTCCTGAGACCCTCCTCCCTGCAGGCCCCAGATCCAAAATGGCCGCGGGGCTCCTTCCGGGTCCTACAGGGAGGTGGCTTGCAAGCGCCTGCTGAGAGCAGGCGACGGCAAGCCTGCAGCACTGCCTGTCAGATCGCTGATCTGACACAGTGCTTTGCAAAGTGTCAGATCAGCGATCTGATGCTATAGCATGATGTCCAACCCTGGGAAAAAGTAAAAAAAATATATATATATATATATTTACATGTGTAATAAAAAAATTCTAAATAAATTAAAAAAATATATATTGTTCCAATAAATACATTTCTTTATGTAAATAAAAAAACAAAATAATAAAAGTACACATATTTAGTATCGCCGCGTCCGTAACGACCCAACCTATTGAAGTGTCCCACTAGTTAACCCCTTCAGTAAACACCGTAAAAAAAAACGACGCAAAAAACAACGCTTTATCATCATACTGCCGAACAAAGAGTGGAATAACATGCGATTAAAACGACAGATAGAAATAAACATTGTGCCGCCGAAAACATCATCTTGTCCAGCAAAAACCGAGCCGCCATACAGCGTCATCAGCAAAAAAAAAAAAGTTATAGTCCTCAGAATAAAGCAATTGAAAAAAAATAATTATTTATTCTATAAAATAGTTTTTATTGTATAAAAAGCGCCAAAACATAAAAAAAGATATAAATGAGGTATCGCTGTAATCATACTGACCCGAAGAATAAAACTGCTCTATCAATTTTACCAAACGTGGAACAGTATAAACGCCCCCTCTTCCCCCCCCCCCAAGAAATTCACGAATTGCTGGTTTTTGTTCATTCTGCCTAACAAAAATCGGAATAAAAAGCGATCAAAAAATGTCATGTGTCCGAAAATGGTACCAATAAAAACATCAACTTGTCTTGCAAAAAACAAGATCTCACATGACTCTGTGGACCAAAATATGGAAAAATTATAGCTCTCAGAAAATATTTTTTGCAATTAAAAGCCTCTTTTAGTGTGTGACGGCTGCCAATCATAAAAATCCTCTAAAAAACCCGCTATAAATAGTAACTCAAACCCCCCTTTATCACCGCAATTAGGGAAAAATAATAAAATAAAATTTTTTATTTATTTCCATTTTCCCATTAGGGTTAGGTTTAGGGTTGGGCAGGGTGGATAAAAATCAATGGTTTTTTTTAACCCCTTCATGACCCAGCCTATTTTGACCTTAAAGACCTTGCCGTTTTTTGCAATTCTGACCAGTGTCCCTTTATGAGGTAATAACTCAGGAACACTTCAACGGATCCTAGCGGTTCTGAGATTGTTTTTTCGTGACATATTGGGCTTCATGTTAGTGGTAAATTTAGGTCAATAAATTCTGCGTTTATTTGTGATAAAAACGGAAATTTGGCGAAAATTTTGAAAATTTCGCAATTTTCACATTTTGAATATTTATTCTGTTAAACCAGAGAGTTATGTGACACAAAATAGTTAATAAATAACATTTCCCACATGTATACTTTACATCAGCACAATTTTGGAAACAAAATTTTTTTTTGCTAGGAAGTTATAAGGGTTAAAATTTGACCAGCGATTGCTCATTTTTACAACGAAATTTACAAAACCATGTTTTTTAGGGACCACCTCACATTTGAAGTCAGTTTGAGGGGTCTATATGGCTGAAAATACCCAAAAGTGACACCATTCTAAAAAATGCACCCCTCAATGTACTAAAAACCACATTCAAGAAGTTTATTAACCCTTCAGGTACTTCACAGCAGCAGAAGCAACATGGAAGGAAAAAATGAACATTTAACTTTTTAGTCACAAAAATTATCTTTTAGCAACAATTTTTTTATTTTCCCAATGATAAAAGGAGAAACTGAACCACGAAAGTTGTTGTCCAATTTGTCCTGAGTACGCTGATACCTCATATGTGGGGGGGACCACTGTTTGGGCGCACGGCAGGGCTTGGAAGGGAAAGAGCGCCATTTGACTTTTTGAATGAAAAATTGGCTCCACTCTTTAGCGGACACCATGTCACGTTTGGAGAGCCCCCGTGTGCCTAAAAATTGGAGCTCCCCCACAAGTGACCCCATTTTGGAAACTAGACGCCCCAAGGAACTTATCTAGATGCATAGTGAGCACTTTGAATCCCCAGGTGCTTCACAAATTGATCTGTAAAAATGAAAAAGTACTTTTTTTTCACAAAAAAATTCTTTTCGCCTCAATTTTTTCATTTTCACATGGGCAATAGGATAAAATGGATCATAACATTTGTTGGGCAATTTCTCCCGAGTACGCCGATACATCATATGTGGGGGAAAACCACTGTTTGGGACATGGCAGGGCTCGGAAGGGAAGGCGCGCCATTTGACTTTTTGATTGGAAAATTAGCTCCAATTGTTAGCGGACACCATGTCGCGTTTGGAGAGCCCCTGTGTGCCTAAACATTGGAGCTCCCCCACAAGTGACCCCATTTTGGAAACTAGACCCCCCAAGGAACTTATCTAGATGCATATTGAGCACTTTAAACCCCCAGGTGCTTCACAGAAGTTTATAACGCAGAGCCATGAAAATAAAAAATAATTTTTCTCTCCTCAAAAATGATTTTTTAGCCTGGAATTTCCTATTTTGCCAAGGGTAATAGGAGAAATTGGACCCCAAATGTTCTTGTCCAGTTTTGTCCTGAGTATGCTGATATCCCATATGTGGGGGTAAACCACTGTTTGGGCGCACGGCAGGGCTAGGAAGGGAAGGCACGCCATTTGGCTTTTTAAATGGAAAATTAGCTCCAATCATTAGCGGACACCATGTCACGTTTGGAGAGCCTCTGTATGCCTAAACATTGGAGATCCCCCACAAATGACCCCGTTTTGGAAACTAGACCCCCAAAGGAACTAATCTAGATGTGTGGTGAGGACTTTGAACCCCCAAGTGCTTCACAGAAGTTTATAACGCAGAGCCATGAAAATAAAAAATAAAAATTATTTTCTCAAATATGATCTTTTAGCCTGCAATTTTTTATTTTCCCAAGGGTAACAGGAGAAATTTGACCCCAAAAGTTGTTGTCCAGTTTCTCCTGAGTACGCTGATACCCCATATGTGGGGGTAAACCACTGTTTGGGCACATGCCGGGGCTCGGAAGTGAAGTAGTGATGTTTTGAAATGCAGACTTTGATGGAATGCTCTGCGGGGGTCACGTTGCGTTTGCAGAGCCCCTGATGTGGCTAAACAGTAGAAACCCCCCACAAGTGACCCCATTTTGGAAACTAGACCCCGAAAGGAACTTATCTAGATGTGTGGTGAGCACTTTGAACCCCCAAGTGCTTCAAAGAAGTTTACAACGCAGAGCCGTGAAAATAATAAATACGTTTTCTTTCCTCAAAAATAATTAGTTAGCCCAGAATTTTTTATTTTCCCAAGGGTTACAGGAGAAATTGGACCCCAAAAGTTGTTGTCCAGTTTCTCCTGAGTACGCTGATACCCCATGTGTTGGGGTAAACCACTGTTTGGGCACACGTCGGGGCTCAGAAGGGAAGTAGTGACTTTTGAAATGCAGACTTTGATGGAATGGTCTGCGGGCGTCACGTTGCGTTTGCAGAGCCCCTGTGTGCCTAAACAGTAGAAACCCCCCACAAGTGACCCCATTTTAGAAACTAGACCCCCCAAGGAACTTATCTAGATATGTGGTGAGCACTTTGAACCCCCAAGTGCTTCACAGACGTTTACAACGCAGAGCCGTGAAAATAAAAAATCATTTTTCTTTCCTCAAAAATTATGTTTTAGCAAGCATTTTTTTTATTTTCACAAGGGTTACAGGAGAAATTGGACCCCAGTAATTGTTGCGCAGTTTATCCTGAGTATGCTGGTACCCCATATGTGGGGGTAAACCACTGTTTGGGCACACGTCGGGGCTCGGAATTGAGGGAGCACCATTTGACTTTTTGAATACAAGATTGGCTGGAATCAATGGTGGTGCCATGTTGCGTTTGGAGACCCCTGATGTGCCTAAACAGTGGAAACCCTTCAATTCTACCTCCAACACTAATCCCAACACACCCCTAACCCTAATCCCAACACACCCCTAACCCTAATCCCAACTGTAGCCATAACCCTAATCACACCCCTAACCACAACCCTAACCCTAAGACTACAGTGGGGCAAAAAATTATTTAGTCAGTCAGCAATAGTGCAAGTTCCACCACTTAAAAAGATGAGAGGCGTCTGTAATTTACATCATAGGTAGACCTCAACTATGGGAGACAAACTGAGAAAAAAAAATCCAGAAAATCACATTGTCTGTTTTTTTAACATTTTATTTGCATGTTATGGTGGAGAATAAGTATTTGGTCAGAAACAAAATTTCATCTCAATACTTTGTAATATATCCTTTGTTGGCAATGACAGAGGTCAAACGTTTTCTGTAAGTCTTCACAAGGTTGCCACACACTGTTGTTGGTATGTTGGCCCATTCCTCCATGCAGATCTCCTCTAGAGCAGTGATGTTTTTGGCTTTTCGCTTGGCAACACGGACAAGAATATGAAAGTGAAACTTTGAGCACAATACTGCAGCATAGCCACAGACAGACAAGTCTGGATCTGTTTGTGTGTACGATCTGAGGTTTATTACATTCTTTCCTTATAATGGTAGCAGGCCGTAAAAGAGACCCAGTTTGGGAATATTTTAATGAAGCTTGTTCTGTCTCCGCCATCTAATATTGTTGCCCTGATTATTTGCTTGCATAATTGCAGTTTCCTCAGTATACAGTATTGATATATTCATGCCTTTATTCATCTGTGATGCTTTGGCTCCCTCTAGCGGCCAGAGTTATGTTGGCAGTTCAATCTTGTTTTTGTATTATCCATGTCTGATTCTCCTCCTCCTTTGCAATGCATTATGGTAGCTCAGCCTCCATTTCCCTCCATTTTTCCTTTCACTTTCCTCAGTCTGCCTTCAAGGAAAGACGCTTCACTTCATCCCCCTTGCGATTTCATTGCCGGTATGTCTTTATGCTTCCTATAGATATTTCTGCTCCATATTAGCCTAGCCTAGCCAGTTGTACTCCCAGTTCAGTTACTAGCTTCCTAAATGTTATGCATAATGTACCTCATGTGTAGTATGTATCTGTTCTATACCATGCACTGATTCTATTTATATCATTGTTCACAGTTTCACCGCATCAATATACCACTACGTTTAATAAAGCACAGACTCAACCACAGTCTCCTTATTGGACCCCGGTATAGCGGTTTAGCTGACTGTATAGCTACGTATGAGCTTGCCTCAGCTAGTGAGGACAGAACAGTGAAACGGCAATCATCCAACTAGTGGGATTCAACAGTGAAACGGCAGCCATCCAACTAGTGGGATTCAAGTCACCGGCTACTCAGAGACTAAATACAGCTACAGCAATCTCTGCACAGCCAAGCACTTTCCCAAGACACCATGTCTCACAAATCGCATAGGACAAGATCTGCTACTTCCGTCTCCTCAAAGACAACATCCATCAGCAGCGCTGTCGCCATTGCCCGCGCAAATGCTGAAGCTGCCAAAATACGAGCGAGCTTTGCTGACCAAGAGATGCAACTTAAATTAGAAAAAGCACGCATAGATGTAGAGAGAGCCGATCAAAAGAGAAGGTCGCAGTTAGAGAAGGCACGTGTGGATGCCGCCTTAGAAAGCCTAGCAGCAAAAAGGGAAGCTGCCGCAGCCCTCGCCGAAGCAGAATCGCTAGAAGCCGCGCAAAATCCCAAGCTGCATAGCCAAAGCAGTACGTCGAGTCTGGAGTTTCCACTGCAAGACTCACCACAACGCACATCTCAGTATGTTAATGACCTTCCTGATCCAAACTATAACCCTGAACCAGTACCAAAACCAGAATACGACACCTCCAGCGAAGTGAGCGAGAGTCGTCACGAGGCTCAGGACAGAAACAAACTCGAAAATGTGAGGCAAAACAACTCTGCTAATGACTACCTTGCCCCTCATCAGGTAACCAACGTGGATCACCCTGCTGACGCACCGTACATCAGGCCGAAGCAATAGGACACCGGCTGGCGCCACCATGAGGACACTAACAGGTACGAACGCACCTCACATCACTATCAGGGCGACCCATCACCAGTATACTCTGCTGACAACCGGTTCACGACAGAATTTGCCAAGTTCTTCACACGACGTGAACTGGTTGCCAAGGGACTCATGAAATTCACTGACCGAGCTGAAGGTTACAGAGCTTGGAAAGCTTCCTTCCAAAATGTCATTAGAGACTTGGGGCTACAACACAGGGAAGAGATAGACCTGTTAGTCAAATACCTGGGAGAAGAGTCAGTCAAACACGCAGTAAGGATCAGAGACATTAATATAAACCGCCCTGAGACTGGCCTCAAAGAGATCTGGAAAAGGCTGGATGAGTGTTACGGCTCAGCAGAAGTAATAGAAAGAGCCTTGTTCAAAAGAATCGATGACTTTCCTAAAATATCTAACAAAGGTCTCCAGAAACTTAGAGAGCTAAGCGACTTGCTAAAGGAAGTCCAAGTTGCCAAATACGAGGACGACCTACAGGGACTTGCATTTCTCGACACAGCCAGAGGTGTTAACCCTATAGTCCAGAAGTTGCCCTACAATCTACAGGAGAGGTGGCTCACACATGGTTCCACGTACAAATACAAACACAGCGTTCCATTCCCTCCCTTCTCCGTTTTTGTTGACTTCATACACCAACAAGCAAGAATTAGAAACGATCCCAGCTTTGACTTTGCAATACCATATGCCACACCGTCACCACCTGCAAATCCACGCAGAACATCTGTGGAAGTACACAAGACTTATGTTTCTTCTCCAGGTTCTAATTACAGGTCTGCTGGCTGCTCCCAATCAGAGACAAAGGTGCAGGACCCTGACAAGCAGTGCCCACTTCATCAGAAGCCTCATCCTCTCCTGAAATGCAGAGCCTTCAGAGGAAAATCTATGCCAGATCGCAGAAGCTTCCTGAAAGAAAACGGTATCTGCTACAAGTGCTGCTCGTCCACAGCTCATCTCGCCAAGGATTGCAAGGTCAGTGTAAAATGCACAGAATGTGGCACCACAGATCATAACACCGCTCTACACCCTGGCCCAGCTCCATGGAGTACACAAAACACGCCAGCTGACAGTGAGCATGGCGGGGAGGAAAGGAACACTGATACAGCTACGCCAGAGATCACTTCACAATGCACCGAGGTCTGCAAAGGGACAATAGACAGTAGGTCCTGTTAAAAAATATGCCTCGTCAAAGTATACCCGAAGGGCCATAGAGACCAAGCTGTAAGACTGTATGCTATCTTAGATGACCAAAGTAATCGATCCTTGGCTAGATCAACGTTCTTTGACCTATTCAACATCAAAGGGCCAAGCACTCCCTACTCCTTAAAGACGTGTGCAGGTACTGTGACAACAGCAGGCAGCAAGCTACTGACTACCAGATCGAGTCTTTAGACGGACAATTCTGCCTACCACTACCTATGATCATCGAATGTAACCAGATCCCAGACAACAGATCTGAAATCCTTACGCCAGATGTAGCAATCCATCACGCTCACTTAAAACAAATAGCACACCTCATACCGGAACTCGACCATCAGGCCCAGATAATTCTGCTGTTGGGGAGAGATATCCTACAGGTTCATAAAGTGAGACGTCATATCAACGGACTCCACAATGCTCCCTATGCCCAAAGGCTAGACCTAGGATGGGTCATAATTGGCAACGTATGCTTGGGACGCATGCACGCCCCATCTTCTGTGACAAGCATGCTGACAAATACATTGGAGAAAGGACGTCCATCTCTGTTTCAACCTTGTAACAATGAGTTCCATGTCAGGGAACTGCCACACAGCATCCAACTACCTGATCATTTAATAGACTTTACTCACGACAGCAGTATAGTGTCGGGAAGCTATGAGGATCAGTTAGGGGGCACAGTCTTCCAGAGAACTAAGCAGGACAACCAAGTGGCAATGTCGGTAGAGGACAAGTTGTTCTTAGAGGTAATGGACAAGGGACTCGTTACAGATGAGACCAACAGCTGGGTCGCACCTCTTCCCTTCAAAACCCACAGACCACGTCTACCGAACAACAGAAATCAGGCATTACAACGTTTCTCCTCTCTCATTCGTAATCTGCAAAAGAAACCAGAGATGAAAGATCACTTTTTCTCCTTCATGTCAAAGATTTTTTTAAACCGTCACGCAGAACTAGCTCCCACTCTCAAAGACTCTGAAGAATGCTGGTTCCTACCCATGTTCGGAGTATACCACCCTAAGAAACCAGGCCAGATCAGAGTCGTGTTTGATTCCAGTGCTAAATTTAATGATGTCTCCCTGAATGACGTTCTGCTGACAGGACCAGACCTCAATAACAAACTACTGGGTGTACTTATGCGCTTCCGTAAGGATTCCATTGCCTTCATCGCTGACATCCAGCAAATGTTCCATTGTTTCCTTGTGAGAGAGAGAGACAGGAACTTCTTAAGATTCTTCTGGTACAGAGACAATGATCCTACTAAAGAAGTCACAGAGTATCGCATGAGAGTGCACATCTTTGGCAACAGTCCTTCACCTGCAGTCGCCATTTACGGACTCAAAAGGTCAGCTCAGGAAGGAGAACCAGAATACGGAGCAGATGTCAGACAATTCATAGAAAAGGACTTTTATGTCGACGACTGTCTAAAAGCCATGCCTTCAAATGAGACTGCCATCAGTCTTCTCAGGAGAGCTCAGGACATGCTTGCCTGCTCGAACCTTAGGCTTCATAAAATAGCCTCAAACAGCCAAGAACTCATGGAAGCGTTCCCTTCTCAAGACCTATGTAATGGTCTCAGAGACCTGGACCTGGGGTCAGACCACGCACCAATGCAACGCAGCCTCGGGCTTCTCTGGAATCTACAATCAGACACTTTCACCTTTCAGGTCAGCCATGAAGAAAGGCCTTTCACACGTAGAGGCGTCCTGTCTACCATCAACAGTCTGTACGACCCCTTGGGTTTCGCAGCTCCTGTTACTATACAAGGCAAGGCCCTACTAAGAGACTTAACTAGGGAAACATCTGACTGGGATGCACCTCTGCCACCTGATAAGAGGATCCAGTGGGAAGAGTGGAAGAACTCGTTAGCGGCACTCTCCAACTTGCATATGCCAAGACCATACACCCCTGTGCCATCTACTGAGATACAGAGCCAAAGACTGTACGTATTTGCAGATGCTTCTGTCAAAGCAATTGCCGCTGTTGCCTACCTCAAAACTGTAGACTCCAAATGTCAGTGCCACATTGGTTTCGTCATGGGAAAGGCCAAACTCGCACCACAACCAGAGCACACTATACCCAGGTTAGAGCTTTGTGCCGCAGTCTTAGCCGTTGAGTTAGCGGAGTTCATCGCATCCGAAATGGATATCGACCTGACACAAGCCAAGTTCTACTCAGACAGCAAAGTAGTCCTGGGATATATCCACAACGAAACCAGGCGATTCTACGTTTATGTCAATAACAGAGTGCTACGAATCAGGAGATCAGTTCACCCACAGCAGTGGCATTACATACCCACAGACCAGAATCCCGCAGATCATGCAACTAGAGCAGTTGACGCAAGTTGACTAGGAAGCACAACGTGGCTCTCTGGACCAAAACTATTGTACATTAAGGAATGTTTTCCAGACACCTTCGAACTTGTAGGAGAGGACTCAGATGCTGAAATCCGCCCTCAGGTGTCTACACTACATACAATGACCTCTGTTATCCAGCTTGGATCTTGCAGGTTCGACAGATTCTCAAGTTGGAAGTCACTTACTCGAGCCATTACCTGCCTGACACATATAGCTCGCTCATTCATGGCTACCAGAACTTGTGGCACAGAAAAATGTAAAGGTTGGCATCTTTGTAAAAATACCTACGTTACCTCCGACTTAGAGTTCTCTAGAAATCACATCATCCTCACTGTTCAAAGAGAAACTTACTTGGCAGAAATCCAATGTCTTACTAACAAAGCTCCAATACCAGCGAGCAGCGTATTGAGAAAACTCGACCCATTCATCGACAACAACGGCCTGCTGAGGGTAGGAGGCCGACTCAAAGAAGCTGAGATGGAGTTTGTGGAGAAATTCCCTCTTATACTTCCCGGAAAATGTCATGTTGCCTACCTAATCGTACAACATTACCACAATCTGGTCAAGCACCAAGGAAGACTATTTACAGAAGGAGCCATCAGATCTGCTGGCTTGTGGATCATCGGTGCAAATAGACTCATCAGTAGTGTCATCTACAAATGTGTTAACTGCTGTAAGATTCGTGGTTCAACTCAAACCCAAAAGATGGCTGACCTACCAGCAGATAGACTCAGCCCAGACCCTCCCTTTACTAGCGTTGGTCTCGATGTGTTTGGGCCTTGGTCAGTTGTTACACGTCGTACGAGAGGCGGCCAAGCCAATAGTAAACGTTGGGCAGTCATGTTCACTTGCATGTCAATCAGAGCCGTCTACATAGAGGTCATCGAGTCCCTTGACACGTCAAGCTTCATCAATGCCTTAAGACGTTTTATGGCCATCCGTGGTCCTATCAAGCACATACGTTCAGACAGAGGTACTAACTTCGTTGGTGCAGCAAAGGAATTAGGAATACCCTCAAATCTAAACTATAAGACTCTCGAGAGGTTCCTCAGTGACCAAGGCTGCACATGGTCATTCAACCCACCTCACTCTTCACATATGGGAGGATCTTGGGAACGAATGATTGGTCTAGTACGGAGAATTCTTGACTCCACTCTTCTTCAAGAAGGAGCAGCGAGACTCACCCACGAAAGTCTCATCACCTTCATGGCTGAAGCTGCAGCTATAATTAACGCAAGACCCCTGGTTCCAGTTCCTAACGACCCTGAGGAGCCTTTGTTATTGACTCCAGCTACTTTACTTACCCAGAAAACAGGACTGTCCAGTGCCCCTCCAGGAGGATTCGACGCGAAGGACCTCTACAAGCGCCAATGGAGACAGGTACAAAGTCTTGCAAATACTTTCTGGGACAGGTGGCGCAAACAATATTTGTCTACCCTGCAGCCACGGACGAAGTGGCAATCTACTAAACCTAATCTGAACATAGGTGACCTTGTTCTTGTGAAAGACTGTCAGATTCACCGGAACCAGTGGCCACTTGGTCTAGTTACCGCAACGTTCCCGAGCAAGGACGGCAACGTCCGCAAAGTTGAGCTAAGGATGACCAAAGGGAATGAACCTAAGACATTTTCCAGACCGGTATCTGAACTGGTCCTATTGTTGCCTTCGGAAGAAAGGAGTAGTGACATCCGTTGATGCCAGACGGGGAGTGTTCTGTCTCCGCCATCTAATATTGTTGCCCTGATTATTTGCTTGCATAATTGCAGTTTCCTCAGTATACAGTATTGATATATTCATGCCTTTATTCATCTGTGATGCTTTGGCTCCCTCTAGCGGCCAGAGTTATGTTGGCAGTTCAATCTTGTTTTTGTATTATCCATGTCTGATTCTCCTCCTCCTTTGCAATGCATTATGGTAGCTCAGCCTCCATTTCCCTCCATTTTTCCTTTCACTTTCCTCAGTCTGCCTTCAAGGAAAGACGATTCACTTCATCCCCCTTGCGATTGCATTGCCGGTATGTCTTTATGCTTCCTATAGATATTTCTGCTCCATATTAGCCTAGCCTAGCCAGTTGTACTCCCAGTTCAGTTACTAGCTTCCTAAATGTTATGCATAATGTACCTCATGTGTAGTATGTATCTGTTCTATACCATGCACTGATTCTATTTATATCATTGTTCAAAGTTTCACCGCATCAATATACCACTACGTTTAATAAAGCACAGACTCAACCACAGTTTCCTTATTGGACCCCGGTATAGCGGTTTAGCTGACTGTATAGCTACGTATGAGCCTGCCTCAGCTAGTGAGGACAGAACAAAGCTCCTTCGCCTAATTGTAAGGCAGGCATACGTGCAAAATGCAAACGATGCAACAAAGAGATGCAAGGCCTGGTGGCGCGAATGAGGCAACATCATGAGAAGTGTGGTGATGAAGATGAGTCATCCTCCCTCTCACACTTAGATTCACATTCTTCTTGTGTTGTGCAGATCTTATTCCACTCCAAACAATCAGAAACATATTGTCTAACTTCTTGGACTTGGCACTGAAGGGGTTGATTCTGTATTCATAGGTTTGTAGAACAATAGGATTAAGGTGTTTTTCTCAACTCTGTTCATGTTGTAACATTTTTGCCGTGAAGAAGAGGCTGGGACCTCTGCGGAGTCAAATTCAGTTAGGTAGAAACTTTGATTTAAATCACTGATTTAAATCAAGCCTTACTGACTAGTGATTTAAATCGTGATTTAAATCGTGATTTAAATAAGTTAGATTTAAATCAAATTCATCCTGGGGTTGGGGCTAAAGTTAGGGTTAGGGTTGGGGCTAAAGTTAGGGTTGGGGCTAGAGTTGGTGTTAGGGTTTGGATTACGTTTACGGTTGGGTTAGGAATGTGTCAGGGTTAGGGGTATGGTTGCGATTAGGGTTAGGGGTGTGTTGGGGTTAGGGATGTGTTGGGGTTGGGATTAGGGTTAGGGGTGTGTTCGGGTTAGGGGTGTAGTTAGGGTTGGGATTAGGGTTAGGGGTGTGTTAGGGTTGTCTTGGGGTTAGGGGTGTGGTTAGGGTTGGAATTAGGGTTAGGGGTGTGTTAGGGTTGGAGTTAGAATTGGGAGGTTTCCACTGTTTAGGCATACCAGGGGCTCTGCAAATGCAGCACGACGTCCGATCTCAATCCATACAATTCTGCGTTCAAAAATTAAAATGGTGCTCCTTCCCTTCCGAGCTCTGCCATGCGCCCAAACAGTGGTTTATCCCCACAGATGGGGTATCAGCGTACTCAGAACACATTTGACAACAACTTTTGGGGTTCAATTTCTCCTGATACCCTTGGGAAAATACAAAACTGGGGGCTAAAAAATCATTTTTGTGGAAAAATGCGTTATAAACTTTAGTGAAGCACTTGGGCGTTCAAAGTGCTCACTAGACCTAGATAAGTTCCTTAGGGGGTCTAGCTTCCAATATGGGGTCACTTATGGGAGGTTTCTACTGTTTAGGTACATCAGGGGCTCTGCAAATGCAACGTGGCGCCCGCAGACCATTCCATCAAAGTCTGCATTCCAAAACGCCGCATCTTCCCTTCCGAGCTCTGCCATGCGCCCAAACAGTAGTTTTCTCCCACATATGGGGTATTAGCGTACTCAGGACAAATTGCACAGCAACTTTTGGGGGTCCAATTTCTCCAGATACCCTTGGGAAAATACAAAATTGGGGGCTAAAATATAAATTTTGTGGGAAAAAATTATTTTTTAATTTTCACGGCTCTACATTATAAACTTCTGTGAAGCACTTGAGGGTTCAAAGTGCTCACCACACATCTAGATAAGTTCCTTAGGGGGTCTACTTTCCAAAATGGGGTCACTTTTGTGGGGTTGCCTGTTGTGAATTCTGTGGCAGAGCTCCCTCCTGTGGTCACAAGTGGTACTTCGGCTGATTCTCTCTATGAGCTTCCGTTGGTGGAGGAGAGTGGTACTGCGGCTTCTGAGTTTCCTTCCTCAGGTGATGTGGTGAAGTCGTTAGGTGCTGCTTTATTTAACTCCACCTAGTGCTTTGATCCTGGCCTCCAGTCAATGTTCTAGTATTGGACCTGTTTCCTCCTGGATCGTTCCTGTGGCCTGCTGCTCTGCATAGCTAAGTTCCGCTTTTGTTATTTTTTTTGCTGTTTTTTCTGTCCAGCTTGCTTATTTGTTTTTTTTTGCTTGCTGGAAGCTCTGGGACGCAGAGGGTGTACCTCCGTGCCGTTAGTTCGGTACGGAGGGTCTTTTTGCCCCCTTTGCATGGCTGTTTGTAGGGTTTTGTGTTGACCGCAAAGTTACCTTTCCTATCCTCGCTCTGTTCAGAAAGTCGGGCCTCACTTTGCTAAATCTATTTCATCTCTACGTTTGTCTTTTCATCTTAACTCACAGTCATTATATGTGGGGGCTGCCTTTTCCTTTGGGGTATTTCTCTGAGGCAAGGTAGGCTTATTTTCTATCTTCAGGCTAGCTAGTTTCTCAGGCTGTGCCGAGTTGTATAGGGAGCGTTAGGCGCAATCCACGGCTGCCTCTAGTGTGGTTGGAGAGGATTAGGGATTGCGGTCAGCAGAGTTCCCACGTCTCAGAGCTCGTTCTATGTTTTTGGGTTATTGTCAGGTCACTGTATGTGCTCTGACTTCTATGTCCATTGTGGTACTGAATTACCTCATCATAACAGTTGCCACTGTTTAGGCACATCAGGGGCTCTCCAAATGAGACATGGCGTCCTATCACAATTCCAGACAATTTTGCATTGAAAAGTCAAATGGCGCTCCTTCCCTTCTGAGCTCTGCCATGCGCCCAAACAGTGGTTTACCCCCACATATGGGGTATCAGCGTACTCAGGACAAATTGCACAACAACATTTGCATCCAATTTCTCCTGTTACCCTTGGTAAAATTAAACAAATTGAATCTGAAGTAAATTTTTTGTGAAAAAAAGTTAAATGTTCATTTTTTTTTTTAAACATTCCAAAAATTCCTGTGAAACACCTAAAGGGTTTATAAATGTCTAGAATGTGGTTTTGAGCACCTTGAGGGGTGCAGTTTTGAGAATGGTGTCACATTTGGGTATTTTCTATCATATATACCCCTCAAAGTGACTTCAGATGTGATGTGGTCCCCAAAGAAAAAAATGGTGTAGTAAAAATGAGAAATTGCTGGTCAAATTTAAACCCTTATAACTCCCTAACAAAAAAAAATTTGCTTCCAAAATTGTGCTGATGTAGACATATGGGAAATGTTACTTATTAAGTATTTTGTGTGGCATATCTCTGATTTAAGGGCATGAAAATTCAAAGTTCGAAAATTGCAAAATATTCACCAAATTTCCGTTTTTTATTCACAAATAAACTCAAGTGATGTCAAAGAACTTTTACCACTATCATTAAGTACAATATGTCATGAGAAAACAATGTCTGAATCACCGAGATCCATGGAAGTGTTCCAGAGTTATAACCTCATAAAGGGACAGTGGACAGAATTGTAAAAATTGGCCCGGTCATTAACGTGCAAACCACTCTTGGGGGTTAAGGGGTTAAAAAACCTATTGGTATTGGCGTACTCAGGAGAAATTGCATAAGAAATTGCATTGTTCATTTTCTTCTATTATCCCCTTTGAAAATGCAAATCTTTGGGCCATAGCATCTTTCCTTGTCGCAAAAAATGGTAATTTTCCATTTACTCAGCCCAATGTTATACAATTCTGTGAATCTCTTGAGGTTTAAAACATGGTGTCCGCTATCTATTCCAGCCAAAATTGCACTCCAGAATTCAATTTTCCAAAGTTTTGACTTGAAAACATTCTGAAGTTTGAAAAACAAAGCAAAAATTGCGGGGGAATGGCAATGTGGATGAGTTACCAACAAATTCATACAATTTACGTCCCACAAGTTATGTAAATTATGATAGAGATGTGCTCCAGTCCCATGGAAGAACACCTTTTTATGAATTTTGCACATCTCACTCCATTACACACTTCATGAAGGCTAGGAAACAAAATGTCTGTGGAACCAGTGGAACCACCCTGTGAGTTAAAACAAAAAATCTGCAGTGATCATACTGCTGTGGGGACACTGAAAAGTGGTGATTTAGTATGGACTGGATGGATTACCAAAGGTGACGGAGTCTGGGGCCCTCATATAATGTTTAACCCCTTCATGACCCAGCCTATTTTGACCTTAAAGACCTTGCCATTTTTTGCAATTCTGACCAGTGTCCCTTTATGAGGTAATAACTCAGGAACGCTTCAACGGATCCTAGCGGTTCTGAGATTGTTTTTTCGTGACATATTGGGCTTCATGTTAGTGGTAAATTTAGGTCAATAAATTCTGTGTTTATTTGTGATAAAAACGGAAATTTGGCGAAAATTTTGAAAATTTCGCAATTTTCACATTTTGAATTTTTATTCTGTTAAACCAGAGAGATATGTGACACAAAATAGTTAATAAATAACATTTCCCACATGTTTACTTTACATCAGCACAATTTTGGAAACAAAATTTTTTTTTGTTAGGAAGTTATAAGGGTTAAAATTTGACCAGCGATTTGTCATTTTTACAACGAAATTTACAAAACCATTTTTTTTAGGGACCACCTCACATTTGAAGTCAGTTTGAGGGGTCTATATGGCTGAAAATACCCAAAAGTGACACCATTCTAAAAACTACACCCCTCAAGGTGCACAAAACCACATTCAAGAAGTTTATTAACCCTTCAGGTGCTTCACAGCAGCAGAAGCAACATGGAAGGAAAAAATGAACATTTAACTTTTTAGTCACAAAAATTATCTTTTAGCAACAATTTTTTTATTTTCCCAATGGTAAAAGGAGAAACTGAACCACGAAATTTGTTGTGCAATTTGTCCTGAGTACGCTGATACCTCATATGTGGGGGTAAACCACTGTTTGGGCGCACGGCAGGGCTTGGAAGGGAAGGAGCGCCATTTGACTTTTTGAATCAAAAATTGGCTCCACTCTTTAGCGGACACCATGTCACGTTTGGAGAGCCCCCGTGTGCCTAAAAATTGGAGCTCCCCCACAAGTGACCCCATTTTGGAAACTAGACGCCCCAAGGAACTTATCTAGATGCATAGTGAGCACTTTGAACCCCCAGGTGCTTCACAAATTGATCCGTAAAAATGAAAAAGTACTTTTTTTTCACAAAAAAATTCTTTTAGCCTCAATTTTTTCATTTTCACATGGGCAACAGGATAAAATGGATCCTAAAATGTGTTGGGCAATTTCTCCTGAGTATGCCGATACCTCATATGTGGGGGTAAACCACTGTTTGGGCACATGGTAAGGCTCGGAAGGGAAGGAGCGCCATTTGACTTTTTGAATGAAAAATTATTTCCATCGTTAGCGGACACCATGTCGCGTTTGGAGAGCTCCTGTGTGCCTAAACATTGGCGCTCCCCCACAAGTGACCCCATTTTGAAAACTAGACCCCCCAAGGAACTTATTTAGATGCCTAGTGAGCACTTTAAACCCTCAGGTGCTTCACAAATTGATCTGTAAAAATGAAAAAGTCCTTTTTTTTCACAAAAAAATTCTTTTCGCCTCAATTTTTTCATTTTCACATGGGCAGTAGGATAAAATGGATCATAAAATTTGTTGGGCAATTTCTCCCGAGTACGCCGATACCTCATATGTGGGGGTAAACCACTGGTTGGGCGCACGGCAGAGCTCGGAAGGGATGGCACGCCATTTGGCTTTTTAAATGGAAAATTAGCTCCAATCATTAGCGGACACCATGTCACGTTTGGAGAGCCCCTGTGTGCCTAAACATTGGAGATCCCCCAGAAATGACCCCATTTTGGAAACTAGACCCCCAAAGGAACTAATCTAGATGTGTGGTGAGGACTTTGAACCCCCAAGTGCTTCACAGAAGTTTATAACGCAGAGCCATGAAAAAAAAAAAAAAAATTATTTTCTCAAAAATGATCTTTTAGCCTGCAATTTTTTATTTTACAAAGGGTAACAGGAGAAATTTGACCCCAAAAGTTGTTGTCCAGTTTCTCCTGAGTACGCCGATACCCCATATGTGGGGGTAACCATTGTTTGGGCACATGCCGGGGCTCGGAAGTGAAGTAGAGACGTTTTGAAATGCAGACTTTGATGGAATGCTCTGTGGGCGTCACGTTGCGTTTGCAGAGCCCCTGATGTGGCTTAACAGTAGAAACCCCCCACAAGTGACCCCATTTTGGAAACTAGACCCCGAAAGGAACTTATCTAGATGTGTGGTGAGCACTTTGAACCCCCAAGTGCTTCACAGAAGTTTATAATGCAGAGCCGTGAAAATAATAAATATGTTTTCTTTCCTCAAAAATAATTATTTAGCCCAGAATTTTTTAATTTTCCCAAGGGTAACAGGAAAAATTTGACCCCAATATTTGTTGTCCAGTTTCTCCTGAGTACGGTGATACCCCATATGTGGGGGTAAACTACTGTTTGGGCACATGCCGGGGCTCGGAATTGAAGTAGTGACGTTTTGAAATGCAGACTTTGATGGAATGCTCTGCGGGCGTCACGTTGCGTTTGCAGAGCCCCTGATGTGCCTAAACAGTAGAAACCCCCCACAAGTGACCCCATTTTGGAAACTAGACCCCGAAAGGAACTTATCTAGATGTGTGGTGAGCACTTTGAACCCCCAAGTGCTTCATAGAAGTTTATAATGCAGAGCCGTGAAAATAATAAATACGTTTTCTTTCCTCAAAAATAATTATTTAGCCCACAATTTTTTATTTTCCCAAGGGTTACAGGAGAAATTGGACCCCAAAAGTTGTTGTCCAGTTTCTCCTGAGTACGCTGATACCCCATGTGTGGGGGTAAACCACTGTTTGGGCACACGTCGGGGCTCAGAAGGGAAGTAGTGACTTTTGAAATGCAGACTTTGATGGAATGGTCTGCGGGCGTCACATTGCGTTTGCAGAGCCCCTGGTGTGCCTTAACAGTAGAAACCCCCCACAAGTGACCCCATTTTAGAAACTAGACCCCCCAAGGAACTTATCTAGATATGTGGTGAGCACTTTGAACCCCCAAGTGCTTCACAGACGTTTACAACGCAGAGCCGTGAAAATAAAAAATCATTTTTCTTTCCTCAAAAATGATGTTTTAGCAAGCATTTCTTTATTTTCACAAGGGTAACAGGAGAAACTGGACTCCAGTAATTGTTGCGCAGTTTATCCTGAGTATGCTGGTACCCCATATGTGGGGGTAAACCACTGTTTGGGCACACGTCGGGGCTCGGAATTGAGGGAGCACCATTTGACTTTTTGAATACGAGATTGGCTGGAATCAATGGTGGCGCCATGTTGCGTTTGGAGACCCCCTGATGTGCCTAAACAGTGGAAACCCCTCAATTCTACCTCCAACACTAACCCCCCCACACCCCTAACCCTAATCCTAACTGTAGCCATAACCCTAATCACAACCCTAACCCCAACACACCCCTAACCCTAATCCCAACTGTAGCCATAACCCTAATTCCAACCCTAACCCTAAGGCCATGTGCCCACGTTGCGGATTCGTGTGAGATTTTTCAGCATCATTTTTGAAAAATCCGCGGGTAAAAGGCACTGCGTTTTACCTGTGGATTTTCCGCGGATTTCCAGTGTTTTTTGTGCAGATTTCACCTGCGGATTCCTATTGAGGAACAGGTGTAAAACGCTGTGGAATCCGCAAAAAGAATTGACATGCTGCGGAAAATACAACGCAGCGTTTCCGCGCGGTATTTTCCGCACCATGGGCACAGCGGATTTGGTTTTTCATATGTTTACATGGTACTGTAAACCTGATGGAACACTGCTGCGAATCCGCAGCGGCCAATCCACTGCGGATCCGCAGCCAAATCCGCACCGTGTGCACATAGCCTAATTCTAAAGGTATGTGCACACGCTGCGGAAAACGCTGCGGATCCGCAGCAGTTTCCCATGAGTTTACAGTTCAATGTAAACCTACGGGAAACAAAAATCGCTGTACACATGCTGCGGAAAAACTGCACGGAAACGCAGGGGTTTACATTCCGCAGCATGTCACTTCTTTCTGCAGATTCCACAGCGGTTTTACAACTGCTCCAATAGAAAATCGCAGTTGTAAAACCGCAGTGAAATGCGCAGAAAAACCGCGGTAAATCCGCCATAAATCCGCAGCGGTTTAGCACTGCGGATTTATCAAATCCGCAGCGGAAAAATCCGCAGAGGACCAGAATACGTGTGCACATACCGAAACCCTAACCCTAGCCCTAACCCTACCCCTAACCCTACCCCTACCCCTAACCCTACCCCTAACCCTAGCCCTAACCCTAACCCTACCCCTAACCCTATTCTAACATTAGTGGGAAAAAAAATATTTCTTTATTTTTTTATTGTCCCTACCTATGGGGGTGACAAAGGGGGGGGTCATTTATTATTTTTTTTATTTTGATCACTGAGATATAATCTATCTCAGTGATCAAAATGTACTTTGGAACGAATCTGCCGGCCGGCAGATTCGGCGGGCGCACTGCGCATGCGCCCGCCATTTTGGAAGATGGCGGCGCCCAGGGAGAAGACGGACGGAGCCCCGCAGGATCGGTAAGTATGATAGGGTGGGGGGGAGCACGGGGGGGGATCGGAGCATGGGGGGTGGGAATCGGAGCGCGGCAGGCGTGGAACGGAGCACGGGGGGCGTGGAACGGAGCACGGGGGGGCTGGAACGGAGCACGGGGGGGTGGAACGGAGCACGAGGGGGGGTGGATCGGAGTGCAGGGGGGGGTGATTGGAGCACGGGGGGGTGATTGGAGCACGGGGCGAGCGGACAAGAGCACAGGGGGGAGCGGAGCACTGGACGTAGGGGAGCCGGAGCAGTGTACCGGCCAGATCGGGGGGCTGGGGGGGCGATCGGTGGGGTGGGGGCACATTAGTATTTCCAGCCATGGCCGATGATATTTCAGCATCGGCCATGGCTGGATTGTAATATTTCACCCGTTATAATAGGTGAAATATTACAAATCGCTCTGATTGGCTGTTGAAAGTGAAACTGCCAATCAGAGCGATCGTAGCCACGAGGGGGTGAAGCCACCCCCCCGGGCTAAACTACCACTCCCCCTGTCCCTGCAGATCGGGTGAAATGGGAGTTAACCCTTTCACCGGAGCTGCAGGGACCCGATCTTTCCATGACGCCACATAGGCGTCATGGGTCGGATTGGCAGAGACTTTCATGACGCCTACGTGGCGTCATGGGTCGGGAAGGGGTTAAATGTCAATTAAAATTTCCACCTGTCCTATCAGCTCGCAGGGTGGAGAATATCCCCATCTGTTCTGCTGCTGTAAGGAACGTAAGGCCGGAGTCACACTAGACCATAATACGGACGAGTGCTATGCGATGAAAAAAACAAAACAAAATCGCATAGCACTTGGACCAATGTTAATCATCTTCCCTGTCCCTGCATCATGCCCAAACCATGATGCTGCCACCACCATTTCTGACAGTGGGGATGGTGTGTTCAGGGTGATGAGCTGTGCTGCCTTTACGCCAAACATATCGTTTGGCATTGTTGCCAAAAAGTTTGATTTTGGATTCATCTGACAAGAGTACCTTCTTCCACATGTTTGGTGTCTCCTAGGTGGCTTGTTGCAAACTTTAAATGACACTTTTTATGGATATCTTTGAGAAATGGCTTTCTTCTTGCCACTCTTCCATAAAGGCCAGATTTGTGCAGTGTATGACTGATTGTTGTCCTATGGACAGACTGTCCCACCTTGGCTGTAGATCTCTGCAGTTCATCCAGAGTGACCATGGGCCTCTTGGCTGCATCTCTGATCTGTCTTCCCCTTGTTTGAGATGAAAGTTTAGAGGGACGGCCGGATCTTGGTAGATTTGCAGTGGTATGATACTCCTTCCATTTCAATATGATCGCTTGCACAGTGCTCCTTAAGATGTTTAAAGTTTTGGAAATAATTTTGTATCCAAATCCGGCTTTAAACTTCTCCACAACAGTGTCACGGACCTGCCTGTTGTGTTCTTTGGTCTTCATGATGCTCTCTGTGCTTCAAACAGAACCCTGAGACTATCACAGAGCAGGTGCATTTATACGGAGACTTGACTACACACAGGTGGATTATATTTATCATCATTAAGCATTTAGGACAACATTGGATCATTCAGAGATCCACAATGAACTTCTGGAGTGAGTTTGCTGCACTGAAAGTAAAGGGGCCGAATAATATTGCACACTCCACTTTTCAGTTTTTGAATTTCCACAAAAATTTAAAATAACCAATAAATTTTGTTCAACTTCACAATTGTGTTCCACTTGTTGATTTTTCACCAAAAATTTACATTTTGTATCTTTCTGTTTGAAGCATGAAATGTGGGAAAAGGTTGAAAAGTTCCAGAGAGCCAAAAACTTTGACAAGGCACTGTGTAAATTATATATATATATATATATATATATATATATATATATATATATATATATATATATATATATATATATATATATATACACATATATATATGTGTGTTTTCACAAATATTTGAGCCCATGAAATCTATTATATGTCCATTATGCAAGCCGGCTAGAAAATCTCGCCATACGGATGACACACGGATATTTTTTGTAGAAAAAATTGCATCCTCACACTGCACACGGATCACTGTTCATGAAACATCTGTGCGATTCTCGTCTGTGAAAAACGGACCGCTTTTTATTATTTTTATTTATATACGTTGTGTGTGACTCCAGCCTAAGGCTATGTGCACACGTAGAATGGGCCACTGCGGATTTTTCTGCAGCGGATTTGATAAATCCGCATTGGAAAACCGCTGCGGTTTTTAATGCGGGGTTATTGCGGATTCTACTGCGGATTCTGCTGCGGTTTTCCATCTGCAGTTTTCTATTGGAGCAGATGTAAAACCGCTGCGGATTCCGCACAAAGAATTGAGATGCTGCGGAAAATAATCCACTGCGTTTCCGCGCATTTTTTTACGTGCGTTTTTTTCCGCAGCATGGGCACAGCGTTTTTGGTTTCCCATAGGTTTACATTGTACCGTAAATTCATGGGAAACTGCTGCGGATCCGCAGCAAAATCTGCATCGTGTGCACATAGCCTAAGGGTTCTTTTCAGAACGTCTAAACAATTCAGTAATGTCTCAAATTTCAAGTTACCGAAAACACTCGTTTTTCTGTGTTTATCCTCCAATGAAATTGAACCTTCATAAATATATTTGGCTAAAAGTGACATTTAATACCTTGGGATGTTTCAGAAGCAGATCTGCAGCTTCTTCAAAATATTCCAGCTGTAGTTTTTCAAATGATCGCGGTAAATCAGAATATCCAAAATATGCCAGAGCGAGCACCACAAATCCATGGCTGGCAAGGAGACTAGCTCTGTATTCTGCAAGACCTCCAGCTCCACCAAACAGGTCAATGATACCAGGGAATGTTCCTTTGCCTGTTACAGCATGAAATACAAGAATATCATTTTGGGGTTTTTATTTTTTTTCAACTGAGTTGAAATTCTTACATGAGCAGAAATAAATCATCTTTACTACTCTAATGGAAGAAAATAAAATCATTGGATGAAAACATTAACACCGATTACAAAAAGTTGAGCAGATAAACTGGTTTCATAAAAATAAAGTCTATTAATTGCATATTTACAAGTTATACATTTTTTCTTTATAACTCACAATTTTGTGGTAGAGAATGAAAGTTGCATCTAAAATTTTGTGAGGTAAAGCTTTGATGAATCAGGCCCATTGTTTACATTAAGGCCGGCCTCACACATGCGAGTTTTACGGACGTAAGAGCACAGAAACTACGTCCGTAAAACTCGCATAAAATACGGCACAATTATTCTCTATGCCCCTGCTCCTATCTGCCGTATTAAACTGATCAGTATTATACGGCTTTCTACGGCCGTAGAAAATCGCAGCATGCTGCGTTTGTCACCGTATTGCGCAAATAAAACGTCAATGAAAGTCTATGGAAGCCCCAAAAATACGGATTACACACGGACCAGCAGTGTAACTTGCGAGGAATACACAGCGCTGTTAGAAAGAAAAGTCGGCAATTCAGTGCGGTGTACAGTAAAATCACACTGACAGCTTACAGTAGAATAGGTAGAATAAATGTGTACACATAGAATAGGTATATATATATATATATATATATATATGTCAGTGAGACACATATATGTATATATATTAATATTTCATCCTGCGCGATATAGCAGAAAGCCGGTAATTCAATTACCGGCTTTTTCTTTCTCCTTCCTAAACCCAACATGATATGAGACCTGGTTTACATACAGTAAACCATCTCATATCGCCATTTTGTTTGCATATTCCACACTACTAATGTCATTAGTGTGTCTATGCAAAATTTGGCCGTTCTAGCTAGTAAATTAAAGGGTTAAATGGCGGAAAAAATTGGCGTGGGCTCCCGCACAATTTTCTCCGCCAGAGTAGTAAAGCCAGTGACTGAGGGCAGATATTAATCGCCTGGAGAGGGTCCACGGTTATTGGCCCCCGAAGGCTAAAAACACCTGCCCCCAGCCACCCCAGAAAAGGCACATCTGGAAGATGTGCTGACATTATATATATATATATATATATATATATATATACAGTATATATGTTTTTTTTTTTCTTTTAACACATGGATCCCTTGTATAGCCGTATGTCGGTTTTGCAAGCCTGCGATAAAAACACGCAGTACGGATGACATACAGATTACATACGGAGGATGCCATGCGCAAAAAACGCTGACACACCCTGCCTACAGAGGAGCTACAGACCACTATTTTGGGGACTTTTCAGCGTATTACGGCCGTATAAAACGGACCGTATTTTCATACGCTGAGTGTGAAGCCGGCCTTAGGGGATGAGAACCTATCCTAAAGATGTCCTTCTACTCTAGGGCCTAATTCAGATGTCAGTGTTTTGCTTTCCTTTCCATGTTTTTCATGAAAAGAACTCATACCTATAATAGTGAATGGGGCTGTTCACAAGTCTGTGATTTGTCACAGACCAACTAGTCCTCGCAAAACTGTTGAGAAGTGTCCCATATTGATTAGCGTGTCAGATCAAAATTGGCAATTCAATTCTATGGGTCCATGAAAAAAAATCAGAGAGCACTCAAATGCCATCCAAGTGTGGTCTGATTTTCACAGACTACTAGAAAGATGGTGTATAATTATTTTTTTCCCGTATATCAGAAAAACTGATGAAAATTAGACTAAACTTTGATAAAGATCAAATAACACTGATGAAAATCTGATCACTAATGAAATTTGGTCTGTTTTTGTTTTTTTTTATGTGAAAAAAAAATGACAACTGAATGAGGCCTTGGTCTAGGTTCCCACAATGAGTTTTCTGTGAGTTTTTTTACACTGTATTTTCGGAAGAAATGCACGTATCCTGTTTAACTTAATGGGTGCAGAAATGGTGCAGAAAATCTGCAACATCAGAGTCTCCCTCGTCAAAGCTGAAGCGAAACACGTGTTGGGCCGTGCGGGCTTATCATCAGGGTATGTCTGACCATGGAAATATTTCACATGATTACATTTTGGTGCACTTGGTAACTATTTGATGTTATTTATATTTTTGTTTCCCCCTTTATTTACTGTGCACAGCACTTTATTATATTTATTTTGGGTTCACTTTTAATGGATACTTTCCTGATACATGCACTTTATATTGTACTATTAACACGCAGTGCAATGTGACTTATTTGGTGCCCTTTTGAGGTAGTTTATTATTTACTATTTATTTAGATTTTTCTGGGTAAATTTGACTTTTTTGTCACTGTATTTATTTTTTGAGTATTTTTTTGTAATATCAACTCTGCTATATGCACGATATTCACTTTATTCCTTACTTTTCCATATGGAATATACTATGAAATGTGAACAGTGCAATATAAGCAAAATTACCTCAACTTTTGATCATTTATAGTGAGATTTCCACAGTGCACGATATTCACTTTATTCTTTATTTTTCCATATGGAATATACTATGTAATGTGAACAGTGCAATATAAGCAAAATTACCTCAACTTTTGGTCATTTATAGTGAGATTTCCACAGTGCACGATGTTCACTTTATTTTTTATTTTTCCATATGGAATATACTATGTAATGGGAACAGTGCAATATATGCAAAATTACCTCAACCTTTAATCATTTATGGTGAGATTTCCACGCTCGTTACATTATCTGACTCCCTTGGAAATCAATTATTTAAATTTTACTGACATGCCCTTGTATGATAACCTGCATTCTACTGCCACCAGGTGGTCCTTTCCTGAATTTTAAACTGTTATTATTGTGTTTATAATAAAATTTATATTTTAATCTCATATCATTGGTTGTTGTTTCATATTTATAGGTGTTATATATTTATACAGATACACGACCACACATATAGTTGTTTATTTGGTTGATTAACATCAGAAACTCCTCAAAAGCTCATTGTGGGAACCTAGTCTTAAGCCACGTTCACACATTCAGAATATGGTTAGTATCCCCTTCAAGATGCAGCCCTTTTTCATTTTTGCATTTTAGTTTTTTCGCTCCCCTCCTTCCCAGAGCCATATGGCCATGTGAGGGCTTATTTTTTGCAGGACGAGTTATACTTTTGAACAACGCCATTGGTTTTACCATATCTTGTACTAGAAAGCGGGAAAAAAGTTCCAAGTGTGGTGAAATTGCAAAAAAGTGCAATCCCACACTTGTTTTTTGTTTGGCCTTTTTGCTAGGTTCACTATATGCTAGAACTGACCTGCCCTTTTGATTCTCCAGGTCATTACGAGTTCATAGACACCAAACATGTCTAGGTTATTTTTTATCTAAGTGGTGAAAAAAAATTTCAAACTTTTCTAAAAAAAACAAAAAAAAACAAAAAACAATTGTGCCATTTTTCGATACCAGTAGCGTTTCCATTTTTCGGGAACTTGGGTTTGGTGAGGGATTATTTTTTGCGTGCCGAGTTGACGTTTTTAATGATACCACTTTTGTTCAAAGACGTTCTTTTGATCGCCCGTTATTGCATTTTAATGCAATGTTGCGGCGACCAAAAAAACATAATTCTGGCGTTTTGATTTTTTTTTTATTGCTACGCCATTTAGCGATCAGGTTAATCCTTTTTTTTAATTGATAGATCGGGCGATTATGAATGCGGCGATACCAAATATGTGTATGTTTGATTTTTTTTAATTGTTTTATTTTGAATGGGGCGAAAGGGGGGTGATTTAAACTTGTATATTTTTTATTTTTTTCATATTTTTTTTAAATCAATAGCCTCCATGGGAGACTAGAAGCTGGCATAGCCTGATCGGCTCTGCTACATAGCAGCGGTCATCAGATCGCTCCTATGTAGCTTAATTACAGGCTTGCTATGAGCGCCGACCACAGGGTGGCGCTCACAGCAAGCCAGCATCAACAACCATAGAGGTCTCAAGGAGACCTCAGGTTGTCATGCTAACGCATTGCTGACCCCCGATCACATGACGATCGATGACCGCATTTTCGGCCCGATGGCCGGAAGCGGTAGTTAAATGCTGCTGTCAGCGTTTGACAGCGGAATTTAACTAGTTAATAGCGGCGGGTGGATCACTATTCCACCTGCCGCTATTGCGCGCACATGTCAGCTGTACAAAACAGCTGACATGTTGCGACTTTGATGTGGGCTCACCGCTGAAGCCCACATCAAAGGGGAGACATGACATGCGCCGTACTAGTACGGCGCATGTCGTGAAGGGGGTATTTTTACCTCAGTATTTGTAATCAGGAGTGGGTGATAAATACAGAAGTGGTGACGTGTTTCTATTATACTCTGATTGTTCCTCTCCTGGTTTTGGCTTAATACTGAGGTAAAAAAACTCACCAAATAATGCATGTGTGAACGTGGCCTAAGGGTGCATTTACACCACATGATTATCAGAGACAAGCCCTTCAAGGAACACTTAGTGCCCAAAAATCAGGCAGTGTAAACAGGATGCTAACGAATGAGCAAAAGGCTTGTTTGTTGGGAGAAATTAATTTTAAGCTTCTTTAAAAATCTTTCTTTTCAGGAGCACATCATCCTGTTTAAACAGATCATGTGCTGCCCAGAACATTTACAATCTGTGTATAGGGAACAGTCTATTAAAAATCGTTCTGTGTGCCTGTCTGACAAGCTATTAAATTGCCTTCTATGTAGCTGGTGGGAGGTTATTGACATCCGTGGGTCAACCAGAGTAAATAAGTCTAAAGGTACCGTCACACTCAGCAACTTTGCAACGAGAACGACAACGATCCGTGACGTTGCAGCATCCTGGATAGTGATCTCGTTGTGTTTGACACGCAGCAGCGATCTGGATCCCGCTGTGACATCTCTGGTCATCGCTGAAAGTCCAGAACTTTATTTCGTCGTCAGGTCGGCGTGTATCGTCGTGTTTGACAGCAAAAGCAATGATGCCAGCAATGTTTGGAGCTAACAACCAGCGAGAACGATAAGTGAGTCGCCGTTACGTCACTGGATCGCTCCTGCATCGTTCTGGTGTTGCCGTGTTTGACGTCTCTACAGCGACCTAACCAGCGACGCTCCAGCGATCGGCTCGTTGTCTATATCGCTGCAGCGTCGCTGAGTGTGACGGTACCTTTATGTCACTGCAAGTTCACATTGGGAGAATTTTCCCACTGCTGCGCTGACCCACAAATCCAACGCACACAAATCAGTGTGGAGTAGGAAACTGGCTATTAGGAGCAGTGCCTAGTAAAAGGACTATAAAGATAAGGATGAATGACCTCGGGGAGATCAAAACATCCAACACCTACTCCACACTGATGAGGGGCAAATACCCTGAAACAGCTGTCTGTGGATGGATACCATGTTTTGGCATAGGTGGTTTTACTTTTTGGATGCTGCCCTTCCCGTGGTTGTTCCTTCCCGGTGAAAGACCTGGCTATTTATTGCTTGCGTTGAGAAACACGTGATGGTGTCTCCGCAGCTTTTCTACATGCATTTGCATATTTCCCATAAGGGATGGGGGCAGTGTTCTGGATCACTGCGTTGAGAAACACGTGATGGTGTCTCCGCGGTGTTGGATGTTTTGAACTCCCCGAGGTCATTCATCTTTATGTCCTTCATCCTAGTCCTTTTACTAGGCACTGCTCCTAATAGCCAGTTTCCTACTCCACACTGATGAGGGGCAAATACCCTGAAACAGCTGTCTGTGGATGGATACCATGTTTTGGCATAGGTGGTTTTCCTTTTTGGATGCTGCCCTTCCCGGTGAAAGACCTGGCTATCCTGTATTATACTATAGAAGATAAGAAGCCATTAAACATGAGAAATTAGCAGTCAGAGGAAACCAGGAAAGGAATGTAATCACTGTATATGTAAAAATATAGCACATCCTTTATTTTATTACCTGTAGGACAAAATAAAGTGCCTCTGATCTTCCCTTGTTGGATCACTGTTCTTTGTATTCCTGGAGCCATATGCCATCTTGTACACGTCTTGGATAGAGTAGGCTGTGGATCGGCAGAAAGTCCTAATGCCAAACTATCGATCAGATCCACTGTGTATTGGAATGGGCTGTTTTCAACATCTTTTTTCATAGGAGTTTGAAATGGTTTTAAAGGTTTCATGGACCACACTAGACCCATGGGATGTATGCCTTGGTAGGTTCCTCCAACTGCAGGCGTTTTATCCAAGCTTACTTCTCCTAGATTGTCAGCTTCATAGAACGCCCGTGACTGGAAGAGATCACCCTTGTCATCCTTCAGTGTTAATCGAATAGTCACTTTTTGGGAAGGTTGGAGTCCAGTCACCTTAATAAGCATAGGCTCATCAGACAAACCTTTCTCAGGGACAACAGTAAGGTTGGCCATTTTTGGAAGTTAAAATTTTTGCAGATAAAACCTTAAAAAGAAAGACAAAAAGTAAAGTATTTTCCAGATTCTTCTGATGTAAACTCATCATCATACACTTAATTCTGATTTAATAAAGAAGAATTTTCTGTTGAGGATCAACATTTCTTGGACACAAAGGTAACAAAGATCATCTCTAATTCTTGAGGACCTGTCTTTAATTAGATGGACTGCCATTAATTTGAATGTACTTTTGATCATGCGGAATTTCTCCTATGGTGGTACTGAAGGGAAATTGAAATCTTATTGCCAGGATTCATCCCAGATTACAGCTACCTTCATGTGGTTCTAGCAGTTAGATTCTTTTGGACTATTTTCTTTTATGGGCCTAAGAACTTGCTGACATCGCAGGTGAGACCAGTCCTGAGGGTCCACAGGATAAATTAACCAATAGATGTTTTACCCTATCAAGCACTGTCTGTGTTTCTTTTTTTTATAGAAACTGTAACTGGATCAACTCTAGGTAATGTCACTGTTGTGTCAAATGCAAACCACTTTTTGATGTCCATCTCCTCAGTGTTATTTGTTTTATCTAATGCCTTGGAAAAGTTTTTGTTCCCTTTTCCTCACTCACAACAATGAGATTCCTTTGCTCTGTTGTAAGCTGTTTATGACTTTTACTGGAAAATGTTGGGAAACTCCCACTAGAAAGATAGCTACACCTTATTTGGGGTTAATCAGAATCACTGTAAATGATAGCAGCCGTGTACTGACTAAATGTTATGGCTAATTCTGAAAAAAAAAATGGATCACCCCCATGGGGCCGTGGGGTACTCGGTACCGGGTCCTGTGGTTCACAGGGGGATGTCACGGTGGCTGACCCGGTCCGTGGCCCTGGGATGTCCGTATTAAAGGGAAAGGTCTTTAAGGGGAATGTTCGTGACGCCACCTGTGGTATTCGGTCAGGGTGACCGACGCTGCTTTAAGGGGTCCACTGGGGTGATGTTATGGCAGCTAGATGGTATACCTTCTCACAGCTGAAGTATGTCGCCAGGGCTTCCCGGTGTGTAGATGGTGGGTGGTGAGAGGCACAGAGAAGAACGAGGACACAAGGGTGCAGTCTCTTTACCTTTACTGAAGACTTCAGCATCCACAGTCCAAGGAACCAGATCACAGGGCAGGCAGAGTCCGGCCGGTTTGGAGGCAAGTCCAGGGTTCCCTTGTCCAGGTGGAAATCAGTAGCCTTCCCTTGCGCTGCGGTGGTGTAGTCCCTTACTGCCTATGGCTTCACATAAGGGTCTTAGAGATTTGGTGTTTCATTCTCTCTCTGTCCCCCGTATAGGATATGACAATACCCGTATGACTGGTGGCTTGAGGCTGTTTATAGGGACTCTAGCACGCCCCGGCCTCTGAGGGGTGCCACCGTGCCTCCTGAGTGTAGGTGTGGACAGGTAACCTGCAAGTAGCTGTCCTGCCGGTCTCTGAATTAAAGAATAAAGGTCCTTACTCCCTCGGTGTGCCAGCTACCGGGATTCTGTGCCTCAGAAGGAGGCAGCCTGTGCAGGGCTGGTCCCCTTCTGGTATCCTCTCCTTTGCTTTGCTTTCCTTGCACGCTCACTGCAATATGTTCGGCTTTCTATCAGTCTGTTTCCTAGGAGCTGCAGCACTTTAGGCCACAGGGCTCCTCTCCTTCCTTTCCCTCTGTCTCTCTGACAGGAACTGACCCTTTCCCTCCAGATCAGGATGTTCTTATAGGGGAGTTCACCTTAAACAGGCTTAGAGCTCCCCCTTCTGGTCTGGAGTGTGAACATGTTGCATGCATTGGCATGCATTGTGTTACCTGACAAAGAGTTCTCGTTCATTGCCTCCAAATGTAGCATCACTCTCCCCGAGAGGAAAGCAATACCGCTGCGATGACCAGGACCCTGGGGCGCCACAAAAATAAATCCCAAAATTATAAACTTATGCAACCACATTATTTTAGTTTTGTTTTTATCCTCCATCCAAAATTATTTTAGTTTATTTTTCAATGGATTAGTACAGAATACGGGTGACATGGAAAGATGAAAACATTTCTGAAATAATACTTCTTTGTACGATTTTTTAACATGAAAAAAAAAACTGCCATTTTAATAGGGGTCTGTAGACTTTTCAACTACACATCCACAGTTCTGTTCTCCCATCCTGCCCTCATATGATCTCCCATGCTGGCCCCATATATTCTCCCATTTCGGCCCCATGTGTATCCATTCTGCCCCCATATCATCTCTCATCCCATGCCCTATGTATCTCCATCCTGGTCCCATATGTTCTCCCATTCTGGCCCCATAAGTCTCGATCCTACCCTATATGTTCTATCATTCTATCCCTATATGTTCTCCCATCTGGCCCCCATATGATCTCCTATCCTGGCCCCCTGTGTCTCCATCCTGGCTCCATATGTTCTCCCATCCTGGTCCCATATGTTCTCCAATTTAGGCCCCATGCATCTCCATTCTGCCCCATATGATCTCCTATCCTGGCTCCATGTGTCTCTATCCTGGCCCCATATGTTCTTCCATTCTGGCCACATGTGTCTCCATCTTGCTCCCATATCATCTCCCATCCTTGGCCCATGTATCTCCATCCTGGCCCCATATGTTCTCCCATTCTGGCCCCATGTCTCCATCCTGCCCCATATGGTCTCACATCCTGGCCACATGTGTCTTCCATCCTCCCCATATGATCTCTTATCCTGGCCTCATGGGTCTCTATCCTGCCCCCATATGTTTTCCCATCCAGTCCCCATGTCTTCATCCTTCCCCATATGTTCTCCCATCTTGGCCCCATATGTCCTACGATCCTTGCCCCATATGTCCTCTCATCCTGGCCCCATGTGTCTCCATACTGCCACCATATGTACTTACCAGTACTTACCTACACGCAACCTCCGCTTCTCACAAGATCTCATGCAATAAGTATGGATTGGCGTTGTGATGTTGCTGCATATGTCTAGTCAATCTAAATGAACCTTTACCTGATGTAATAGATTTAAAGTGCTCTCTGAACCTAATAAAAAGTGGATTAATAGTTTTCCCTATTGTGGTGTATAGGACCTACTTTTATGGATTTTCCTGTAATATGCAGATTGCAAAAAGAACAATTTCTGCATTTAAAATTCCCTACTAAATTGTGTTTGCCAAGCCATGTGCTTTTTTTTTCTCTGATAGGAATCTGTTATGTGCTTATATGTCTCCTAATTTTTTTTTTTTGCTTTATCTTGTAAGTTTGGATCACTTTCAATTGAATGCCATTTTTTCTGATAGGGTTTTGTATTAAATTTGAGTTCGCATTGTGCTTATAACTGAAGTTGAATTTCTTAGATTGTTCGGAATCATTAGTCTTAATTTTATATCTTTGTTTTTAATCAATTCCTCTTGTGTTTTTTTTTGTATGTTTTATTTTGTGCTTCTTGTAAAAGAGATTGTGGATATCTGCGTTTTATTAATCTCTCGATTAATTCTTCAGCTTGTTTTAGGAAAGTATAAATTTTATTATTAATTTGCCTGAGATACTGACTGCATGTTTTTTTGTTTTTTTTTACTGTGGTGCGGATGTGCACTATTGGTCGCCGTGTTTTTTTCTAAATGTTTTTGTGTTAATAGTTCCTTCCACTATATCAATTTTGACATCCAAAAATTCTAAGAAATCTTTTCCAAATACTGAAGTCAATTTAATATTAAAGTTATTGTTTTCATTTAAATATTTTACAAATCCTAGAAATTACTATTCTGTGCCATCCCAAATGATAAAAATATCGTCCACATGGCGATGGTAAGTTTTAACATGTTTAATGAATTCATTATTAGTACTGTAAATATGTGTTCTCAAATTCAGACGGAAACAAGTTAGCAAAGGTACATGCGACAGGCGTAGCCATCGCTGTACCAGTGGTTTATAAAAAACAATCCTTATCAAACTGGAAAGCATCATGAGCGAGAATAAATGATAAAGAATCAATAATAAAATCAATATTGCGCTTGTTTATGTCTGAATTTGTTAGAACATTGCTAATAGCTTTCGGACCTGTTTGGGGGATACGTGTATGTAAACTTTCTATATCTATTGATGCTAGCTCCTAGCTGTGAACCCTCCGGCCAATCGCTCTTTCTTAGAGTTTGTAGAAAGTCACCTGTGTCCTTGATATAAGCTGGAATGCTACGTAACAAAGGTTTTTAGCAACTAAACAAAGTATTTAGAAAGTCCCTCTGTGATAGACCTTATTCCCGATACTATCGGGAGGCCGGGGGGAGTTTCCAGCAATTTGCGGACTTTAGGCATATGGTACCAGTGTGGTTTTATTGGAAAGATTCTCTGCTGTTTCTATGAAGATAGCTCCATTGTTTAAATGTGTTCTTAGAAGTGTCCTCAATCAGTCTTTAAATTTATTAGTTGGATCACAATTTAGTTCCATATGTTTTTTCATCTCCTAAAGATTCCTTTTGTTAATATTCTTTTGTCAAGATGACTATATTATTGCCTTTATCGGCTCTACGAATTATTTCATCTTGCCAATTGTGAATCTTCTGTTTCTTTTTTAATTAAAACTACTGGGAGTTTATGTGCAGATGAAAGATGTAAGTACAGTAGATTTAATACTGCCTTTAAAGAGACAAGGTGGATCTAAGTTGTTCTCTTTTGACACATCATCATTTAGACTTAACAGTTCAATATTCGTTTTTGTGATTTTATCTTCCGGTACGATTGTCATAAAACCCAACAGGTCCGAAGTGGTAACGTTCTTGTTCTCACTCGGAGATTTTCCGGTCGTGGTGGTTTTAAAAGTCTTGTGAAGATGTATTTTTCTAGTTTGATTTGTACAAGTCAATTTTAAATTCTGTCATATCAAATTGTTCCAGGATACAAAAATTGAGTCCTTTCTTTAGTACATTGATATGATTATGATTAAGAAGGTGATTGGACAAAATTGATGATTTCTTTACCATCCATTTCATGCTTTATGTTCATCCACCCGCCCCCCCCTCCCCCCACATGTCTCCCTCTGCATGCCGCACTGTGCTCAAAAACTACTTTTGACACACAGTGCAAAGCTCAGAAGGGAAGAAGCGCCATATTGAAGGTCAGTTTGCTGCAATGGATTGAGGGTGCCATGTCCCATTGACCAGAATCCCCGAGTTGCCAGAACAGCAGAAACCCAAATAAGTGACCCTATTTTACAAACTACACCTCTCAATGAATTTATCTAGTGGTGCAGTGACACCACGTGTCTCACAGAATTTTATACCATTGGATGGTGATGAAAGAATAATTACATTTTTATCACTAAAATGTTGTTTCAGTCCCAAGTTTTTAATTTTCATAAGGGCTAATAAGAAAAAAAATGACACCACTGTTTGTTGTGCAATTTCTCCTATGTGCGCCAATACCCTTCATGTAATCGGGAATACTTTGATGCACAGTGGAAAGCTCAGAAGGGAAGAAGCACCATATTAAAATTCAACTTTTGCTGTTCTGGTTAGCAGGTGCCATAACCCACTGAAAGAACCCCTGAGGTACTAGGACAGCAGAACCTCCCATAAGTGACCCCATTTTACAAACTACACCTCGCATTTAATTCGTCTAGGGGTTCAGTGATCATATTCACACCACGAATTTGTCACAGAATGTTACGCCATTAGACAGTGAAGAAAAAAAATATGGGTAAATGGGTAAAACGGACACCAAATTTGTCACACAATTTCTGCTGAACGTGGCAGTAGCCTATATGTGGCTGTACAGTACTGGTTAACCACTAGATGAGACTCAGAACAGAAGGAGTGCTATTTGAGTCTTGGAGAAAAAGTTATCGTAGAATAGTTTGGGGACTACATATACAGTACTCCTAAGGGCTAGAAGAGCAGAATCCCCCCTCAGCTGACCCCATTGTGGAAATTACACACCTCTGGGGATTTATCTACAGGTGTTGTGACAATTTTGACTTCATATGTGTTTCCAGAAATGAGCAGCAGTGGATGTTGCTGAGTGTAAATTGTTCCTATCCCACATCCTGCGGCTCTGCTCTGCTCCCGTCCCGCAACCTGTAGCTGTGCTCTGCTCCCATCCTGCGGCTCTGCTCCCATCCCACATCCTGCGGGTCTGCTCCCTTCCCGCATCCTACGTCTTTGCTCTGCTCCCGTCCCGCATCCTGTGGCTCTGTTCCTGTCCGCCTGCCTGTGTGCCAGCCGTACCCGTCGGTACTTGCCCGCACCTGTCCCTGGTGTTCCGTCACCCAGTGGGATCAGCTGCTACAGCCAGACACTGCCCGGGAGTGGTACCTGGTATCTACCTGCCGCACAAGCCTGACCTCACTAGAGGCTCCAGTAAACAACAAGGTAGCTGCTTAGTCACGCCCCTCCAGGGTAGTCTGGCTTGTTGCACAGTGGGGGCACAATCCTCGCTCGCATCACCCAGTCAGGGTGCGAATGTTACATATATTGTAATTGTAGGACAGTACCTTTTTTTTTTTTTTCCATTATATCTCTTCAAGCCACTTTCTGCCACAGAAAATATACTCTAATACAGTGGCCCAAAATTATTCACTAGTCTCCCTGAAGAAAAAAAAAGGGTGCAGATTAAAATTGGCAAATCTGCATCAGTGGCAGTCCTGTGTGTGGCATCTGTGTCTCATTTTCTGGCACAGAAAACATACAGTCTCAGGCCGGCGTCACACTCAGCGTATGCAAATACGGTCCGTATATTACGGCCGTAATACGCTGAAAAGTCCCGAAAATAGTGGTCCGTAGCTCCTCCGTAGGCAGGGTGTGTCACCGTTTTTTGCGCATGGCACATATAAGATTATATATATATATATATATATATATATATATATTACTGCTCAAAAAAAATAGAGACCACTAAAATCCCACATCCTAGATATCACTGAAATAAATATTCCAGTTGTAAATCTTTATTCATTACATAGTGGAATATGTTGAGAACAATTAAACCTAAAAATGATCAACGTAAATCACAACTAGTATCCCATGGAAGTCTGGAGTTGGAATGATGCTCAAAATCAAAGTGGAAAATTAAGTTACAAGCTGATCCAACTTCAGTGGAAATGCCTCAAGACAAGGAAATGATGCTCAGCAGTGTGTGTGGCCTCCACGTGCGTGCATGATCTCCCTACAATGCCTGGGCATGCTCCTGATGAGGCGGAGGATGGTTTCCTGAGGGATCTCCTCCCAGACCTGGACTAAAGCATCTGCCAACTCCTGGACAGTCTGTGGAGCAAAGTGACGTTGGTGGATGGTGTGAGACATAGTAACATAGTAACATAGTAACATAGTTAGTAAGGCCGAAAAAAGACATTTGTCCATCCAGTTCAGCCTATATTCCATCATAATAAATACCCAGATCTACGTCCTTCTACAGAACCTAATAATTGTATGATACAATATTGTTCTGCTCCAGGAAGACATCCAGGCCTCTCTTGAACCCCTCGACTGAGTTCGCCATCACCACCTCCTCAGGCAAGCAATTCCAGATTCTCACTGCCCTAACAGTAAAGAATCCTCTTCTATGTTGGTGGAAAAACCTTCTCTCCTCCAGACGCAAAGAATGCCCCCTTGTGCCCGTCACCTTCCTTGGTATAAACAGATCCTCAGCGAGATATTTGTATTGTCCCCTTATATACTTATACATGGTTATTAGATCGCCCCTCAGTCGTCTTTTTTCTAGACTAAATAATCCTAATTTCGCTAATCTATCTGGGTATTGTAGTTCTCCCATCCCCTTTATTAATTTTGTTGCCCTCCTTTGTACTCTCTCTAGTTCCATTATATCCTTCCTGAGCACCGGTGCCCAAAACTGGACACAGTACTCCATGTGCGGTCTAACTAGGGATTTGTACAGAGGCAGTATAATGCTCTCATCATGTGTATCCAGACCTCTTTTAATGCACCCCATGATCCTGTTTGCCTTGGCAGCTGCTGCCTGGCACTGGCTGCTCCAGGTAAGTTTATCATTAACTAGGATCCCCAAGTCCTTCTCCCTGTCAGATTTACCCAGTGGTTTCCCGTTCAGTGTGTAATGGTGATATTGATTCCCTCTTCCCATGTGTATAACCTTACATTTATCATTGTTAAACCTCATCTGCCACCTTTCAGCCCAAGTTTCCAACTTATCCAGATCCATCTGTAGCAGAATACTATCTTCTCTTGTATTAACTGCTTTACATAGTTTTGTATCATCTGCAAATATCGATATTTTACTGTGTAAACCTTCTACCAGATCATTAATGAATATGTTGAAGAGAACAGGTCCCAATACTGACCCCTGCGGTACCCCACTGGTCACAGCGACCCAGTTAGAGACTATACCATTTATAACCACCCTCTGCTTTCTATCACTAAGCCAGTTACTAACCCATTTACACACATTTTCCCCCAGACCAAGCATTCTCATTTTGTGTACCAACCTCTTGTGCGGCACGGTATCAAACGCTTTGGAAAAATCGAGATATACCACGTCCAATGACTCACCGTGGTCCAGCCTATAGCTTACCTCTTCATAAAAACTGATTAGATTGGTTTGACAGGAGCGATTTCTCATAAACCCATGCTGATATGGAGTTAAACAGTTATTCTCATTGAGATAATCCAGAATAACATCCCTCAGAAACCCTTCAAATATTTTACCAACAATAGAGGTTAGACTTACTGGCCTATAATTTCCAGGTTCACTTTTAGAGCCCTTTTTGAATATTGGCACCACATTTGCTATGCGCCAGTCCTGCGGAACAGACCCTGTCGCTATAGAGTCACTAAAAATAAGAAATAATGGTTTATCTATTACATTACTTAGTTCTCTTAGTACTCGTGGGTGTATGCCATCCGGACCCGGAGATTTATCTATTTTAATCTTATTTAGCCGGTTTCGCACCTCTTCTTGGGTTAGATTGGTGACCCTTAATATAGGGTTTTCATTGTTTCTTGGGATTTCACCTAGCATTTCATTTTCCACCGTGAATACCGTGGAGAAGAAGGTGTTTAATATGTTAGCTTTTTCCTCGTCATCTACAACCATTCTTTCCTCACTATTTTTTAAGGGGCCTACATTTTCAGTTTTTATTCTTTTACTATTGATATAGTTGAAGAACAGTTTGGGATTAGTTTTACTCTCCTTAGCAATGTGCTTCTCTGTTTCCTTTTTGGCAGCTTTAATTAGTTTTTTAGATAAAGTATTTTTCTCCCTATAGTTTTTTAGAGCTTCAATGGTGCCATCCTGCTTTAGTAGTGCAAATGCTTTCTTTTTACTGTTAATTGCCTGTCTTACTTCTTTGTTTAGCCACATTGGGTTTTTCCTATTTCTAGTCCTTTTATTCCCACAAGGTATAAACCGCTTACACTGCCTATTTAGGATGTTCTTAAACATTTCCCATTTATTATCTGTATTCTTATTTCTGAGGATATTGTCCCAGTCTACCAGATTAAGGGCATCTCTAAGCTGTTCAAACTTTGCCTTCCTAAAGTTCAATGTTTTTGTGACTCCCTGACAAGTCCCCCTAGTGAAAGACAGGTGAAACTGCACAATATACATGATGTCCCAGATGTGTTCAATCAGATTCAGGTCTGGGGAACAGGCGGGCCAGTCCATAGCTTCAATGCTTTCATCTTGCAGGAACTGCTGACACATTCCAGCCACATGAGGTCTGGCATTGTCCTGCATTAGGAGGAACCCAGGGCCAACCACACCAGCCTATGGTCTCACATGGGGTCTGAGGATCTCATTTTGGTACCTATTGGCAGTCAGGCTACCTCTGGTGAGCACATGGAGGGCTGTGCGGCCCTCCAAAGAACTGCCACCCCACTCCATTACTGACCCACTGCCAAACTGGTCATACTGAAGGATGTTGCAGGCAGCAGATTGCTCTCCACAGCATCTCCAGACTCTCTCACGTCTGTTACATGTGCTCAGTGTGAACCTGCTTTCATCTGTGAAGAGCACAGGGTGCCAGTGGCGAATTTGCCAATCCGGCAAATGCCAAGTGTCCTGCACGGTGTTGGGCTGTGAGCACAACCCCCATCTGTGGACGTCGGGCACTCGGACCATCCTCATGGAGTTTGTGCAGACACATGCACATTTGTGGCCTGCCGGAGGTCATTTTGCAGGGCTCTGGCAGTGCTCCTCCTGTTCCTCCTTGCACAAAGGCTAAGGTAGCGGTTCTTCTGCTGGGTTGTTGCCCTCCTACGGTCCCCTTCACATCTCCTGGTGTATTGGCCTGTCTACCAATAGCGCCTCCAGCCTCTGGACACTATGCTGACAGACACAGCAAACCTTCTTGCCATAGCTCACATTGATGTGCCATCCTGGATGAGCTGCACTACATGAGCCACTTGTGTGGGTTGTAGAGTTCGTCTCATCCACCCTGAGTGTGAAAGCACAACCAACATTCAAAAGTGACCAAAACATCAGCAAGAAAGCATTGGTACTGAGATGTGGTCTGTGGTCCTAACCTTCGAAACCACTCCTTTATTGAGTGTGTTTTGATAATGGCCAATAATCTCCATCTGTTCTCTATTCCATTTGCACAACAGCATGTGAAATTGATTGTCAAACAGTGTTGCTTCCTAAGTGGACAGTTTGATTTCACAGAAGTTTGATTTACTTGGAGTTATATTCTGTTGTTTAAGTGTTCCCTTTATTTTTTTGAGCAGTGTATGTAGATAGATATCTATATCTCTCTCTCTCTCTGTATCTATTGTGTGTGTATATATATATATATATATATATATATATATATATATATATATATATATATATATATATATATATATATATATATATATATATATTTTGTAGGGATTAGCTCAGGTGAGCAATGGCAGGGCCGCAGTAATGAGGCAACACACAGGCTTCCAGTCAAAACTTCAGTGGTTTATTGTCACTTTAAACAGTCCGAGACAGAAAGTAAGAGAAAGAAAACAAACATACTCCAGCTTGGAGAACCACTGGTCTCAGACTCACCCTTACACGGGACGGGCTTAACTAAGCGGCTGCCAGGTCAGCGGCTTCCGCCAGGCGCCATTCCCAGGGCTGCTAACAGTCGTGTCACCAACCTTTGTGACATGTGTGGGAGAGAAAACAGTTCAGGCTCCTTCCAGCCTAGTTCCATACCCAGAATAACATGTGCCAAACAAAAGAAACTCCATTACATAGTCTATAGCCACACCCACAGGTGAGGTATTCATCACATGGGCTGATCACATGATCGTGACATCACTGCAGGTCCTCAACCTTAGGGAAATAACAGGCCAAAACTTATCCTGCTGGGAGAAACATATCTTCCTTCCAGCACTACACCTTTTAGTGCACCACAATATATATATATATATATATATACACAGTACAGACCAAATGTTTGGACACACCTTCTCATTTAAAGATTTTTCTGTATTTTCCTGACTATGAAAATTGTACATTCACACTGAAGGCATCAAAACTATGAATTAACATATGTGGAATTATATACTTAACAAAAAAGTGTGAAACAACTGAAATTATGACTTATATTCTAGGTTCTTCAAAGTAGCCACCTTTTGCTTTGATGACTGCTTTGCACACTCTTGGCATTCTCTTGATGAGCTTCAAGAGGTAGTCACCGGGAATGGTTTACAATTCACAGGTGTGCTCTGTCAGGTTTAATAAGTGGGATTTATTGCCTTATAAATGGTGTTGGGACCATCAGTTGTGTTGTGCTGAAGTCTGGTGGATACACAGCTGATAGTCTTACTGAATAGACTGTTAGAATTTGTATTTTGGCAAGAAAAAAGCAGCTAAGTAAAGAAAAACGAGTGGCCATCATTACTTTAAGAAATGAAGGTCAGTCAGTCAGAAAAATTGTTCAAACTTTGAAAGTGTCCCCAAGTGAAGTGGTAAAAACCATCAAGCGCTACAAAGAAACTGGCTCACATGAGGAACGCCCAAGGAAAGGAAGACCAAGAGTCACCTCTGCTTCTGAGGATAAGTTTATCCGAGTCACCAGCCTCAGAAATCAGGTTAACAGCAGCTCAGATTAGAGACCAGGTCAATGTCACACAGAGTTCTAGCAGCAGACACATCTCTACAACAACTGTTAAGAGGAGACTTTGTGCAGCAGGCCTTCATGGTAAAATAGCTGCTAGGAAACCACAGCTAAGGACAGGCAACAAGCAGAAGAGACTTGTTTGGGCTAAAGAACACAAGCAATGGACATTAAACAAATGGAAATCTGTGCTTTGGTCTGATGAGTCTAAATTTGAGATCTTTGGTTCCAACCACCGTGTCTTTGTGCGATGCAAAAAAGGTGAACAGATGGACTCTACATGCCTGGTTCCCACCGTGAAGCATGGAGGAGGTGGTGTGATGGTGTGGGGGTGCTTTGCTGGTGACACTGTTGGGGATTTGTTCAAAATTGAAGGCATACTGCACCAGCATGGCTATCACAGCATCTTGCAGCAGCATGATATTCCATCCGATTTGCGTTTAGTTGGACCATCATTTATTTTTCAACAGGACAATGACCCCAAACACACCTCCAGGCTGTGTACATAGTAACATAGTAACATAGTTAGTAAGGCCGAAAAAAGACATTTGTCCATCCAGTTCAGCCTATATTCCATCATAATAAATCCCCAGATCTACGTCCTTCTACAGAACCTAATTGTATGATACAATATTGTTCTGCTCCAGGAAGACATCCAGGCCTCTCTTGAACCCCTCGACTGAGTTCGCCATCACCACCTCCTCAGGCAAGCAATTCCAGATTCTCACTGCCCTAACAGTAAAGAATCCTCTTCTATGTTGGTGGAAAAACCTTCTCTCCTCCAGACGCAAAGAATGCCCCCTTGTGCCCGTCACCTTCCTTGGTATAAACAGATCCTCAGCGAGATATTTGTATTGTCCCCTTATATACTTATACATGGTTATTAGATCGCCCCTCAGTCGTCTTTTTTCTAGACTAAATAATCCTAATTTCGCTAATCTATCTGGGTATTGTAGTTCTCCCATCCCCTTTATTAATTTTGTTGCCCTCCTTTGTACTCTCTCTAGTTCCATTATATCCTTCCTGAGCACCGGTGCCCAAAACTGGACACAGTACTCCATGTGCGGTCTAACTAGGGATTTGTACAGAGGCAGTATAATGCTCTCATCATGTGTATCCAGACCTCTTTTAATGCACCCCATGATCCTGTTTGCCTTGGCAGCTGCTGCCTGGCATTGGCTGCTCCAGGTAAGTTTATCATTAACTAGGATCCCCAAGTCCTTCTCCCTGTCAGATTTACCCAGTGTTTTCCCATTCAGTGTGTAATGGTGATATTGATTCCTTCTTCCCATGTGTATAACCTTACATTTATCATTGTTAAACCTCATCTGCCACCTTTCAGCCCAAGTTTCCAACTTATCCAGATCCATCTGTAGCAGAATACTATCTTCTCTTGTATTAACTGCTTTACATAGTTTTGTATCATCTGCAAATATCGATATTTTACTGTGTAAACCTTCTACCAGATCATTAATGAATATGTTGAAGAGAACAGGTCCCAATACTGACCCCTGCGGTACCCCACTGGTCACAGCGACCCAGTTAGAGACCATACCATTTATAACCACCCTCTGCTTTCTATCACTAAGCCAGTTACTAACCCATTTACACACAATTTCCCCCAGACCAAGCATTCTCATTTTGTGTACCAACCTCTTGTGCGGCACGGTATCAAACGCTTTGGAAAAATCGAGATATACCACGTCCAATGACTCACCGTGGACCAGCAGGTCCATGCTGATATGGAGTTAAACAGTTATTCTCATTGAGATAATCCAGAATAACATCCCTCAGAAACCCTTCAAATATTTTACCAACAATAGAGGTTAGACTTACTGGCCTATAATTTCCAGGTTCACTTTTAGAGCCCTTTTTGAATATTGGCACCACATTTGCTATGCGCCAATCCTGCGGAACAGACCCTGTCGCTATAGAGTCCCTAAAAATAAGAAATAATGGTTTATCTATTACAGTTAGGGCCAGAAATATTTGGACAGTGACACAAGTTTTGTTATTTTAGCTGTTTACAAAAACATGTTCAGAAATACAATTATATATATAATATGGGCTGAAAGTGCACACTCCCAGCTGCAATATGATAGTTTCCACATCCAAATCGGAGAAAGGGTTTAGGAATCATAGCTCTGTAATGCATAGCGTCCTTTTTTTCAAGGGACCAAAAGTAATTGGACAATGGACTCTAAGAGCTGCAATTAACTCTGAAGGCGTCTCCCTCGTTAACCTGTAATCAATGAAGTAGTTAAAAGGTCAGGGGTGGATTCCAGGTGTGTGGTTTTGCATTTGGAAGCTGTTGCTGTGAGCAGACAACATGCGGTCAAAGGAACTCTCAATTTAGGTGAAGCAGAACATCCTGAGGCTAAAAAAAAAGAAAAAATCCATCAGAGAGATAGCAGACATGCTTGGAGTAGCAAAATCAACAGTTGGGTACATTCTGAGAAAAAAGGAATTGACTGGTGAGCTTGGGAACTCAAAAAGGCCTGGGCGTCCACGGATGACAACAGTGGTGGATGATCGCCGCATACTTAATTTGGTGAAGAAGAACCCGTTCACAACATCAACTGAAGTCCAGAACACTCTCAGTGAAGTAGGTGTATCTGTCTCTAAGTCAACAGTAAAGAGAAGACTCCATGACAGTAAATACAAAGGGTTCACATCTAGATGCAAACCATTCATCAATACCAAAAATAGACAGGCCAGAGTTAAATTTGCAGAAAAACACCTCAAGAAGCCAGCTCAGTTCTGGAAAAGTATTCTATGGACAGATGAGACAAAGATCAACCTGTACCAGAATGATGGGAAGAAAAAAGTTTGGAGAAGAAAGGGAACGGCACATGATCCAAGGCACACCACATCCTCTGTAAAACATGGTGGAGGCAACGTGATGGCATGGCTTTCAATGGCACTGGGTCACTTGTGTTTATTGATGACATAAGAGCAGACAAGAGTAGCCGGATGAATTCTGAAGTGTACCGGGATATACTTTCAGCCCAGATTCAGCCAAATGCTGCAAAGTTGATTGGACGGCGCTTCATAGTACAGATGGACAATGACCCCAAGCATACAGCCAAAGCTACCCAGGAGTTCATGAGTGCCAAAAAGTGGAACATTCTGCAATGGCCAAGTCAATCTCCAGATCTAAACCCAATTGAGCATGCATTTCATTGCTCAAATCCAGACTTAAGACGGAAAGACCCACAAACAAGCAAGACCTGAAGGCTGCGGCTGTAAAGGCCTGGCAAAGCATTAAGAAGGAGGAAACCCAGCGTTTGGTGATGTCCATGGGTTCCAGACTTAAGGCAGTGATTGCCTCCAAAGGATTTGCAACAAAATATTGAAAATAAAAATATTTTGTTTGGGTTATGTTAATTTGTCCAATTACTTTTGACCTCCTAAAATGTGGAGTGTTTGTAAAGAAATGTGTACAATTCCTACATTTTCTATCAGATATTTTTGTTCAACCCTTCAAATTAAACGTTACAATCTGCACTTGAATTCTGTTGTAGAGGTTTCATTTCAAATCCAATGTGGTGGCATGCTGAGCCCAACTCGCGAAAATTGTGTCACTGTCCAAATATTTCTGGCCCTAACTGTACATTACTTAGTTCTCTTAGTACTCGTGGGTGTATGCCATCCGGACCCGGAGATTTATCTATTTTAATCTTATTTAGCTGGTTTCGCACCTCTTCTTGGGTTAGATTGGTGACCCTTAATATAGGGTTTTCATTGTTTCTTGGGATTTCACCTAGCATTTCATTTTCCACCGTGAATACCGTGGAGAAGAAGGTGTTTAATATGTTAGCTTTTTCCTCGTCATCTACAACCATTCTTTCCTCACTATTTTTTAAGGGGCCTACATTTTCAGTTTTTATTCTTTTACTATTGATATAGTTGAAGAACAGTTTGGGATTAGTTTTACTCTCCTTAGCAATGTGCTTCTCTGTTTCCTTTTTGGCAGCTTTAATTAGTTTTTTAGATAAAGTATTTTTCTCCCTATAGTTTTTTAGATCTTCAATGGTGCCATCCTGCTTTAGTAGTGCAAATGCTTTCTTTTTACTGTTAATTGCCTGTCTTACTTCTTTGTTTAGCCACATTGGGTTTTTCCAATTTCTAGTCCTTTTATTCCCACAAGGTATAAACCGCTTACACTGCCTATTTAGGATGTTCTTAAACATTTCCCATTTATTATCTGTATTCTTATTTCTGAGGATATTGTCCCAGTCTACCAGATTAAGGGCATCTCTAAGCTGGTCAAACTTTGCCTTCCTAAAGTTCAGTGTTTTTGTGACTCCCTGACAAGTCCCCCTAGTGAAAGACAGGTGAAACTGTACAATATTGTGGTCGCTATTTCCTAGATGCCCGACCACCTGCAGATTTGTTATTCTGTCAGGTCTATTAGATAGTATTAGGTCTAAAAGTGCTGCTCCTCTGGTTGGATTCTGCACCAATTGTGAAAGATAATTTTTCTTGGTTATTAGCAGAAACCTGTTGCCTTTATGGGTTTCACAGGTTTCTGTTTCCCAGTTAATATCCGGGTAGTTAAAGTCCCCCATAACCAGGACCTCATTATGGGTTGCAGCTTCATCTATCTGCTTTAGAAGTAGACTTTCCATGGTTTCTGTTATATTTGGGGGTTTGTAACAGACCCCAATGAGAATTTTGTTACCATTTTTCCCTCCATGAATTTCGACCCATATGGACTCGACATCCTCATTTCCTTCGCTAATATCCTCCCTTAAAGTGGACTTTAGACAAGACTTTACATAGAGACAAACCCCTCCTCCTCTCCGATTTTTACGATCCTTTCTAAACAGACTGTAACCCTGTAAGTTAACTGCCCAGTCATAGCTTTCATCTAACCATGTCTCGGTTATTCCCACTATGTCAAAGTTACCTGTAGATATTTCTGCTTCTAGTTCTTCCATCTTGTTTGTCACGCTTCTGGCGTTTGCGAGCATGCAGTTTAGAGGATTTTGTTTTGTTCCAATCTCCTCGCTGTGGATTGTTTTAGAAATGTTCTTACCTCCCTTCTGAGTATGTTTTCCTGGATCTTCTTTGTTCAAGTCTAATGTTTTTCTTCCCGTCCCCTCTTCTTCTAGTTTAACGCCCTCCTAATGAGTGTAGCGAGTCTTCTGGCGAATGTGTGTTTCCCAGGTTTGTTGAGGTGTAGTCCGTCTCTGGCGAGGAGTCCATCGTACAAGTAATTCACACCGTGGTCCAGGAATCCGAATCCTTGTTGTCTGCACCATCGTCTTAGCCAGTTGTTTGCATCAAGGATCCTGTTCCATCTCCTGGTGCCATGCCCGTCTACTGGAAGGATAGAAGAAAAAACTACCTGTGCATCCAGTTCCCTTACTTTCTTCCCCAACTCTTCAAAGTCTTTGCAGATTGTCGGTAGGTCCTTCCTTGCCGTGTCATTGGTGCCAACATGTATCAGAAGAAATGGGTGGACGTCCTTGGAGTTGAAGAGCTTTGGTATCCTATCGGTCACATCCTTGATCATCGCACCTGGAAGGCAGCATACTTCTCTTGCAGTTATGTCCGGTCTGCAGATGGCTGCTTCTGTGCCTTTCAGTAGTGAGTCTCCCACCACCACCACTCTTCGTTGCTTCTTGGCTGTACTTTTTGCTGTCACTTGTTGCTGTGTGCCCTTTTCTTTTTTGCTTGCTGGTATTGCTTCATCCTTAGGTGTGCCATCTTCATCCTCTACAAAGATTTGATATCGGTTCTTCAGTTGTGTGGTTGGTGATTTCTCCATGGTCTTCTTGCTTCTTTTGGTCACATGCTTCCACTCATCTGCTTTTGGAGGTTCTCTGACACTTTTTTCACCTTCTGTGACCAGTAGAGATGCTTCTGTTCTGTCTAGAAAGTCTTCATTCTCTTTGATGAGTTTCAAAGTTGCTATTCTTTCTTCCAGACCCCGCACTTTTTCTTCTAAAAGGGCTTCTAAAAGGGTGTAAGGGCTATTTGACCAAGAAGGAGAGTGATGAAGTGCTACGCCAGATGACCTGGCCTTCACAGTCACCAGACCTGAACCCAATCGAGATGGTTTGGGGTGAGCTGGTCTGCAGATTGAAGGCAAAAGGGCCAACAAGTGCTAAGCATCTCTGGGAACTCCTTCAAGATTGTTGGAAGACCATTCCTCTTGAAGCTCATCAAGAGAATGCCAAGAGTGTGCAAAGCAGTCATCAAAGCAAAAGGTGGCTACTAGGGTTGAGCGAAACGGATCGGTCATTTTCATAAGTCGCCGACTTTTGGCAAAGTCGGGTTTCATGAAACCCGACCCGATCCCTGTGTGGGGTCGGTCACGCGGTACGCGACTTTTGTGCCAAAGTCGCGTTTCAATGACGCGAAAAGCGCCATTTCTCAGCCAATGAAGGTGGACGCAGAGTGTGGGCAGCGTGATGACATAGGTCTCAGTCCCCACCATCTTAGAGAAGGGCATTACAGTGATTGGCTTGCTTCCTGCGGCGTCACAGGAGCTATAAAGGGGCGTGCACGCCGACCGCCATCTTACTGCTGCCGATCTGAGTATAGGGAGAGGTTGCGGCAGCTTCATCAGAAGCAGGGATAGCGTTAGGCAGGGTACATTAACCCCCAAACAGCTTGTGCTGTAGCGATTTCCACTGTCCAACACCACCTTTTGTTTGCAGGGACAGTGGAGGCTACATTTTTTTTCCTCAGCGCTGTAGCTCATTCGGCTGCCCTAGAAGGCTCCCTGATAGCTGCATTGCTGTTTGTACGCCGCTGTACAAACCAACTGCTTTTTTCAAAGCACAAATCCTGTTGCTCCTTCCTTTCTGCACAGCTATCTTGTTTGTTTGTCCACACTTTTGACTTTTTCGTGCAGCAGTCCACTCCTTGTTATTGCTGCCTGCTATACTTTGCTGAGATTACTGCAGGGAGATAGTAATTGTAGGACAGTACCTTTTTTTTTTTTTTTTCCATTATATCTCTTCAAGCCACTTTCTGCCACAGAAAATATACTCTAATACAGTGGCCCAAAATTATTCACTAGTCTCCATGAAGAAAAAAAAAAGGGTGCAGATTAAAATTGGCAAATCTGCATCAGTGGCAGTCCTGTGTGTGGCATCTGTGTCTCATTTTCTGGCACAGAAAACATACAGTCTCAGGCCGGCGTCACACTCAGCGTATGCAAATACGGTCCGTATATTACGGCCGTTATACGCTGAAAAGTCCCGAAAATAGTGGTCCGTAGCCCCTCCGTAGGCAGGGTGTGTCACCGTTTTTTGCGCATGGCATCCTCCGTATGTAATCCGTATGGCAGCCGTACTGCGTGTTTTTATCGCAGGCTTGCCAAACCGACATACGCCTATACAAGGGATCCATGTGTTAAAAAATAAAATAAAAACATATATACTGTATATATATATATATATATTATTCCTTCATACAGCGCGAGATAGCAAAAAGCCGGTAATTCAATTACCGGCTTTTGCTTTCTCCTTCCTAAACCCGACATGATATGAGACCTGGTTTACATACAGTAAACCATCTCATATCACCATTTTTTTTGCATAATCCACACTACTAATGTTAGTAGTGTGTATCTGCAAAATTTGGCCGTTCTAGCTCTTAAAATAAAGGGTTAAATGGCGGAAAAAATTGGCGTGGGCTCCCGCGCAATTTTCTCCGCCAGAGTAGTAAAGCCAGTGACTGAGGGCAGATATTAATAGCCTGGAGAGGGTCCATGGTTATTGCCTCCCCCCTGGCTAAAAACACCTGCCCCCAGCCACCCCAGAAAAGGCATATCTGGAAGATGCGCCTATTCTGGCACTTGGCCACTCTCTTCCCATTCCCGTGTAGCGGTGGGATATGGGGTAATGAAGGGTTAATGCCACCTTGCTATTGTAAGGTGACATTAAGCCTAATTAATAATGGAGAGGCGTCAATTATGACACCTATCCATTATTAATCCAATTGAATGAAAGGGTTAAAAAAAAAAACACACACACACACACACACACATTATTAAAAATTATTTTAATGAAATAAAAACAAAGGTTGTTGTAATATTTTGTTTAACGCCCAATCCAATCACTGAAGACCCTCGTTCTGTAAAATAAAAAACATAATAAACCAACAATATACTTACCTTCCGCAGATCTGTAAAGTCCAACGATGTAAATCCTTCTGAAGGGGTTAAAACATTTTGCAGCAAGGAGTTCCGCTAATGCAGGCTGCTCCTTGCTGCAAAACCCCGGGGAATGAAGCTAAATATAGGTCAATGATCTATATTTAGCTTCATTTGCGGTGAGGCGCCCTCTGCTGGCTGTTCATAGATCGTGGGAACTTACCTAGAAAGCTCCCAGGCTTTCTAGGAAAGTTCCCACGATCTATGAACAGCCAGCAGAAGGCGCCTCACCGCAAATGAAGCTAAATATAGATCATTGACCTATATTTAGCTTCATTCCCCGGGGTTTTGCAGCAAGGAGCAGCCTGCATTAGCGGAACTCCTTGCTGCAAAATGTTTTAACCCCTTCAGAAGGATTTACATCGTTGGACTTTACAGATCTGCGGAAGGTAAGTATATTGTTGGTTTATTATGTTTTTTCTTTTACAGAACGAGGGTCTTCAGTGATTGGATTGGGCGTTAAATAAAATATTACAACAACCTTTGTTTTTATTTCATTAAAATAATTTTTAATAATGTGTGTGTGTGTTTTTTTAACCCTTTCATTCAATTGGATTAATAATGGATAGGTGTCATAATTGACGCCTCTCCATTATTAATTAGGCTTAATGTCACCTTACAATAGCAAGGTGGCATTAACCCTTCATTACCCCATATCCCACCGCTACACGGGAATGGGAAGAGAGTGGCCAAGTGCCAGAATAGGCGCATCTTCCAGATGTGCCTTTTCTGGGGTGGCTGGGGGCAGGTGTTTTTAGCCAGGGGGGGGGCCCAATAACCATGGACCCTCTCCAGGCTATTAATATCTGCCCTCAGTCACTGGCTTTACTACTCTGGCGGAGAAAATTGCGCTGGAGCCCACGCCAATTTTTTCCGCCATTTAACCCTTTATTTTAAGAGCTAGAACGGCCAAATTTTGCAGATACACACTACTAACATTAGTAGTGTGGATTATGCAAAAAAAATGGTGATATGAGATGTTTTACTGTATGTAAACCAGGTCTCATATCATGTCGGGTTTAGGAAGGAGAAAGCAAAAGCCGGTAATTGAATTACCGGCTTTTTGCTATCTCGCGCTGTATGAAGGAATAATATATATATATATATATATATATATATATATATATATATATACACAGTTAGATCCATATATATTTGGACAGAGACAACATTTTTCTCATTTTAGTTACAGACATTACCACAATGAATTTTAAACAAAACAATTCAGATGCAGTTTAAGTTCAGACTTTCAGCTTTCATTTGAGTGTATCCACGTTAAAATTGGATGAAGGGTTTAGGAGTTTCAGCTCCTTAATATGTGCCACTCTGTTTTTAAAGGGACCAAAAGTAATTGGACAATTGACTCCAAGGCTATTTCATGGACAGGTGTGGGCAATCCCTTCATTATGTCATTCTCAATTAAGCAGATAAAAGGCCTGGAGTTGATTTGAGGTGTGGTGCTTGCATTTGGAAGGTTTTGCTGTGAAGTAAACATGCGGTCAAAGGAGCTCTCCATGCAGGTGAAACAAGCCATCCTTAAGCTTCGAAAACAGAAAAAACTCATCCGAGAAATTGCTACAATATTAGGAGTGGCAAAATCTACAGTTTGGTACATCCTGAGAAAGAAAGAAAGCACTGGTGTACTGATAAATGCAAAAAGACCTGGGCGCCCACGGAAGACAACAGTGGGGGATGCTCGCAGAATAATCTCCATGGTGAACAGGAACCCCTTCACAACAGCCAACCAAGTGACCAACACTCTCCAGGAGGTCGGCGTATCAATATCCAAATCTACCATAAAGACAAGACTGCATGAAAGTAAATACAGAGGGTTCGCTGCACGGTGCAAGCCACTCATAAGCATCAAGAAGAAAAAGGGTAGACTGGACTTTGCTAAAAAACATCTAAAAAAGCTAGCACAGTTCTGGAAGAACATTATTTGGACAGATGAAACCAAGATCAACCTCTACCAGAATGATGGAAAGAGAAAAGTATGGCGAAGGCGTGGTACAGCTCATGATCCAAAGCATACCACATCATCTGTAAAACACGACGGCGGCAGTGTGATGGCTTGGGCATGCATGGCTGCCAGTGGCACTGGGTCACTAGTGTTTATTGATGATGTGACACAGGACAGAAGCAGCCGAATAAATTCTGAGGTATTCAGAGACATACTGTGTGCTCAGATCCAGCCAAATGCAGACAAACTAATTGTCCATCTCTAGTATTAAACGACGACCAATGACCCAAAACATAAAGCCAAAGCAACCCAGGAGTTTTTTAAAGCAAAGAAGTGGAATATTCTTGAATGGCCAAGTCAGTCACCTGATCTCAACCCAATTGAGTATGCATTTTACTTGTTAAAGACTAAACTCCAGACAGAAAGGCCCACAAACAAACAGCAACTGAAAACCACCGCAGTGAAGGCCTGGCAGAGCATCAAAAAGGAGGAAACACAGCGTCTGGTGATGTCCATGAGTTCAAGACTTCAGGCAGTCATTGCCAACAAAGGGTTTTCAACCAAGTGCTAAAAATGAACATTTTATTTACAATTATTGAATCTGTCCAATTACTTTTGGTCCCTTTAAAAACAGGGTGGCACATGTTAAGGAGCTGAAACTCCTAAAACCCTCATCCAATTTTAATGTGGATACCCTCAAATGAAAGCTGAAAGTCTGAACTTCAACTGCATCTGAATTGTTTTGTTTAACCCCTTAGTGACAGAGCCAATTTGGTACTTAATGACCAGGCCAATTTTTGCAATTCTGTCACTTTATGAGGTTATAACTCTGGAACGCTTCAACGGATCCCGCTGATTCTGAGATTGTTTTTTCGTGACATATTGTACTTCATGTTAGTGGTAACATTTCTTCGATATTACTTGCGATTATTTATGAAAAAAACGGAAATATGGCGAAAATTTTTAAAATTTTGCAATTTTCAAACTTTGTATTTTTATGCCCTTAAATCAGAGAGATATGTCACAAAAAATAGTTAATAAATAACATTTCCCACATGTCTACTTTACATCAGCACAATTTTGGAAACAAAATTTTTTTTTTGTTAGGGAGTTATAAGGGTTAAAAGTTGACCAGCAATCTCTCATTTTTACAACACCATTTTTTTTTTTAGGGACCACATCACATTTGAAGTCATTTTGAGGGGTCTATATGATAGAAAATAATGAAGTGTGACACCATTCTAAAAACTACACCCCTCAAGGTTCTCAAAACCACATTCAAGAAGTTTATTAACCCTTTACGTGCTTCACAGGAACTGAAACAATGTGGAAGGAAAAAATGAACATTTAACTTTTTTTTGCAAACATCTTAATTCAGAACCATTTTTTTTATTTTCACAAGTGTAAAAACAGAAATGTAACCATAAATTTTGTTATGCAATTTCTCCTGAATACGCCAATACCCCATATGTGGGGGTAAACCACTGTTAGGGCGCACCGCAGAACATAGAAGTGAAGGAGCGCCGTTTGACTTTTTCAATGCAGAATTGGCTGGAATTGAGATCGGATGCCATGTCACGTTTAGAGAGCCCCTGATGTGCCTAAACAGTGGAAACCCCCCACAAGTGACACCATTTTGGAAACTAGACCCCTTAAGGAACTTATCTAGATGTGTGGCGAGCACTTTGAACCCCCATGTGCTTCACAGAAGTTTATAACGTAGAGCCGTGAAAATAAAAAATCGCTTTTGTTTACACAAAAATGATCTTTTCGCCCACAAATTCTTATTTTCACAAGGGTAACAGGAGAAATTAGACCACTAAAGTTGTTGTGCAATTTCTCCTGAGTACGTCGATACCCAATATGTGGGGGTAAACCACTGTTTGGGTGCACAGCAGAGCTTGGAAGAGAAAGAGTGCCGTTTTACTTTTTCAATGTAGAATTGGCTGGAATTGAGATCGGACGCCATGTCGCGTTTGGAGAGCCCCTGATGTGCCTAAACAGTAGAAATCCCCCACAAGTGACCCCATTTTGGAAACTAGACCCCCCCATGGAACTTATCTAGATGTGTGGTGAGAACCTTGAATGCCCAAGTGCTTCACAGAAGTTTATAATGCAGAGCCGTGAAAATAAAAAAAATTTTTTCTTCCACAAAAAGATTTTTTAGCCCCCAAGTTTTTATTTTCACAAGGGTAACAAGAGAAATTGGACCCCAAAAGTTGTTGTCCAATTTGTCCTGAGTATGCTGGTACCCCATATGTGGGGGTAAACCACTGTTTGGGCGCACGGCAGAGCTCGGAAGGAAGGAGCGCCGTTTTGGAATGCAGACTTTGATAGAATGGTCTGCGGGTATTATGTTGCGTTTGCAGAGCCCCTGATGTACCTAACCAGTAGAAACCCTCCACAAGTGACCCCATTTTGGAAACTAGACCCCCCAAGGAACTTATCTAGACGTGTGGTGAGAACTTTGAATGCCCAAGTGCTTCACAGAAGTTTAGAATGCAGAGTCGTGAAAATAAAAAATATTTTTTTTTCCACAAAAAAGATATTGTAGCCCCCAAGTTTTTATTTTCACAAGGGTAACAAGAGAAATTGGACCCCAGAAGTTGTTGTCCAATTTATCCCGAGTACGCTGATGCCCCATATGTGGGGGTAACCCACTGTTTGGGCGCACGGCAGAGCTCAGAAGGGAGGGAGCACCATTTGACTTTTTGAGCGCAAAATTGGCTGTCGTGTTTGGAGACCCCCTGATGTACCTAAACAGTGGAAACCCCCCAATTCTAGCTCCAACCCTTACCCCAACACACCCCTAACCCTAATCCCAACCTGATCCATAATCCTAATCACTAACCCTAACCATAATCACAACCCTTACCCCAAAACAACCCTAATGTCAACCCTAACCATAACCCTAATCAAAACCCTAAATCCAACACACCCCTAATCCTAATCTCAACCCTAACCTCAAATCTAACCCTAATCCCAATACACCCCTAATCACAACCCTAACCTTAACCCTAATCCCAAACCTAACCCTAATCCCAAACGTAACCCTAATGCCAACCCTAACCCTAATACCAACCCTAATCCAAACCCTAACCCTAATCCCAGCTCTAACCCTAACTTTAGCCCTAACCCTAGCCCTAACTTTAGCCCCAACCCTAACCCTAGCCCTAAGGCTACTTTCACACTTGCGTCGTTTGGCATTCCGTCACAATCCGTCGTTTTGGACAAGAAACGGATCCTGCTAATGTGCCCGCAGGATGCGTTTTTTGCCCATAGACTTGTATTGCCGACGGATCTTGACGGATGGCCACACGTCGCGTCCGTCATGCACTGGATCAGTTGTGCCCACATTGTGCACAATTTTCACAACGTGCGTCGGTATGTCGGGCCGACGCATTTGCGACGGCCCCGTACCGACGTAAGTGTGAAAGAAGCCTAACCCTAAATTTAGCCCCAACCCTAACCCTAAATTTAGCTCCAACCCTAACCCTAAATTTAGCCCCAACCCTAGCCCTAACCCTAACCCTACCCCTACCCCTAACCCTACCCCTAACCCTACCCCTAATTTTAGCCCCAACTGCTGTTCTCCTGCCGGCCGGCAGATGGAGACAGATGGCGGGCGCACTGGGCATGCGTCCGCCATGTTCTTCTGCCGGCGGCCAGGAGGAGCAGCAAGAGGATCCAGGGACCTAGGTGAGTATGCTAGGGTCCCCGAATCCCCCTATTTCTCTGTCCTCTGATGTGCGATCACATCAGAGGACAGAGAATTACACTTTACTTTTTTTTTTTTTTGCGGTCGCCGGTAAACTGTTAATTACCGGCGATCGCAAAACAGGGGTCGGTAATACCGACCCCGATCATGCTCTTTGGGGTCTCGGCTACCCCCGGCAGCCGAGACCCCAAAGATTCTCCCGGTGGCGGGCGCACTGCGCATGCGCCCGCCATTTTGAAGATGGCGGCGCCCGCCGGGAGACACGAGGAGCATCGGGGGAGCTAGGTGAGTATTGGGGGGCCACCTGGGACCCCTTTTCTCTGTCCTCCGATGTGCGATCACATCGGAGGACAGAGAAATTAAAAAGAGATCGCGTTTTTTTTTTTTTTTTTGCGATCGCCGGTAAACGGTTAATTACCGGCGATCGCAAATGCGGGGTGGGTTAAAAACCCCCCGAATCATGTTCTCTGGGGTCTCGGCTACCCTTGGCAGCCGAGACCCCGGAGAAAATCGGCCTCTGGGGGGCGCTATGGACTTTTTCCACAGCGCCGTTAATTAACGGCGCTGTGGTTTAAGTACCCTTAGCTGCCGCCGTTAAAAGGCGTATCGGCGGTCGCTAAGGGGTTAAAATTCATTGTGGTAATGTCTATAACCAAAATTAGAAAAATGTTGTCTTTGTCCAAATATATATGGACCTAACTGTATATATATGTGTCTACTGACTTTTTGCTATATCGCGGCTGTATGAAGTAAGAATATATATACATATATGTGTCTCACTGACATATATATATATATACCTATTCTATGTGTACATATTTATTCTACTGTAAGCTGTCAGTGTGATTTTACTGTACACCGCACTGAATTACCGGCTTTTCTCTGTAACAGCGCTGCGTATTTCTCGCAAGTCACACTGCTGGTCCGTGTGTAATCCGTATTTTTGGGGCTTCCATAGACTTTCATTGGCTTTTTTTGCGCAATACGGTGACAAACGCAGCATGCTGCGATTTTCTACGGCCGTAGAAAGCCGTATAATACTGATCAGTAAAATACGGCAGATAGGAGCAGGGGCATAGAGAATAATTGTGCCGTATTTTTTGCGAGTTTTACGGACGTAGTTTCTGCGCTCTTACGTCCGTAAAACTCGCACGTGTGACGCCGGCCTCACAGTGGGCCTGATTTCTTGCCAATTCTCCCATAAATAAAAAAAAAAAATTGTGGGAGAATAAGATTGGCAATTCTGCCTCAGTGCCAGTGCTGTGTGTGGCATCTGTCTCTAATTTTGTGCCACAGAAAACCTAGTGTGTAATACTGGGCCAGATTTTTTTTAAATTCTCCCAGAAAAAAAAAATAGTGGGAGATTAAGATTGGCCATTCTGCCTCAGTGCCAGTCGTGTGTGTGGCATCTGTCTCTCATTTTGTGCCACAGAAAACCTAGTGTTTAACACTGGGCCTGATTTCTTGACAATTCTCCCACAATAAAGTTACAAAAAAGTGGTGGGAGATTAAGATTGGCATTTCTGCCTCAGTGCCAGTCCTGTGTGTGGCATCTGTCTCTCATTTTGTGCCACAGAAAACCTAGTGTGTAATACTGGGCCAGATTTTTTTAAAATTCTCCCAGAAAAAAAAAATAGTGGGAGATTAAGATTGGCAATTCTGCCTCAGTGCCAGTCGTGTGTGTGGCATCTGTCTTTCATTTTATGCCACAGAACATATACTGTATAAGAGTGGGCCACATTTCTTCAATATTCTCCCAGAAAAAATAAAAAGGGGGAGATTTTTATTGGTAGTGTCTGCATCTGTGTCAGTCCTGTTAGTGGCATATCTGTCTGCCACTGAAGCTGTGTACTGTTATACTGTACATTGCGCCTGATTTTCCCTGCAGTCTCACCCACCTATAAAGGGATATATAAATCCAACAGAAGTTTGAGTTCACCTTGTAACTGGTTTTACAGTAACAAATAACGTTAGTTTGGTTATGTTTTTCAAACAATGAGGAAGTCTGGTGGAAGAGGTCGTGGCCGTGGGCGGTCATTGCCAGCTGGTAATGATGGTAGTGGTGGGGGAGCATCAGGTGGTCGTGGGAAAAGCAATATAGCACCTAAGTCTCGAGTTGTTGAGCCAGGTTCGTCGTCTGGCTACACAAGGCCTCGAACGCTCCCTTTTCTGGGAGTAGGAAAACCGCTTTTAAAGCCGGAGCAGCAAGAACAAGTTTTGGCTTTCCTTGCTGACTCAGTCTCTAGCTCTTTCGCCTCCTCTTCTGAAACTTCTAAATGTAAAAGCATCAATGACACAAATAGTCCCAACAACATATTCATCTACTAAAATTACCATGCATAGACTGGCATATAAATGCTAAGTAGCATATCCATTAGAGGCAAAAAAAACGACTCAAAGTATGTATAGGACAACAGGAGAGCAAATGAGTCAAACGGACATGCCACTTATAAACAAACGTGAAAAATCTTTATTAAATACAAGATTAAAAACATACACAGAGCTACCATAAAGCGTATGTACAGAACAACAGAGCAATCAATATATCCAGTGACGGCATAGTACAAATGGGTGTGTGGACAGATACCAAAAAAAAAGGAGCGGTAAGACTATACTTCCATGATGGGAACACACAGTGTGATATAATATAAAAATGACTGCGGTACGCTGGGCAGAAGTTAGATGTAGATCATATGAATAGTATAACTAGTTATATATTGTATAGGTTCACAGGGAAAATTTGGGGAGGGGAGCCTATGTATAGAGCATAACATGTCATGTGACCTCCACTGCTCTAAGGCATACCCTTACCATATAACCCGCCAGATATAGATTACCTGTGAGATGGATTAAACCCAACAAGAGGGCCACAGCCGCAGAAAGATAAAAACAGTATTTACCCATATCAGGAGAGGATAGTCTGTCCGGTCCTAAATCCCCAACGCACGTTTCGGTGCGGGTTCACCTTCTTCAGGGGGCGTGGTTTTGATGGAGGATATGACCTCCCTATATATCCGACAAGAGAAGTCACAAGGTACAGCAGTACCAATAGGGGCAAAGTGCTAAAACTAGGTAAGGAGCTGATAGGCCAGTCGGCAAGCAGCCAGAACAGCGCTATGACGTCACGTAGGGCCGCCAGCAGAAACATCCGCTCTACCACTGAGCAGGCAAGAGAGTGTCATCAAAAAGCGGCAGCTAATAGGTAAACGCATGTATTACGCATGCGCCACCAAAACTATCATGATGCATCTAAGCGGTAACCTCGGAAACACAGAAGTCACGTGGGGCCGCCAGCAGAAACGTCCGCTCTACCACTAAGCGGGCAGGAGAGTGTCATCAGGAAGCGGCGGCTAATAGGTAAATACATGTATTGCGCATGCGCCGCCAGCACTATCATAACGTGTCTACAACGGTAACCTAGGAAACACAGATACACTTTACGTACTAAGTGTACTGTCCGGAGGAGGCGAGCGATCAGAACGCCCCGTCATAATCCCCGCTGCGCAATCCCATGGGCGAGTCGGTGCCGAAACACACCCACGGACAGAGCAAGCAGAGAGAATTCACAGGGGGAGGAAAGACAGCCCGCCAACATACGGACAGAAAACACTACATGGTAACAGTATCATGCTAAGAATATTAATAAACAAATAACAGACGATTGAATAAATAAATCCAAGATACATATGTAAACTGTATCTGTGCCTATATAACAAAAAACAGGCACAGAGATAAGGCACTTACCAAAAGTCAGTACTGTGAGGGCTGGTAACACCCGGGAGGCTGGCGCCCCACCCCCACCATGCACCAAGCCAAAACAGGAGGCAGTGTGCAAACACGCACATAATATAGACTATTTTAAAGGTATATATAATCATAAAGAAAAAGTCATAAACTAAACAAACATGACCACATATAATCCCACATAATTGATCAACATAATATAACTGCAAAGTGCTGAGTCCATACTAGGGTCACACTTCTCCTCAAAGTATGACAACTTGGATGACTTCATAGATGCCACTCCAAGGTGTAAGATGCGTGACTTCAACGGAACATAGGGGTATATCTTGAGCAAGTCGTACCATACATATTCTGATCAGTATATTGCACTAACGGATAACTGAAATAATGAATAAAAGAATATAAATTAAAATCATTAAAAAGAAACACCAAAACCAAGGTTAAAAGACAAAACAGCGGCGGAAGGTCAGGCAGGGGCACATCAGGCAGAAAGAATAGATACAAAGTACTCCCACCACAAAGTGGTGGTTACAGGAAAGAGGCAAAACCATGTGATTCATTAAGGCCGCGTGAAAACATTGTGCCCAAAACAGTGATCCACCTACATTCTTTCTGGGCAAGTAGTTGCTTAATGTTTCTACCACGGATCCTAAGTTGAATATGCTGGATGCCCCTGACCATGAAGGATTTAGGGTCACTCTGATGGTATGTGCGAAAGTATCTTGGTTTAGTTTTTAACAAGGACTCATCCGTAACCGAGGCAGATGCTAGTATGTCACGTACATGCTCTCGGGTACGAATTCTCAACTGACGAGACGTCAGACCAATATAAATCTTGTCACACCCACATGTGGCGTAGTATATCACCTGTGTTGTCGCACAGGTGATATAATGTCTGATATCAAAAGTACGTTTCCCGTCAGATGAGGTGAAGGTAGTGGTTCTCAGCATGTTCTCACATGCCATACATCTCCCACATGGAAAACAACCATGGGGTGGTCCATGTGAATTAAAGGGATTGTTGACTACTGGGACGTAGTGACTGTTGACCAACATATCTCCCAAATTTTGGCTTCTTCTAGCTGTCATAAGTGGATCCGTGGATAGGTATCTGGAGAGGATGGGGTCAGTCTGAAGTACATTCCAGTGTCGCCTGAGACATTCCCTCATCTGTGTCCACTGGCCATTGTATGTTGATATAAATCTAATATGTTCTTCACCCTTTTTTATTTTGGGCTGGCCATGTAGCAGACCAGGGCGGTTGCTTTTTTTTGCCCTCAGATAGCCTTGTTTTATACAGCGATTGCTGTACCCGCGCATCCGAAACCTATCACGAAGGTCCGCCGACTGAGCCTCAAATCTTTCTTCCGATGAGCACACACGTCTCATTCTGAGAAATTGGCCTACCGGAATGGCCCTAATGGTAGCTGGAGGATGGCTCGAATTCGCATGCAACAGTGCATTGACCGAGGTGGGCTTCCGATACACATCAGTCTGTAACTGCAGATGTTCGTCAGTAAAGATTTTAATATCAAGGAAGTCCACCTCGGTCCTGCTGAATTTATAAGTCAATTTGATATTATACATGTTCGAGTTCAAGCCATCCATAAAGTCCCGCAGCTGCTGTTCAGTGCCCTGCCACACAATAAAAACGTCATCAATATAACGTAACCAGCACTGCACATGGTCCGCCGCCTGGGCGCCCTCTCCGCCAAAAACCTCTCTCTCCCAAAATCCAAGGAAGAGATTGGCAAAAGAGGGCGCACAGGCCGCCCCCATGGCAGTGCCGCACTGCTGTAAATAAAAGATGTCACGAAAAACGAAAAAATTGTGAGTCAGGATGTACCGAAGCAGCTGCAGGACAAATTCACACAAAGGGCCATCCCAATTGCTATTAGCAAGAAAAAACTGGCAGGCCCGGAGACCATCATCGTGTCGGATGCACGTGTACAGCGATTCAATATCTGCCGTTACGAGTATCATATCACCATCCAAAGACATACCGTCAATTCTCGACAAAACATCCATCGTATCACGTGCGTACGAAGGAAGTGATTCCACAAGAGGCTTAAGATAATGATCTATAAACCTACACACAGGTTCACAGAGTCCACCCAGGCCCGACACAATAGGCCGGCCTGGCGGAGTCAGTGGGTCCTTGTGGATTTTAGGTGTGAAGTAAATGGTCGGGACTTTAGGAGTTTTAGTCAGCAGTCCCTCCATTATTTTTTGGGGTATAATACCCTTTTCAACAGCCTGCTGTAGAATCAGTTCAAGTTCTGCCGAGAAAGCTACTGTAGGGTTACGATCAAGACGACAGTATGTTTTCTTGTCTTTCAGCTGCCTATAAGCCTCCCTTTCATACATCCACTGTGGCCATATCACTATATTTCCCCCCTTGTCGGCTGGCTTAATCACAATATCCTTATAGCTTCTCAAATCTTTAAGAGCAACACGCTGCTTTGCTGTGAGGTTATCACCTTTACGGCGAGTAGTCAGATGTTCAAAATCCTTCGCTACTAATCTGGTAAAAATATCGACAGCAGGGCAAGCCGACAAGGGGGGAAAGCGAGTGGATCGTGGATACATGAAACGTGGGAACGTACCTGCAGCCGTTGACTCCTGCTCAATTAGAAGTTCCTCCAGGGCTTTAAGGGCTTCCATTTCTGCTTGTACTTCAGGCCCACCATTTCCTTTGCTGTGTAATTTTTTGAGTATTAATTTTCTTGCAAACAAAAATAAATCTTTTATGGCTGTAAAAAAATCAAAATTATTAGTTGGTGAAAATGTCAAACCCTTGGAGAGAACCTCCAATTGAGCCTGAGTAAGAGTATATTCAGACAGGTTGATTACCTGCAGCTGGTTGGTTGTATATTTTTTATCTTGTTTGTTGGTATATCCAACTTTACGCTTGACCACCTGAGCTTCCCTGTTTGGAAACATCTTATGGGATTCGGACGCCTTCAGAAGAGATCTTGATGATTCTTCACTGGATGCCTGAGAGGTCATGGAGGCAGATGTAGACCTTCTCCTGAGGCCTTTTATATGTCTACGAGATTTTCTGTTCCACCTATACACCGTGTTGGACTGCCTATCCCCAACATCCCGCTGGAATTTGGCAGTCTTAGTGGCACAGATATCCTTCTCCCATTTCTGGAATTCTTTATCAATTTCACCATTGAGTGTTTGCAACTCCACCTCAGACAAATCTTGTTTTAATATACCCTGTACAGTCTCAATTTCCCTATCCAGGGAATCTATAGACTCTTTGTTGGATTGAGCCAGCAGCTCCATAAAGCCCTTCGAGCATGTTGTAGCAAGCTCCTCCCAATTATGCCTGAAAACCACATCCTCCACCTCAAATGACGGGAAAACCTGCACTCTCAGACCCCTCGGTGTAAGACCTGTCTCTATATATTTGATCAAAAACGCACGATTCCACCAGATGTGAGTCCGTCTATGTAATAAGTCCTTCAACTTCTTAATTGCCTCATGTGCATCCCTGCCGCCATCCACCACTGATGCCTTGGAACTGTCACTGAACATCTCATTTATACGTGCAAGCCATGATTGCTCACGTGCTTTATAATCCATAGCTGCTTTGGAACTTGAAGCTGTGAGAAACACAGAAAGCATCAATGACACAAATAGTCCCAACAACATATTCATCTACTAAAATTACCATGCATAGACTGGCATATAAATGCTAAGTAGCATATCAATTAGAGGCAAAAAAACGACTCAAAGTATGTATAGGACAACAGGAGAGCAAATGAGTCAAACGGACATGCCACTTATAAACAAACGTGAAAAATCTTTATTAAATACAAGATTAAAAACATACACAGAGCTACCATAAAGCGTATGTACAGAACAACAGAGCAATCAATATATCAAGACTATACTTCCATGATGGGCACACATATCTGGCGGGTTATATGGTAAGGGTATGCCTTAGAGCAGTGGAGGTCACATGACATGTTATGCTCTATACATAGGCTCCCCTCCCCAAATTTTCCCTGTGAACCTATACAATATATAACTAGTTATACTATTCATATGATCTACATCTAACTTCTGCCCAGCGTACCGCAGTCATTTTTATATTATATCACACTGTGTGTGCCCATCATGGAAGTATAGTCTTACCGCTCCTTATTTTTTGGTATCTGTCCACACACCCATTTGTACTATGCCGTCACTGGATATATTGATTGCTCTGTTGTTCTGTACATACGCTTTATGGTAGCTCTGTGTATGTTTTTAATCTTGTATTTAATAAAGATTTTTCACGTTTGTTTATAAGTGGCATGTCCGTTTGACTCATTTGCTCTCCTGTTGTCCTAAATGTAAAAGCAGCGCGTCGTTACTGGATGTTCACGGTCAGGGACAAGTCGCTTCCTTGTCTTCTTCACCAAGAACAACAGAGAAGGATGCGTCAGGCGACAACGGGTTACTCCATGGAGCTCTTTACACATACCGTTCCTGGGTTAGAAAGTGAAACAGTTAACAGGCCATGCCCATTACAAGTTGAATCGGACATGGAGTGCACAGATGCACAGCCACATTACTATGCTGTTCCTTTGACTCAGACCAGAACATTGCCCTCGCAGTGTACTGATCCAGAATCAGACCCTGATGAGACTATGGTGCCCCGTCACGAACGCTATACCACCGGCTTACACGGTGACACAGACGAAGTTGCACATGAGATAGAAGAGGAGGTCATAGATGACCAAGTTGTTGACCCCGATTGGCAGCCATTGGGGGAACAGGGTGCAGGCGGCACTAGCTCTGAAGCGGAGGAGGAGGAGCCGCAGCAGGCATCAACATCGCAACAGGTTCCATCTGCCAGGCCCGTATCTGGCCAAAAACGCGTGGCAAAACCAAAACCAGTTGTAGGACAGCGTGGCCATCTGGTTAAAGAAGCTCAGTCTGCAATGCCTGAAAAGGTATCCGATAGTAGAAAGAGTGCAGTCTGGCATTTTTTTAAACAACATCCAAATGATCAGCGCAAAGTCATCTGTCAAAAATGTTCAACTACCTTAAGCAGAGGTCAGAATCTTAAAAGTCTAAATACAAGTTGCATGCGTAGACATTTAACCACCATGCATTTGCAAGCCTGGACTCACTACCAAACGTCCCTTAAGGTTGTAGCACCCTCGGCCAATGAAGCTAGTCATCAACGCAACATCCCTTCCCTCACTGTAAGCCCACCATTTCCCACACCACCTGCAGTAAATGTGCAGGTTTCGTCACCAGGCCAAAGCAGTCAGGGAATCACCAGGTTCGTGGTAGGAAACACTGCATGTAGGGCACCAGCAAGAATACCATCTCCAACCCTCTCTCAGTGTGCCATGTCCACCGGCACCCCCGCTAGTTCCACGATCTGCAGCTCTCTAGTCCAGCTCACCCTACATGAGACTCTCGTTAGGAAAAGGAAGTACTCAACCTCGCATCCGCGTACACAGGGTTTGAACGCCCACATTGCTAGACTAATCTCGTTAGAGATGATGCCCTACCGGTTAGTTGAAAGTGAAGCTTTCAAAGCCCTGATGGACTACGCTGTACCACGCTACGAGCTACCCAGTCGACACTTCTTTTCGAGAAAAGCCATCCCAGCCCTCCACCAGCATGTAAAAGACCGCATCGTCCATGCACTCAGGCAATCTGTGAGTACAAAGGTGCACCTGACAACAGATGCATGGACCAGTAGGCATGGCCAGGGACGTTACGTGTCCATCACAGCACACTGGGTTAATGTGGTGGATGCAGGGTCCACAGGGGACAGCAATATTGGGACAGTTCTGCCTAGCCCACGGTCTAGGAAACAGTTGGCTGTAGGCGTTCGCCCCCCCTCCTCCTGCAGAAGCGAGAGCTCATCCACAGACCGCAGTCGCACGAGCACTCCATCCGCAGCTGCCACTGTTGCACACGAGGTGTCCCATTATGGGACAGCTAGTGGCAAGCGTCAGCAGGCTGTATTGGCAATGAAGTGTTTGGGCGACAACAGACACACCGCAGAAGTTCTGTCCGAGTTCTTGCAGCAAGAAACTCAGTCATGGCTGGGCAGTGTACATCTTGAGGCAGGCAAGGTAGTGAGTGATAACGGAAGAAATTTTATGGCTGCCATAGCCCTTTCACAACTGAAACCCATTCCTTGCCTGGCTCACACCTTAAACCTGGTGGTGCAGTGCTTTCTGAAAAGTTATCCGGGGTTACCCGACCTGCTCCTCAAAGTGCGCAGACTTTGCTCGCATATCCGCCGTTCGCCCGTACACTTCAGCCGTATGCAGAACCATCAGCGGTTTTTGAACCTTCCCCAGCATCGCCTAATCATCGACGTTGCAACAAGGTGGAACTCCACTCTGCACATGCTTCGGAGACTGTGCGAACAGAGGCGTGATGTTATGTATTTGTGGGAGGATACACATACACGGGCAGGCAGTTGGATGGCAGACATGGAGTTGTCAGGTGTGCAGTGGTCGAAGGTACAAGACCTGTGTCAAGTCCTTCAGTGTTTTGAGGAATGCACACAGCTGGTTAGTGCAGACAACGCCATAATAAGCATGAGCATCCCCCTAATGCGTCTGCTGATGCAAAGTTTGACGCACATCAAAGAGCAGGCGTCTGCAGCCGAGGAAGAGGGAAGCCTTGATGACAGTAAGCCATTGTCTGGTCAGGGCAATCTACAGGACGAGGTAGCGGGCGAAGAGGAGGAGGACAAGGAGGATGATGGGGATGAGTATTTTTTGAATGAGGAAGCTTCTCCGGGGCCAAAATAAACTGGTGGCGTTGCAAGGCCGGGTTCAGGTTTTTTGAGGGAGACAAGTGACGTAGATTTGCCTGAAACTGCCCCTCAACTGAGCACAACCACAGATTTGACAACTGGAACTTTGGCCCACATGGCAGATTATGCCTTACGTATCCTCAAAAGGGACCAACGCATTATTAAAATGATGACCGATGACGATTACTGGTTGGCCTGCCTCCTTGATCCTCGCTATAAAAGGCAAATTGCAAAATATCATGCGACTTGAGAACCTCGAACAAATATTAGCAAACAAACAAGCAACTCTTGTAGACCGTTTGATTCAGGCATTCCCAGCACACAGCGCCGGTGATGGTTCTCACACGAGCTGCAGGGGGCAACAGGGCAGAGGTGTTAGAGGTGCACAAATCAAAAGTGGCGTTGGACAGAGGGGTTTTCTGACCAGGTTTGTAGAGTGATTTTGCAATGACCACAGACAGGACAGGTACTGCAGCATCAATTCAAAGTGACATGAGACAACATTTGTCCAGTATGGTTACTAACTATTTTTCATCCCTTATCGATGTTCTCCCTCAACCATCATTCCCATTTGATTACTGGGCATCCAAAATAGACACCTGGCCTGAATTGGCAGTAAATGCATTGCAGGAGCTTGCTTGCCTAGCAGCTAGTGTGCTATCAGAAAGAGTATTCAGTGCTGCTGGTTCAATATTGACCGAAAAAAGGACTCGTCTGGCTACCCAAAATGTTGATGATCTAACCTTCATTAAAATGAACCACTCATGGATTTCTAATTATTTTGCCCCACCTTTCCCGGCTGACACCTAGCTTTCCTATAAAAAGGTCTTGCTTGTGGACTGGTCTTACTGACTGTTCCAATCTCTTAATTTGCAGCAGCTGTTTGTCCAGCATGCGACATGTTTACACCTCCCTAAATGGGCTAACTCCCCCCACGGGGGCCGTGGTCTCGCCACTTGGCGCAAGCACCCGTGAGAGTGCCGTTTGTCTGAAGAGGTGGCACTGCCACTGGGTCCCTCATAGTACAATAAAGTGTCTCTGGCGGTGGTGGCGTGCACCCAACATCAGACACACCGTTGTAACATGAGGGGCCCTGGGCCTGTACTGCCGGCCACAAGAGAGTTCCCCCCCAGCTCAAACAGTGCTCTACCACTTGCAAAATTATCTCTCACAGCTCCACCAATGTTTAGTCTATGCGCTGACATCCTTCAATGCCTGGCACTGACAATACCAATTTGTTGACATGTATGATGCTAGTTAAAATAGTCAGGGTCAGTGTCCTATATTGACACCAGTAAATACTTAGCGCCAAATTACTATGTCTGAAACTCAGCAGAGGAGCCCACCCCTGTACCTAAGTATGCCACCCTTTTTTGGGGGTTTTTGTTGTTTTGCGAGACATTAACATCTATTTATTTTTTGGGAGTACTAACTGTGTCAGACACTCCTTCCAATCGTCCTCCACTGACCACACCAATGCTGCCTGTGTACCCCTGCAAGATAATTCAAACTGCATTGAGCCTATTTTTTAAAATTTTAGGCCTACTAAGTCTGTCTGCGGTCCCTCCTTCAAATTGTCCTCCGCTGACCACACCAATGCTGCCTGTGTACCCCTGCATGATAATTCAAACAGCTTTTAGCCTATTTTTTTTTTTAATTTTAGGCCTACTAAGTCTGTCTGCGGTCCCTCCTTCCATTTGTCCTCCTCTGAGCACACCAATGCCGACCGTGTACCAATGTAACTTTTTTCAACCTGCAGTGAGCCTACTTTGTGGTGTAAGGCCTACTAGCAGTGTCTGTCTGCGCCACTTAATACAGCTGTCCTCCTCTTAAAAAAAAAAAAAAGGCTGGTTTTCAGCCTGTCAGAATTCTAAAACTGCATTGGGGCCACAAGTTTCGTTGTGGTCTACAAACTGAGTCTTCCGCTCCAAGATGTTCTCTATGTTGCCTCTCCCTCACTTCTATCTTGAAGCTCTTGTTAAGTAGTTGTTGAAACAACACTGCATTAGGCCTACAAGTTGGGTCTGGGTTGTAGAGAGAGTGTCTGCCGCTCCAAGGTGTTCTCCAGGTTGCCTTTCCTGAGCTTTTATCTTCAGGCTCTTGTTAAATAGTTGTTAAATGGAACAACTGCATTTGGCCTACTAGTTGGGTTGGGGCCTACTAACAGTGTCTGCCGCTCCTTGCTGTTCTCCTGGTTTCCTGTCCTGAAATTCCATTTTCAGGCTCTCGTTAAGTAGTTGTTAATGTTAGACTGCATTTGGCCTACTAGTTGGGTTGGGGCCTACCGGTGTCTGCCGCTCCTTGCTGTTCTCCTCCACTGAACAAAGCAGTGCCGCCTGTTTACTACTGTTGCCAATTTTGAACTGCATTTAGACTACTTACTGATTTGGGCCTACTCTCTGTTTCAGCCTCTCATTACAGTTGTCCTCCACTGAACAAAGCAATGCCCCCTGATTAGTCCTGTTACCAATTTTGAACTGCATTTAGCCCACTTTATTCTTTGGGCCTATATCTGTGTTTCCTCCTCATCCTGCCCATTGCCCAGCCAGTGATAGATGGGTCTGCTGGTACATTGTCCCATAACGCAACATTCCCCGTGCACGCTACACAGCAAGATTGTGACCCTGCTGAAAGTCAGGTTCCTCTTCCCGCATACCATACCACCTTACACGGGGACAAAGAGGAAGGTGCAGATGAAAGTGCAGGTTCCTTCATCAGGTGGGGGAGGAATACTCGTTGGCGACGTCACTGGCACAGGGCCCCTCATAGTACGCAAAAGTGTCGCTGCCGGTGGGAGGCGCCCCCGCCATGCAAACACACCGCCGTACTTTGAGGGGCCCTGTGCCAGTGCCAATGCCAATGAGTGGGCCCCCCCTGCTTGCTCAGGATCACAGCACTTGCAAAGTTGAAATACTTACCTCTCCCTGCTCCACTGCCGTGACGTGTTCCAGATTTCCTGGGCCTACTAAATACTTGAACCGGCCCTACCCCCCACAACTTTACCCAAATGACCCCCAATTTCCAATGCCTTACTATTATTATAAGGTAAATTAAGATTGACAAGCTTCAGTAACAAGAATGGATGTTTTTGCCATTAACCCCTTAAGCCCCGAGGGTGGTTTGCACGTTAATGACAGGGCCAATTTTTACAATTCTGACCACTGTCCCTTTATGAGGTTATAACTCTGGAACGCTTCAACGGATCTTGGCGATTCTGACACTGTTTTCTCGTGACATATTGTACTTCATTTTAGTGGTAACATTTATTCGATATAACTTGCGTTTATTTGTGAAAAAAACGGAAATTTGGCGAAAATTTAGAAAATTTCGCAATTTTCCAACTTTAAATTTTTATGCCCTTAAATCACAGAGATATGTCACGCAAAATACTTAATAAGTAACATTTCCCACATGTCTACTTTACATCAGCACAATTTTGGAACCAAAATTTTTTTTTGTTAGGGAGTTATAAGGGTTAAAAGTTGACCAGCAATTTCTCATTTTTACAACACCATTTTTTTTTAGGGACCACATCTCATTTGATGTCATTTTGAGGGGTCTATATGATAGAAAATACCGAAGTGTGACACCATTCTAAAAACTGCACCCCTCAAGGTGCTCAAAACCACATTCAAGAAGTTTATTAACACTTCAGGGGTTTCACAGGAATTTTTGGAATGTTTAAATAAAAATGAATATTTAACTTTTTTTCACACAAAATTTATTTCAGCTCCAATTTATTTTATTTTACCAAGGGTAACAGGATAAAATGGATGCCAAACATTGTTGTACAATCTGTACTGAGTACGCTGATACCCCATATGTGGGGGTAAACCACTGTTTGGGCGCATGGCAGAGCTCGGAAGGAAAGGAGCGCCATTTGACTTTTCAATGCAAAATTGACAGGAATTGAGATGGGATGCCATGTTGCGTTTGGAGAGCCCCTCATGTGCCTAAACATTGAACCCCCCACAAGTGACACCATTTTGGAAAGTAGACCCCCTAAGGAACTTATCTAGATGTGTGGTGACCACTTTGACCCACCAATTGCTTCACAGAAGTTTATAATGCAGAGCCGTAAAAATAAAAAATCATATTTTTTCACAAAAATGATCTTTTCGCCCCCAATTTTTTATTTTCCCAAGAGTAAGAGAAGAAATTGGACGTCAAAAATTGTTGTGCAATTTGTCCTGAGTGCGACGATACCCCATATGTGGGGGTAAACCACTTTTTGGGTGCATAGCAGAGCTCGGAAGGGAAGGAGCGCCATTTGACTTTTCAATGCAAAATTTACTGGAATTAAGATGGGACGCCATGTTGGTTTGGAGAGCCCCTGATGTGCCTAAACATTAAAACCCCCCACGAGTGACACCATTTTGGAAACTAGACCCCCTAAGGAACTTATCTAGATGTGTTTTGAGAGCTTTGAACCCCCAAGTGTTTCACTACAGTTTATAACGCAGAGCCGTTAAAATAATTTTTTTTTTTTCGCAAAAATTATTTTTTAGCCCCCAGTTTTGTATTTTCACAAGGGTAACAGAATAAATTGGACCCCAAAAGTTGTTGTCCAATTTGTCCTGAGTACGCTGATACCCCATATGTGGGGGGGAACCATTGTTTGGGCGCATGGCAGAGCTCGGAAGGGAAGGAGCGCCATTTGGAATGCAGACTTAGATGGATTGGTCTGCAGGAGTCACGTTGCATTTGCAGAGCCCCTGATGTACCCAAACTGTACAAACCCCCCACAAGTGACCCCATATTAGAAACTAGACCTCCCAAGGAACTTATCTAGATGTGTTGTGAGTACTTTGAACCCCTAAGTGTTTCACTACAGTTTTTAACGCAGAGCCGTGAAAATAAAAATTCTTTTTCTTTTTTCACAAAAATGATTTTTTAACCCCCAGCTTTGTATTTTTACAAGGGTAACAGAATAAATTGGACCCCAAAAGTTGTTGTTCAATTTGTCCTGAGTACGCTGATACCCCATATGTGGGGGGGAACCACTGTTTGGGCGCATGGCAGAGCTCGGAAAGGAAGGAGCGCCATTTGGAATGCAGACTTAGATGGATTGGTCTGCAGGCGTCACGTTGCATTTGCAGAGCCCCTGATGTACCCAAACAGTAGAAACCACCCACAAGTGACCTCATATTGGAAACTAGACCTCCCAAGGAACTTATCTAGATGTGTTGTGAAAACATTGAACCCCCAAGTGTTTCACTACAGTTTACAACGCAGAGCCGTGAAAATAAAAACCTTTTTTTCCCACAAAAATGATTTTTAGCCCCCCAAATTTTTATTTTCCCAAGGATAACAAGAGAACTTGGACCCAAAAAGTTGTTGTCCAATTTGTCTCGAGTACGATGATACCCCATATGTTGGGGTAAACCCCTGTTTGGGCGCACGGGAGAGCTCGGAAGTGAAGGAGCACTGTTTTACTATTTCAATGCAGAATTGGCTGGAATTGAGATCGGACGCCATGTCGCGTTTGAAGAGCCCCTGATGTGCCTAAACAGTGGAAACCCCCCAATTATAAATGAAACCCTAATCCAAACGCACCCCTAACCCTAATCCCAACTGTAACCCTAACCACACACCTAACCCTGACACACCCCTAATTCTAATCCCAACCCTAATCCCAACCGTAAATGTAATCCAAACCCTAACCCTAGCGGGAAAATGGAAATAAATACATTTTTTTTAATTTTATTATTTTTCCCTAAGGCTAGGTTCACATTGCGTTAGGGAAATCCGTTTAGCACTAGCGGATTGCGCTAACGCAATGTCTTTTTAGGTGTCGTGTTTAGTGGTCGCGTTAACGTCCCCGCTCTGGAAGATCGGGGATCGGATCTCGGGCGAGCCGCGGACGTCTGAGGCGCGCCACAAAAGAATGGCACCTTGCTAGCGCGAGCCGAAAATGGCACGCTCTAGCGATGCGCTACACCCGAAAATCACATTGCTGTCAATGGTTGTGCTAACGGACCCGTTGCACGGCGTTAATTGTGACATTTTCGCCGTGCAACGCTGTCCGTTAGCGTTAACCCATTAACACAATGTGAACCTAGCCTAACTAAGGGGGTGATGAAGGGGGGTTTGATTTACTTTTATAGCGTTTTTTTATATCGGATTTTTATGATTGGCAGCTGTCACACACTAAAAGACGCTTTTTATAGCAAAAAGGTTTTTGCGTCTCCACATTTTGAGACCTATAATTTTTCCATATTTTGGTCCACAGAGTCATGTGAGGTCTTGTTTTTTGCGGGACGAGTTGACGTTTTTATCGGTTACATTTTCGGACACGTGACAGTTTTTGATCGCTTTTTATTCCGATTTTTTGTGAGGCAGAATGACCAAAAACCAGTTATTCATGAATTCCTTTTGGGGGAGGCGCTTATACCGTTCTGCGTTTGGTAAAATTGATGAAGCAGTTTTATTCTTCGGGTCAGTACGATTACAGCGATACCTCATTTATATCATTTTTTTTATGTTTTGGCGCTTTTATACGATAAAAGCTATTTTATAGAAAAAATAATTATTTTGGCATCGCTTTATTCTGAGGACTATAACTTTTTTATTTTTTTGGTTATGATGCTATATGGCGGCTCGTTTTTTGCGGGACAAGATGACGCTTTCAGAGGTACCATGGTTATTTATATCCGTCTTTTTGATCGCGTGTTATTCCACTTTTTGTTCAGCGTTATGATAATAAAGCGTTGTTTTTTGGCTCGTTTTTTTTTTTTTTCTTACGGTGTTTACTGAAGGGGTTAACTAGTGGGCCAGTTTTATAGGTCGGGTCGTTACGGACGCGGCAATACTAAATATGTGTACTTTTATTGTTTTTTTTTTTAGGTAAAGAAATGTATTTATGGGAATAATATTTTTTTTTTTCTGCTTTATTTAGGAATTTTTTTTTTTTTTTTTTTACAAGTGTGGAAATTTTTTTTTTTACTTTTTCACTTTTTCCCAGGGGGGGACATCACAGATCACCGATCTGACAGTGTGCACAGCACTCTGTTAGATCGGTGATCTGACATACAACCGGGCAGGATTAGAGCTGCAGCTGCAGCCTGATCCTGACCTAGAAGTGCTCCCTGCAGGACCCGGATGCAGCCCGGCGGCCATTTTGGATCCGGGGACTGCAGGGAGAAGACGCTCGGTACACGGTGAGTACATCACCGTGTACCGATCGTCTCAGGGAAGCCCGCAGGGAACCCCCTCCCTGCGCGATGCTTCCCTGCACCGCCAGCACACCGCGATCATCTTTGATCGCGGTGTGCCGGGGGTTAATGTGCCGGGAGCGGTCCGTGACCGCTCCTGGCACATAGTGCCGGATGTCAGCTGCGATAGGCAGCTGACACCCGGCCGCGATCGGCCGCGCTCCCCTCGTGAGCGCGGCCGATCGCATATGACGTACTATCCCGTCACTAGGAATTAAGTCCCAGGTCACCTGGACGGGATAGTACGTCATATGGGATTAAGGGGTTAAAATGGGCACTGTACGTGTTTTCCTGGCCTCCACTCACTGCCAACTATGCTCCCCCATTGACTTGCATTGGGTTTCGTGTTTCGGTCGATCCCCGACTTTTCACGATAATCAGCCGATTCCACTCGACTCGACTGTTGAGATAGTTGGGTTTCGCGAAACCCGACTCGACCCTAAAAAACTAAAAGTCGCTCAACCCTAGTGGCTACTTTGAAGAACCTAGAATATAAGACATAATTTCAGTTGTTTCACACTTTTTTGTTAAAGGGAAGGTGCCACCAGTTTTTTTGTAGTTTGTTTTTTTGTGAAATTAAGCTTAAAATAGTAAATAAAATGTATTAATGCAATGTTTGCACTGTTTGCAAACATTTCTATATGAAAAATATTATATATTTTCTTACAAATATATATATATTGACCACTAGGGGGAGCATTTTCAGTTTTAGACCTCAAGCAGCTATAGTAAGACTTACTAGCTTTACTGTTAGCTGGAAAATTGGGGCAGTAACTGCTGACATCACCATTTCCCTCCCCTTTTGAGTGGTCTAATATCCCTGGGGCAGAATGAAGAGCAGCATCACAGGGCAGAGCCATTTTGTGTGTGACTGCCCTGCGACCTACTATCACCAGCAGTTACTGCATCAGAAACACAGCTACAGAGTTTACAAAAAAGCAGAACACAGTGATCTCAGCAGCATGGTGGACTGGAGGAAAAGTGAAGACATGTGGTGTATATGTATGGAGCAGCATTATCTGAGCAGAGCTGTCTGTGACTCAACCCTCAGTAAGATAAGAAGGAGGAGATCCAGGTCTGCAGAGAATGGCCAGGCATTGTGGAGGGAGGGGAGAGATGCATTGTATGGCAGAGAGAGGCAGGCTGTGAATGCAGCTTACCAGAGATCACAGGGACTGTGTGTGAGGAGGTGGAGAAGAGCAGGAGAAGCACACAGGGAGGGCAGCGTGTGAAGAGCAGAGGATGTCTGCCCAGGACGTGCAGTGCAGTGCAGTGCCTGGAGTACAGAGGAGCATGGAGATAAATCACCCGCACTCCCCATCCTCCGGTTCCAGTGAGCGCTTCTCTCCTGCGATAGAGAGTAAGTGCAGCTCAGCAGATAGCACTGGGCTATAATAAAATGGCGGTCAGTCACACCTACAGCAGTGAGTTGTTCAGCCCACAGAGGCGTGCCCAGCTCACTGCTAAAGCAGCTACAATGTTAGAGATCGGGTCAGTGCCAGTCTATTATCTCATATGTCCATGGGGTGCCGTAAAATGACACTGGTGGTGTCATGAACTGCTGTGAAACCAAGATGTCAGCCCCCAGTGCCTTCTTTAAACTCATATTACCATACCTCCCAACCGTCCCTCATTGTGCGGGACTGCCCCGGATTTCATGCTTGCCCCGGCTGTCCTGCACGGGACGCAGAGAGTCCCGCAGACAGAACAGTTGATGCTGCTGTCACACGCCCCTTTTGTTAGGCCACGCCCCTTCCCCGTCGGTGTGTTCCTGAGTCTTCCAGTGTGCCTCACAGTTCAGAGAGGGGACACCTGAGGTGAGTACATAACACAGCCGGACACAGCCTGGGTGCCGGCGGCAATGTAAGCAGCAGACCATGAGAGGACTGGAGGCTGCTAATGGGACAGATGCAGAGATATCAGTGAGTAGTGGATGTCACAGAGATGACTCCTCCGTCCAGTGCATTGTGGAGGAGGAGCAGCTCCCTGGGAGAGAGTGACAACACATCAATGTGGCTGCTTTATTTCCCCAGGCATAAAAGTGCTAAGCCTAAGCCCCTATGACAGTCAGTCACTGTATCATCATGTGCTAATTACAAGCTGCAACTCCGCTTGGTACACACACGCGGCTGAGGCTCCGCTCAGTACACTTCGTACACAGACACACACACGCGGCTCTGCTCGGTACACTTCGTACACACACGCGGCTCCGCTCAGTTCACCTCGTACACACACGCACGGCTCCGCTCAGTTCACCTCGTGTATACACACACACACGCAGCTCCGCTCGGTGCACCTCATACACGCATGCGGCTCCGCTTGGTACACCTCACACACGCACGCGGCTCCGCTCGGTGCACCTCGTACTGTGAAAGGTGTACGGAGCCGAGTCGTGTGTACGAGGTGTACGGAGCGGAGTCGTGTGTACGAGGTGTACGGAGCGGAGTCGTGTGTACGAGGTGTACGGAGCGGAGTCGTGTGTACGAGGTGTACGGAGCGGAGTCGTGTGTACGAGGTGTACGGAGCGGAGTCGTGTGTACGAGGTGTACGGAGCGGAGTCGTGTGTACGAGGTGTACGGAGCGGAGTCGTGTGTACGAGGTGTACGGAGCGGAGTCGTGTGTACGAGGTGTACGGAGCGGAGTCGTGTGTACGAGGTGTACGGAGCGGAGTCGTGTGTACGAGGTGTACGGAGCGGAGTCGTGTGTACGAGGTGTACGGAGCGGAGTCGTGTGTACGAGGTGTACGGAGCGGAGTCGTGTGTACGAGGTGTACGGAGCGGAGCAGCATGTGAAAGGTGTACTGAGCGGAGCAGCATGTGAAAGGTGTACTGAGCAGAGTCGTGTGTGTATGAGGTGTACGGAGCACAGCCATGTGTACGAGGTGTACGGAGCACAGCCGCGTGTGTACGAGGTGTACGGAGCACAGTCGCGTGTGTACGGAGCGGAGCAGCACGTGAAAGGTGAGCGGAGTCGTGTGTACGGAGCACAGCCGCGTGTGTGCGAGGTGTACGGAGCACAACCGCATGTGTACGAGGTGTACAGAGCGGAGCAGCATGTGAAAGGTGTACGGAGCAGAGTCGTGTGTACGAGGTGTACGGAGCGGAGCCGTGTGTACGAGGTGTACGGAGCACAGCCGCGTGTGTACGAGGTGTACGGAGCAGAGCAGCGTGTCAAAGGTGTATGGAGCGGAGTCGTGTGTGTAAGAGGTGTGCAGATCAGAGCAGAGTGTGAAAGGTGTATGGAGCGGAGCCACGTGTGTACGAGGTGTACGGAGCGGAGCCATGTGTGTACGAGGTGTACAGAGCGGAGCCACGTGTGTACGAGGTGTGCGGAGCAGAGTCATGCATGTACAAGGTATACGGAGCGGAGCAGCGTGTGCAATGTGTATAGAGCGGAGCCGTGTGTGTATGAGATGTATGGAGAGGAGCCGTATGTGTACGCAGCGGAGCAGTGTGTGTGGAAGGTATACGGAGCGGAGCAGCATGTGCAATGTGTATGGAGCGGATTAGTGTGTGTATGAGGTGTACGGAGTAGTGCCATGTGTATGAGATGTATGGAGCGAAGCCGTGTATGAGGTGTATGGAGCGGAGCTGAATGTTTACGAGGTGTATGGAGCAGAGCTGAATCTGTACGAGGTGTACGGAGCGGAGCTGAATGTGTACGAGGTGTACGGAGCGGAGCCATGTGTATATGAGATGTATGGAGTGGAGCCGTGTGTGCAAAGTGTAGGAGTAGCTATGCGTGGCCATTATACGATACGAAGTATCATGTGCGGCCAATATACAGTATGGAGCATCATGTGCGGTCATTATACAGTATGGAAAAAAGTAGGCGCGCACTTACCCTGTTGCGGTGAATATCACTTTATTAGGACATATAAATAAACGAAAAAGCAGGGAGGGATAGTGTCAGCTACGGACAACGGCCGTTTCGTGCTCTGCGGCAGTTCAACGGGACCCGTTGAAGTGCCGCAGAGCACGAAACGGCCGTTGTCCGTAGCTGACTCTATCCCTCCCTGCTTTTTCGTTTATTTATATGTCCTAATAAAGTGATATTCACCGCAACAGGGTAAGTGCGCGCCTACTTTTTTCTATTTTGCTACTGGATTCTGTTTACATTTTTTCTGGCTGCAGCACCCCGGTGATTTAGGTGTAGAGGATTTATACAGCCAGTATCACTTTTTTTGGTGCCAGACCGATAATACAACACGGTCACTGAGTTTGACCCTCGAGCAGTGCGGATGTGGGTTTCTTTTACCATTGGACATTATACAGTATGGAGCATCATGTGTGGCCATTATACAGTATGGAGCATCATGTGCGGTCATTATACAGTATGGAGCATCATGTGCGGTCATTATACAGTATGGAGCATCATGTGCGGCCATTATACAATATGGAGCATCATGTGCGGTCATTATACAGTATTGAGCATCATGTGTGGCCATTATACAGTATGGAGCATCATGTGCGGCCATTATACAGTATGGAGCATCATGTGCGGTCATTATACAGTATGGAGCATCATGTGCGGCTATTATACAGTATTGAGCATCATGTGTGGCCATTATACAGTATGGAGCATCATGTGCGGCTATTATACAGTATTGAGCATCATGTGTGGCCATTATACAGTATGGAGCATCATGTGCGGCCATTATACAGTATGGAGCATCATGTGTGGCCATTATACAGTATGGAGCATCATGTGTGGCCATTATACAGTATGGAGCATCATGTGTGGCCATTATACAGTATGGCGCATCATGTGCGGCCATTATACAGTATTGAGCACTATGTGTGGCCATTATACAGTATGGAGCATCATGTGTGGCCATTATACAGTATTGAGCATCATGTGTGGCCATTATACAGTATGGAGCATCATGTGTGGCCATTATACAGTATGGAGCACTGTGTGGCCATTATACAGTATGGAGCAGTGTGGCCATATTTTTTTGTTTATAATTATTCTTTATGAACAGTGTGATCAGCAGTGCTAAATGGGTGTGGTTGGGACGTGGATATGGGTGTGACTAGTGAATGGGTGTGGTCAGAGGCGTGGCCTAAAATTTGCCGCAGCGCGCAACGCAAACATTGTCCCTCTTTCCCAACTTCAAAAGTTGGGAGGTATGATATTACACACGTAATCTTTAACCCCTTTACCCCCAAGGGTGGTTTGCACGTTATGGACCGGGCCAATTTTTACAATTCTGACCACTGTCCCTTTATGAGGTTATAACTCTGGAACGCTTCAACGGATCCCGGTGATTCTGACACTGTTTTCTCGTGACATATTGTACTTCATGATAGTGGTAAAATTTATTTGATATTACCTGCGTTTATTTGAGAAAAAAAACGGAAACATGGCGAAATTTTTGAAAATTTAGCAATTTTCAAACTTTGAATTTTTATGCAATTAAATCACAGAGATATGTCACACAAAATACTTAATAAATAACATTTCCCACATGTCTACTTTACATCAGCACAATTTTGGAACCAAAATTTTTTTTTGTTAGGGAGTTATAGGGGTTAAAAGTTGACCAGCAATTTCTCATTTTTACAACACCATTTTATTTTAGGGACCACATCTCATTTGAAGTCAGGGGTCTATATGATAGAAAATACCCAAGTGTGACACCATTCTAAAAGCTGCACCCCTCAAGGTTCTCAAAACCACATTCAAGAAGTTTATTAACCCTTCAGGTGTTTCACAGGAATTTTTGGAATGTTTAAATAAAAATTAACATTTAACTTTTTTTCACAAAAAATTTACTTCAGCTCCAATTTGTTTTATTTTGCCAAGAGTTACAGGAGAAAATGGACCCCAAACCTTGTTGTACAATTTGTCCTGAGTACGCCGATACCCCATAAGTGGAGGTAAACCACTGTTTGGGCGCATGACAGAGCTTGGAAGCGAAGGAGCGCCATTTGACTTTTTAATGCAAAATTGACTGGAATTGAGATGGGACGCCATGTTGCGTTCGGAGAGCCACTGATGTGCCTAAACATTGAAACCCCCCACAAGTGACACCATTTTGGAAAGTAGACCCCCTAAGGAACTTATCTAGAGGTGTGGTGAGCACTTTGACCCACCAAGTGCTTCACAGAAGTTTATAATGCAGAACCGTAAAAATAAAAGGGGGCGTGGCCTGAAGGTGCAAGAGAGCAGTCGCACATCGCAAGAGCTCCTGCTCTGAGACTGCTTTCCACAGGGATTTTTTGGCCCCATCGAGCCCAAAGACTCCTCTGACCGGCAAGGGAGGGCTGCGATCGCCCTGAGACTACCCGGAGGGCAGGGAGAACTCTCTGCCCCAGCACAAGCCCAGCGTTTCCCCTTGGAGGGACGGGGAAGCGGCATAGACGCCGCCATCTTGGAAGCTACACAGGCCGGGAGCACGCAAGCTGCTGGGACGCCGGGAAGGTACACTCCACCCCCCTTCCCCGGCTACTCTACCTTCTCCCTGACTCTTCGCTCGCTCCCTGCTGAGCTGACAGCCGCTGGCCGGCGCCTCTGCGCTCCGGTGCGCCCCGGATTCCTCTGAGTGGTGCGGACCTGCACACCACTGAGCTCCGGCCGCTGCCCCCTGTTGGTGCGGCCGGTCAGAAGAGAGGTTACGCTCACTGGAGAGGGTGCTGAGTGAATTGCCAGCTGCGGCGCTCTGTCCCTCGGCCGCTCCGGTGGATTGGTGTCTGTGGGGGTGAGAATCTGCCGGCGGTGGAGATTCTGGGGATTTCCCGCCACTCCCGGCGCCATCTTGTTGCCCCTGCAAGGGGCTGGAGTGCCTGTGTGTGTGCGCCGCTGGCGGTCTGTGCCCACCTCTCCTTCGTGGCGCGGCACTGCGTCCCTGCTGCTGCCCCATACCCACCAGCTTCTGGGTCACGCTGGAGGAGGCTTAAAGCAACGCTAACACCCTGTAAAACGACACACATTTACATAGCCCCTGTGGCACCTGCTCCCCCCCTGAGACTCATAGTGGAATAACACAGTAACCCTTTGGCTGCCCAGAGTTAAAAACAGTTGCACTATAGACTTACGCACGCATCTCGGAGGGGGCTTGCTGATGGGGGGCCACGGCTAATGTGGTGATGGCTGCACCCCCATGTTCCCCTAAACACTTATCTGGGATATAATTGATAGCAGCAGACATCTATGGGCAAAAACAAAAAGATCTCTGAAGACCCCACAAGCCTGCATAAGGAACCTCTTCCGGAGGATATGAAACGGTTTCTAAATCAGCCGACCCAAACAAGGAGCACGAGATCAACAATGTCGCAAGCCCCACATAAAAGCAACTCTTCTTCGGGAGAGTCACAGGCTCCACATGTTTCTCCCAAAAAATCAGCAGATATCAATAAGGGAGACAAAGACTTGCCTGAAGATATGAATATAGCTGATCTAAGCAAATATATTAAAGCTCTACCAACAAAAATGGACCTGGAAGGCTTTGCATGCAGGCTTGAGAACTCGTACAAAAAGGAGATACATAACCTACAGAAGGAGTTTACATCACGGATAGAGGATGTAGAAAAGACGCAGGACGACATCTCACAGGAACTTCAGGCACATAGAGAAATTTTAATGGACCATACTATAAGAATGGAGGAAATGTCTTCTGGCCTTGAGGATCTGGAAAATCGCAACAGGCGTAACAATATTCGCATACGGGGCCTCCCAGAGTCCGTTAGTCCTCAGGACTTAGATCGCACAGTCCAAAAAATATTTCTAGACATCCTGGGTGATTGTGAAGATAGTACCATTGAATTTGATAGGATCCATAGATCTCTTGGTCCCAAACCCACCTCTGATTTACGCCCTAGAGACGTCATTTGTAGGGTGCATTACTTCAGAACCAAGGAATCCATCATGATGGCCTCTAGGAAAAAGGGACCTCTCCAGTATGAAGGCCAACCAATTTTACTTCTATCAGACTTATCCAGGCGTACCTTGTTTTTGCGCAAAGCCCTAAAACCCCTGTTAGCAGTTCTTAAGGAAAGAGATATCCCTTATAGATGGGGGTTCCCATTTCAACTAACAGCATTCAAAAACGGGAAAAGCGCATACTTCCGCCGAATTGGGGACCTGGCCAATTTCCTGGGAACATTTGAACTGCCGTTAATAGATCTCCCAGAATGGCCTTCAACCCCAACACTTCCGGACGCTCCTCCAAGGTGGCTCAAGGTCCCTCAGTCCAAGAAAAAGCTCTCTAATGAGGTCCCTTCTGATCCTCCATGAAGTCCTTCTTTCTTCTTTTTGTTTTCTACATTTTTTTTTTCATTTGTTTCAATAAGTTCCTGGCAATTATTGTGTTGTGTCCAGATGTTCTGCTGCAGTTAGATAGGTCCTATGTTAGTATATTGTTAATGGGCCGATCCCCCTGGCCGGATAGGCGGACATACTGGCGGCCTGCCATGGGGGTCTGGCTCAAGTTCTGAACCTTTAAATTTATGGTATCGCGAATGTTATTAATGTTTTACAACTCTCTGTCAATAAGCGAGACACCTTGACCTTATTAGATATGCTATTAATATTACTATTATTCTGCTTTGCTTGAATATCATATGCATGTAGATTCTTGATCGTAGGACCTATCAAGTTCATGGGGAAGTGGGGGGTCGGTGTTCTCCTCGGCTTCCTTTTTCCATTTGAGGTGCACCGTTCGGGGACGGGGGGGGAGCTATCTCTTCCCCTTCTGGTTGCCTCCGCCATACTGATGCGAGACCAGACTTGGTGCGTCAATCTCAACGCACCTTTTCCTATGTTCTTCACATATTTCTACCTTTTTCCTACCCTGTCTTTCTTCCCTCTTTCCCATTGTTTTTCCCCTACCACACCTGGCTATCCCGTGTCCCGGCGGGTGGGGCGCACGATGTCGCGAGAAACTGTCAAAATTTTAGATTATGGATAAAATAAAACTCTGCTCGTTTAACGTAAAGGGGCTAAATATTCCAGAGAAAAGGAGGCGGATCCTGTTCGATAGTCATAAACAACGGGTCTCTGTGCTATTGCTCCAGGAGACTCACTTCAAAACTGGAGTGATACCGCATTGTGTCACGAAAAATTATCCCAAATGGTATCACAGCTCTAACCCGTATTCCAAATCAAAAGGTGTTTCAATAGCTTTCCACAAATCCTTCATGCCTGAAATTCTAGATTCTTTAATCGACAAAAATGGCAGATATATCTTCCTACTCATCTCATGGGCAACGTATAAACTTGTAATAGCCAATGTTTATTTTCCAAACCAAGGGCAACAGACTTTTGGAGCTGAATGCAAGAGGCGTCTTGGGGAGTTTGCTGGCTCCTCTCCTGTGATACTTGGAGGCGACTTTAACATTCCAATGGACCCTGCGGTGGACGTCTCTTCAGGTAGGTCCTCCTATTCTTCATCTTCTATCAACAAAATTAGATCCCAACTACGCAGCCTGAGACTAGTAGATGTCTGGAGAGTTCTAAATCCTACAGTCAGGGATTATAGCTTCTTCTCGAAAATCCATAACACATACAGCAGAATAGATTACTTCTTTATTTCACATAGGTTACTGGACTTACAGATGGAGGCGGACGTGGGGTCGATACTGTGGTCGGATCATGCACCTATTTATTTATCTCTTTCACTTCATTCCGCCTTGGGATCGGGATTCTCCTGGCGTTTGAATGAAAATCTGCTCCTGGATCCATTATGTAAATCCGAGATTGAACAGACAATCGCGAATTTCGTGGCCGACCATGGTGGGGACACCACGTCTCCCACTATGAGATGGGAGGCTTTGAAATGTGTAGTGAGAGGCGTTCTCATTTCCCACGGCGCCCGGTTGAAAAAAGAGAGAGCGGCGGAAATAATTATCCTAACAGATCAAATCCACCAATTAGAAAATCAGCATAAACGAGATCTCGACGCCAGTACATTTGCTCGGCTTACTTCAGTTAGGCAGAAATTATTGACTATCATAGATCAAAAGTCCAAGTGTCTCAGGGAGAGACTCAGAAGCCGCTTTTACCAACTCGGCAATAAAAGTGGTAAACTTTTAGCCAGAGCCCTTAACAAACACAGCCCTAATACCTACATTCCCTTTATCAAAAACAAAGAAGGGAATAAAGTGTTCAACACTAAAGATATCCTTTCCAACTTTAGTAGATATTACGAATCTCTGTACAATATAGCAGGACATTATAAAGATGCACCTCCACAATTTCTTCATAATAAAATTAAATCATACTTGCAGGAACACAAATTGCCCATATTGCCTGAAGGCGACCTAGCCGACCTCGAAAAGGAATTCTCTACAGAAGAGGTATCCGAAACCATTAGCGCCCTAAAACAAGGGAAAAGCCCGGGCCCGGATGGGTTCTCAGCGGGCTTCTATAAATCATTTACTACATCACTGTGCCCACTGTTTCTGGAGGCCTGCAATTTTGTCTCTTCGGGAGGTTCTTTCCCTGCTCAATCACTCGCCGCCCACATTACAGTGCTTCCCAAACCTGGTAAAGACCTTTCTACATGTAATAATTATCGGCCGATTTCTTTGATAAACGTTGATATTAAAATATACGCTAAAATGTTAGCAAATAGATTATGCCCCCCAGGGCTGCCACTAGGAATTTCAGGGCCCCATACTGGCAAAATTTTCAGGGCCCCTTAAGACTCCGCCCAGGCTCCACCCCAGCCCCGCCTCCACCCCTCGAACTGTCAACAGCCCCACCGCTGTCTCTTGCCAAAACTCCACTTCTCACAAATCACACATTAACAGTTCCCATTACCAGATCAAACACATAGCCAGCAGCTTTTGTTTTGGCCAAAAGGTTTTTTTAAATTTGAGACGACAACAAGGTAGACTCTTTTGGCCGAGCCCTACTCTACTCTAATCTATTAAACATTTGTTAAAATATGCAATACAATTTAGGTGTATTTTTATTTATTTTTCAATTGACCAATAATACCACATACAAGGGACAAATACCACAACACCATGACCAGACACCATATTATCACCACATAGTGACCTATAATACTATCTACAAGGAACAAATACCGCCACACCATGTGCAGACCACATATTACCACCACAGTGACTGAACAATATCACATACAAGGGACAAATACCACCGCAGCATGTCCAGACCACATATTACCATCACATGGTGACCAACTACATACAAGGAACAAATACCAACACAACATGAACAGACCACATATTACCACCACACAGTGACCGAATAATAGCACATACAAGGAACAAATACCGCTACACCATGGCCGGACAACATATTACCACCACATTGTGACTGAATAGTACAATACTGATCATTAATAAAAAAAAAAATACTATCACCATAAGTGCCATTATACACAGGAGATCTGTACTTAGTATGCAGTGTGTGTACAGGTAATACAGTGGTCGCCGATGCCATTATACACAGGAGCTCTTCATATAGTGTCAGTGTACATGTAATACAGCGATCACTAGTGACATTATACACAGGAGCTCTGTATATAGTGTATAGTGTACATGTAATACAGCGATCACTAGTGACATTATACACAGGAGCTCTGTATATAGTGTATAGTGTACAGATAATATAGTGATCACTAGTGACATTATACACAGGAGCTCTGTATATAGGGTACAGTGTACATGTAATACAGCAATCACTAGTGACATTATACAAAGGAGCTCTGTATATAGTGTATAGTGTACAGATAGTATAGTGATCACCAGTGACATTATACACAGGAGCACTGTATACAGTATACAGTGTATGGTGTCAGTGTACAGGTAACATACTCACCAGTGACGTCTCTAGCTAAAGTCCTTCATCTTTGCGTTTCTTTTTAATCCAGCGCAGACCGCTATCACTTCTTTCTGCCAGGACTCGTCTCATCTGCATAAAATAACACAGTTATCTAGAGCACCGCTTCCAGAGCACATTCCCCATTTTTTCCCTTTCTTCTACACTACACATCTGACTACAGACGTTCACCCACCATTAATATATAATTGGTTATTATGCAACCCACCATTCCAAATATAAATTATAATCCGCCACTGTGCCCCCACTATCTGTATATAGCCACTTTCCTCATTTAATATATAAATTAATTAGCACCTGTATTCTTCCAATTTATTACCAGTTACTTTATCCTCAACGAACCCACTATGTACCTCCCGCTCTAACCCTTACCCCAATTCATTATAGTTACATGCCCTTTCTGCCTCAATTCATTGCCACGTCTTCTCTCTCTCCCACCCTCTATTCATTATCAATTGATCTTCCCCACCCTCAAAATTCATTATTTGCTCTCCCCACCTTCAATACATCATTTGCTCTTCCCACCCCCAAGTTCAATTCAATTGCTGTCCACGTCCCTCACACTCACTTCATGTGCAGTCCCCATCACCCCCACTTCATCATTTAGTCCCCTATCATCATTTAGTCCCCTATCCCCCCCGTCACTTCATCTGCAGTCCCCCTTACTTCATCATTTGCAGCCCCCTATCATTTCATCATGTGCAGAACCCCCTCAAACACACTTCATCATCTGCAGTCCCTATCACTCCCACATCATTACCTATCCCCATCCCCCCCACATCATTTGCAATTCCCATCACCCCCACATCATTTGCAGTCCCCATCTCCCACATCATCATTTGCAGTCCCCATCACCCCCACATCATTTGCAGTCCCCATCACCCCCACATCATCATTTGCAGTCCCCCCACATCATTTGCAGTCCCCATCACCCCCCATCATCATCTGCAGTCCCCATCACCCCCACATCGTTTGCAGTCCCCCAACATCATTTGCAGTCCCCATCACCCCCACATCATCATTTGCAGTCTCCATCACCCCCACATCATTTGCAGTTCCCATCACCCCCACATCATTTGCAGTCCCCATCACCCCCACATCATTTGCAGTCCCCATCACCCCCACATCATCATTTGCAGTCCCCCAACATCATTTGCAGTCCCCATCACCCCCACATCATCATTTGCAGTCTCCATCACCCCCACATCATTTGCAGTCCCCATCACCCCCACATCATTTGCAGTCCCCATCACCCCCACATCATCATTTGCAGTCCCCCAACATCATTTGCAGTCCCCATCACCCCCACATCATCATTTGCAGTCCCCCAACATCATTTGCAGTCCCCATCACCCCCACATCATCATTTGCAGTCCCCCAACATCATTTGCAGTCCCCATCACCCCCACATCAACATTTGCAGTCCCCCAACATCATTTGCAGTCCCCATCACCCCCACATCATCATTTGCAGTCTCCATCACCCCCACATCATTTGCAGTCCCCATCACCCCCACATCATCATTTGCAGTCCCCCAACATCATTTGCAGTCCCCAACACCCCCACATCATCATTTGCAGTCCCCCAACATCATTTGCAGTCCCCATCACCCCCACATCATCATTTGCAGTCTCCATCACCCCACATCATTTGCAGTTCCCATCACCCCCACATCATTTGCAGTTCCCATCACCCCCACATCATTTGCAGTCCCCATCACCCCCACATCATTTGCAGTCCCCCTCACCCCCACATCATCATTTGCAGTCCCCCAACATCATTTGCAGTCCCCATCACCCCCACATCATCATTTGCAGTCTCCATCACCCCCACATCATTTGCAGTCCCCATCACCCCCACATCATTTGCAGTCCCCATCACCCCCACATCATCATTTGCAGTCCCCCAACATCATTTGCAGTCCCCATCACCCCCACATCATCATTTGCAGTCCCCCAACATCATTTGCAGTCCCCATCACCCCCACATCATCATTTGCAGTCTCCATCACCCCCACATCATTTGCAGTCTCCATCACCCCCACATCATTTGCAGTTCCCATCACCCCCACATCATTTGCAGTCCCCATCACCCCACATCATCATTTGCAGTCCCCCAACATCATTTGCAGTCCCCATCCCCCACACATCATCATTTGCAGTCCCCATAACCCCCACATCATTTGCAGTCCCCATCACCCCCACATCATTTGCAGTCCCCATCATCCCCACATCATTTGCAGTTCCCATCACCCCCACATCATCATTTGCAGTCCCCCCACATCATTTGCAGTCCCCCCACATCATTTGCAGTCCCCATCACCCCCACATCATCATTTGCAGTCCCCTATCCCCCCTTCACTTCATCTGCAGTCCCCCTTACTTCATTTGCAGCCCCAATCATTTCATGTGTAGTACCCCCTCAAATACACTTTATCATTTGCAGCCCCCTATTATTTCATCATGTACAGTACTCCCTAAAACACACCCCATCATCTGCAGTCTCACTCCCCCCCACCTCACCTCACCTATTAAAAAAACAAAAATGTTTTTTATACTTACCTCAGTCGTTCCCGGGGCGTCTAGTGTTTCCAGCAGTGAAGCAGCAGCTAGACTGTATGTGCTGCTGAGAGGACCTGACAGGAGCCCCTACATTCTAGCACATTCACTACTGAGACGGCTAGAATGTATGGGCTGTAGTCAGGACCTGCAGGGAGCCCATACATTCTAGCCACAGCCGAGCAGGAGCTGTGCAGCCGACTAGGTGAGACGGCCGTGCACAGCTCCAAGAAGGCTCCCGGGCCCCAGCGCCGCAGTGCACAGTATTTTACTACATGATGGGGCCCGATCAGTAGAAGCACAACAGTGGGGCCCCGGATCTGCGGGCCCCTCTGTGTACTGCTGCTGACCGGGCCCCATACAGCAGTAATGGCTGTAATGCCCTGATGGCGGCCCTGATGCCCCCTCTTACCTAAACTAATAAACCAGGACCAGGTAGGCTTCGTTCCAGGGCGAGAGGCGAGAGACAACACAATCAGAACTATCTCTCTACTCGACAGAGCGAGCAGGGAGGGGGACCCCCTGTGTATCATGTCAATTGACGCTGAAAAAGCTTTTGACCGGGTTCACTGGGAATTTATCTTTCAAACCCTGGAAGAAATTGGCTTAAAAGAAAATATGATGCACAGAATTTCTGCTCTATATACCTCTCCTAGTGCCCAGGTCAAGGTCAACGGCAAACTTTCAGACGTGTTTCCGGTCAGGAATGGTACAAGGCAGGGGTGCCCGCTCTCTCCCCTCTTATATATACTAACAATGGAGCATTTGGCTGTGGCATTGAGAAATAACCCCTCAATCAAAGGGATAAAACTGCGTTCCGAAGAACATAAGATAGCACTTTTTGCAGACGATATTCTGCTATACATCACGTCGCCATCTACGAGCCTACCAAACATTATCTCGGAACTGCACAAATTCGGCCTCCTAAGTAATTTTAAAATGAACTCCCACAAATCCGAAATCTTAAACATCTCATTACAACTTCCCTTGGTCGAACAACTAAAGTCCACCTTTCCATTTAAATGGCGCTTTGACTCCATCACTTACTTAGGCGTTAAAATAACCAGCCAGATATCCAAATTGTTTGAGACCAATTTTACAACAGCCCTACAAAAGGTTAATCTAGATTTAGAAAAATGGCATAGGCTCCAGTTGTCTTGGCTAGGCAGGATCAACGCAGTAAAAATGGACCTCTTACCGCGCCTTTTATACCTTTTCCAAACAATACCTCTATACTTGCCAGCTTCCTTTTTTTCTCGCCTTAAACAAATAGTCACCAGGTTTATATGGTCTCATAATCGGGCACGCATTTCCTACACGTTATTAAGCAGATCAAAACTGACAGGCGGTCTAGGCCTCCCGGATCTTGCGACCTATAGTTACGCCTCATTAGGAACATGTATACTAGACCTCTATCACAACATAAATAGTAAAAAATGGGTAAAGCTAGAGAATGATCTGAATGTCTGTGACTCTCAGATTATTCTCTGGTCCGGGGGTGGATCGGGAGCGGGCGCCCACCTACCCTTCCTTACACGAAACATATCGCTTCTCATTAAAAATAGAAACTCAGACCTCAAGATCACAACTCTCCCAGGACCTTTGATCCCAATTTACGACAACCCTGCCTTCCCTGCGGGGCTAAAAAGAGAGATGTATTTAAACAAGAGAAAAGATTCCAAACCCATTCTCCATGACTATCTAAAAGAGAACAGGATAAAATCCCTCCAGGAACTATTTCCAGAGGAGGAAGCACCCTTTGCTGATTGGTTTTTTTATGAACAACTCAAAAGTTTCATTTACGCAATCTCTAAACAAACCAATATTGGCAGACCGCTAACTCCTTTTGAGACGCTTTGCACATCAACATGCCCTCCAGATCATACTGTCTCGCTGCTATATAAAATCTTCCAGGGGGGAAGGGCTCCACTGCAGGGATCACCAGCATTCTTCTCGAAATGGGAAGGTGATCTGGGAAAGCCTTTACTGCCTGAGGATAGAGAAAAAATTCTTCTCTTCACGTTTAGATCGTCATTATACGCGGTATCACAGGAGAGGAGCTACAAGATCTTGGCAAGATGGTATAGATGTCCCTCTATGGTACATGCCGTGTTCCCCACTACTCCTGACACTTGTTGGAGATGCTTAAAGGAGACTGGCTCTTATATGCACATTTGGTGGGATTGCCCCCCCATAAAAGCCTTATGGTTGGCTGTCTTTGAGCTTTATAACAAGATGTCTATCATTCAGATTCAACCTTCTCCATGCATAGCATTACTATCCCTATGTGATTTGTCGATTTCCCGATATAAAAAGAGCATCCTCAGACACTTCCTCACCGCGGTTAGGAACTTGATTCCACGCTTTTGGAAACAGGAAAAATTTCCCTCACGTGCGGAGTTTGTGGCGGAACTCAATGACATCTATAGGATGGAGCAGTTAATAAATCAATCTCTAGGCAATGTAAATAAAACCTATATCACATGGGCCCCCTGGATAGCTTTCAGGGAAACCCCTGACCTGGATCTCTGGATTTCTGAAGCCCGATGTAATACATGACTTGCTCTCGCTTATCATTAGATCATTCATCAGTTTACGTCCTGACAACTGGGACGGGATGATGGCCGCGCCTTTCCCCACCCTGCCCCATTACCCTACCCAATCCTCTCTTCTTCTTTCTACCCCTCTATCTCTTCTCTACTCTAATCTCTTTGTTTGTTTTCCACCCCTTCTTTAGTTTGAATATGCATTGTGATTACTGAATAGTCATAATGAGAATTAATATAGGTTATTATTCACTTCAATTGTTCTTTACTGTCAACATATTATAATATCAATCAGTAGTATTACTTTTTAGAATGTTAAGTGCAAGATACATGATGTTGCTGTAATGCATTTCTTGTCTAACGTGTAATTTTACCTGGTATTTTGCTGATATACTAGAGTGCATCGTTTACTTTTATTCTTCTTGCTTCACTCAATAAACATGATTTAAACAAAAAAATAAAAAATATTTTTTTTTTTCACAAAAATTATCTTTTCGCCCCCAATTTTTTATTTTCCCAATGGTAAGAGAAGAAATTGGAACCAAAAAGTTGTTGTACAATTTGTCCTGAGTACGCTGATACCCCATATGTGGGGGTAAACCACTGTTTGGGCGCATGGGAGAGCTCGGAAGGGAAGGAGCGCCGTTTGACTTTTCAATGCAAAATTCACAGGAATTGAGATGAGACGCCATGTTGCGTTTGGAGAGCCACTGATGTGCCTAAATATTGAAACCCCCCACAAGTGACACCATTTTGGAAAGTAGACCCCCTAAGGAACTTATCTAGATGTGTGGTGAGCACTTTGACCCACCAAGAGCTTCACAGAAGTTTATAATGCAGAGCCGTAAAAATAAAACAAAATTTTTTTCCCACAAATATTATTTTTTAGCCCCCAGTTTTGTATTTTCCCAAGGGTAACAGGAGAAATTGGACCCCAAAATTTGTTGTGCAATTTGTCCTGAGTGCGCTGATACCCCATATGTGGGGGGAACCACCGTTTGGGCGCATGGGAAGGCTCGGAAGGGAAGGAGCGCCATTTGAAATACAGACTTAGATGGAATGGTCTGCAGGCGTCACATTGCGTTTGCAGAGCCCCTAATGTACGTAAACAGTAGAAACCCCCCACAAGTGACCCCATATTGGAAACTAGACCCCCAAAGGAACTTATCTAGGTGTGTTGTGAGAACTTTGAGCCCCCAAGTGTTTCACTACAGTTTATAACGCAGAGCCGTGAAAATTAAAAAATCTTTTTTTTCCCCACAAAACTTATTTTTTAGCCCCCAGTTTTGTATTTTCCCAAGGGTAACAGGAGAAATTGGACCCCAAAAGTTGTTGTCCAATTTGTCCTGAGTACGCTGATACCCCATATGTTGGGGTAAACTCCTGTTTGGGCACACGGGAGAGCTCGGAAGGGAAGGAGCACTGTTTTACTTTTTCAACGCAGAATTGGCTGGAATTGAGATCGGACGCCATGTCGCGTTTGGAGAGCCCCTGATGTGTCTAAACAGTGGAAACCCCCCAATTATAACTGAAACCCTAATCCAAACACACCCCTAACCCTAATTCCAACGGTAACCCTAACCACACCTCTAACCCAGACACACCCCTAATCCCAACCGCAAATGTAATCCAAACCCTAACCCTAACTGTAGCCCCAACCCTAACTGTAGCCTTAACCCTAACTGTAGCCTTAACCCTAACTGTAGCCTTAACCCTAACTGTAGCCTTAACCCTAACTGTAGCCTTAACCCTAGCCCTAACCCTAGCCCTAACCCTAGCCCTAACCCTAGCCCTAACCCTAACCCTAATGGGAAAATGGAAATAAATACATTTTTTAATTTTTTTTTATTTTTCCCTAACTAAGGGGGTAGTGAAGGGGGGTTTGATTTACTTTTATAGCGGGTTTTTAAGCGGATTTTTATGATTGGCAGCCAACACTCACTGAAAGACGCTTTTTATTGCAAAAAATATTTTTTGCGTTACCACATTTTGAGAGCTATAATTTTTCCATATTTGAGTCCACAGAGTCATGTGAGGTCTTGTTTTTTGCGGGACGAGTTGACGTTTTTATTGGTAACACTTTCGGGCACGTGACATTTTTTGGTCGCTTTTTATTCTGATTTTTGTGAGGCAGAATTAGCAAAAACCAGCTATTCATGAATTTCTTTTGGGGGAGGCATTTATACCGTTCCGCGTTTGGTAAAATTGATAAAGCAGTTTTATTCTTCGGGTCAGTACGATTACAGCGACACCTCATTTATATCATTTTTTTTATGTTTTGGCGCTTTTATACGATAAAAACTATTTTATAGAAAAAATAATTATTTTGGCATCGCTTTATTCTGAGGACTATAACTTTTTTATTTTTTCGCTGATGATGCTGTATGGCGGCTCATTTTTTGCCGGACAAGATGACGCTTTCAGCGGTACCATGGTTATTTATATCTGTCTTTTTGATCGCGTGTTATTCCACTTTTTGTTCGGCGGTATGATAATAAAGCGTTGTTTTTTGCCTCGTTTTTTTTTTTTTTCTTACGGTGTTTACTGAAGGGGTTAACTAGTGGGCCAGTTTTATAGGTCGGGTCGTTACAGACGCGGCGATACTAAATATGTGTACTTTTATTGTTTTTTTTTTTTTTTATTTAGATAAAGAAATGTATTTATGGGAATAATATTTTTTTTTTTTTTCACTATTTAGGATTTTTTTTTTTTACACACTTGTAAAAAATTTTTTTAACTTTTTTACTTTGTCCCAGGGGGGGACAATACAGATCGGTGATCTGCCAGTTTGCACAGCACTCTGACAGATCACCGATCTGTCAAACAGCACTGCAGCGTTAGGGTATGTTCACACGTTCAGGATTTCCATCCTTTTTTTTTCAGGACAGTTTTTTTAAAAAACTGCAGCTCTTGGCAGAAAACGCAGGTCCTTTTTTTGTCCGTTTTTGATGCGTTTTTTGATGCGTTTTTTGATCCTTTTTTTACTGTGTGTTTCCTAGGAAGCTTTTTAGGGCTAAAATGGCTGAAAATACCCTAACCCTACCCCTAACCCTACCCCTACCCCTAACCCTACCCCTAACCCTATTCTAACCTTAGTGGAAAAAAAAAAAAAAAAAAATTCTTAATTTTTTTATTGTCCCTACCAATGGGGGTGACAAAGTGGGGGGGGGTGTCATTTACTATTTTTTTATTTTGATCACTGAGATATAACCTATCTCAGTGATCAAAATGCACTTTGGAGCGAATCTGCCGGCCGGCAGATTCGGCGGGCGCACTGCGCATGCGCCCGCCATTTTGCAAGATGGCGGCGCCCAGGGAGAAGACGGCCGGACGGACACCGGGACGCCGGGTAAGTATAAGGGGGGGAGATTAGGGCACGGGGGGGGGCATCGGAGCACTGGGGGGGGGCATCGGAGCACGGGGGGGGGGCATCGGAGCACGGGGGGGCAGCCACACTCCGCCCACGCACTTCCGCCCGCTCCCCCGCACTTCCTGCTGCAGCGGTTCTGCACATCAAATCGCAGTAAAACCCGCAGATATATTTTTGATCTGCGGGTTTTACTGCGATTTTGACCTCACAATGGAGGTCTATGGGTGCAGAACCGCTGCGGTTCAGGAAGAAGAATTGACATGCTCCTTCTTTTTTCCGGGAGCTATTCAGCGCGGCTTTTTTTTTACAATTTCCGGACCATGTGCACAGTGTGTCCTGTTTTCCATAGGGTACAGTGTACTGTACCCTGCATGGAAAACAGCTGCGGAACCGCAGCGGCAAAACCGCCGCGGTTCCGCGGTAAAAAACGCACTGTGTGAACATGGCCTTACCAAGTGCCTGCTCTGAGCAGGCACTTGGTAAGGCACCTCCCTCCCTGCAGGACCCGGATCCGCAGCCATCTTGGATCCGGGACTTTCTGCAGGGAGGAGGTGAGAGACCCCCGGAGCGACGCGATCACATCGCGTTGCTGCGGGGGTCTCAGGGAAGCCCGCAGGGAGCCCCCTCCCTGCGGGAAGCTTCCCTGCACCGCCGGCACATCGCGATCATGTTTGATCGCGGTGTGCCGGGGGTTAATGTGCCGGGGGCGGTCCGTGACCGCTCCTGGCACATAGTGCCGGATGTCAGCTGCGATAAGCAGCTGACACCCGGCCGCGATCGGCCGCGCTCCCCCCGTGAGCGCGGCCGATCGCCTATGACGTACTATTCCGTCCGTGGGAAGTAAAGCCCACCCCACATGGACGGAATAGTACGTCTGATGGCAGAAAGGGGTTAAATGAGAAGGTGTGTCCAAACTTTTGGTCTGTAGTGTGTGTGTGTGTGTGTGTGTGTGTGTGTGTGTGTGTGTGTGTGTGTGTGTGTGTGTGTGTGTGTGTGTGTGTGTGTGTGTGTGTGTGTGTGTATATATATATATATATATATATAATTAGTGTGCATCAGGGTTGGCGCGGTGTGACAGACAGGTAGTGACCACAGGAAAGTTCAAATCAAAATCTCTATTGTTCAGCGTACTCACAAATCAGAAAGCAAAATGGTATCCTCCAGATCGCAGCTGAGAAACAAGACAGTCTGCATCCGAGACCTGTTGCTGTGGGCGACTGCATCGCTTCATACACTGAGGAGTGCCCGGCCTTTTGGCTCCATGCTGCTTCACACAGGTTGAAGCTTTGCAGAGCCACCTGCTCTGCAGTTTTCAAACAAGATTTACACACCCAACCATCTGCTGCAGGGTTTTTAAAGTGGAATCTGCAAGACCCGGCCTGGATGAATCGACCTGCCCCACTACCATCCTGTAGATTGCTCCAAAAATAAAAGCCTGTAAGAATGTGAACTGTAATGACATCAGAAGGGCATTAGGACCCTGCTGCTTTTGCATGTCTGAGCTGGAAGCAGGAGCCCAGGAAATTCTGGGGGCAAGAAGCTGCAGAGGGGTGAAGGGAGGGGAGAAAGGAACTGAAGTGAGGAGTCTGGACTCTGTAAAGACTGTTTGCTGCCAGTGAGGATGTTAACCCCTTCCTCTTGTGAACATGTGGTTCTGCTGTGGAACAAGTGGAATCCCTGCTGTGTGAGCTGGAAAACGACAGACATCTTTCCTATGCAGATTCAGGTGGTCTGCTCCCAGAGAAATTGTGAGTGACTATTAGAGGAGAGACGGTATCCTGACCATCCATAGTGTGAGGGATCCTGCCAAGCCCTGCTGAATTGTTATTCTGGACCATACCCTGAGGCTACAGAACTGTATCTCCCAGGCGTGTGGGCTCAGCATCGGCCGATAAGACCCAGATCCTTGTTTTGTGCTGTGGTTGTTTTGGCACCAAAGGTTTTTGGGAATGGCTGTAGCCAATGCAAATCATAGGCCTGTGTGGGGATCTACCACTGGTTAAAGGGAACCTGTCACCCCGTTTTTTGAGATTGAGCTATAAATACTGTTAAATAGGGCCTGCGCTGTGTGTTCCTATAGTGTATGTAGTGTACCCCGATTCCCCACCTATGCTGAGAAATAACTTACCAAAGTCGACGTTTTCGCCTGTCAATCAGGCTGGTCAGGTCGGGAGGGCGTGTTCACAGCGCTGGTTCTTCCTCAGCTTTACGTTGGTGGCGTAGTGGTGTCCGCATGTTGAGGTGACTAATCCACTGTGGGCACGTGAACAAGCAGCGCGCGATCTGCGCTGTCATCCCTTTCGTCGGTGGGGGCGGCCATCTTCCTGGGGCCGCGCGTGCGCAGATCGAGTGCTCTGCTGCACGGGGCTTCAGGAAAATGGCCGCGGGATGCCGCGCGTGCGCATTAGAGATCGCGGCGGCCATTTTCCCAAAGCCGAGATGCAAACTCAGCTTTGGGAAAATGGCCGCCGCGATCTCTAATGCGCACGCGCGGCATCCCGCGGCCATTTTCCTGAAGCCCCGTGCAGCAGAGCACTCGATCTGCGCACGCGCGACCCCAGGAAGATGGCCGCCCCCACCGACGAAAGGAATGACAGCGCAGATCGCGCGCTGCTTGTTCACGTGCCCACAGTGGATTAGTCACCTCAACATGCGGACACCACTACGCCACCAACGTAAAGCTGAGGAAGAACCAGCGCTGTGAACACGCCCTCCCGACCTGACCAGCCTGATAGGCGAAAACGTCGACTTTGGTAAGTTATTTCTCAGCATAGGTGGGGAATCGGGGTACACTACAGTAACACACAGCGCAGGCCCTATTTAACAGTATTTATAGCTCAATCTCAAAAAACGGGGTGACAGGTTCCCTTTAATATAGATTAAGTATATAAGAATGATTGTTATATTTACATATATATATTCATATTGTCGGTTTTTGATAAGTTTATAGTCCGTGTGCCATTTAAGAGGCTCCCATAAGACCTCTTCATCAGATTTACACCTGCTGCTCAGATAGTTTTAAACACATTGTTTAAAGGGACTCTGTCACCTGAATTTGGAGGCAACAATCTTCAGCCATGGAGGCGGGGTTTTTGGGTGTTTGATTCACCCTTTCCTTACCCGCTGGCTGCATTATTGGATTGAAGTTAATTCTCTGTCCTCCGTAGTACATGCCTGCGCAAGGCAAGATTGGCTTGTGCAGCCGTGTACTACAGAGGACAGAGAATGAACTTCAATCCAATATTGCAGCCAGCATGCAGCCAGCGGGTAAGGAAAGGGTGGATCAAACACCCGAAAACCCCGCCTCCATGGCTGAAGATTGTTCCCTCCAAATTCAGGTGACAGTGTCCCTTTAACTTAGTGGTTATAACACCAAAGAAAAAACAAAACCCCACAATATGTGCCCACCATGCGTTTCGCACAGAAAGCTTCGTCCAGGGGTCAATGTTTGTGTGGTGGGCACCTGGATATCCACACTGTGTGGTAAATATGCATTGGTTTACTTGATTTATATTTATGCATAATGCCAGGGTTTACTATGTGTATTATGTTTATGGTTTGCACAGCATGACACTATGTCTTACTATTGATGGTCCTATTTCATACCTACTGATGTGTCCTGTTTAATCTGATTGATGGTTATTTTTTTTATGAGCACTTGCACTTTATCTTATTTGGGATTTATGCTGTATTTATTTATTTATATTATGTATTTCCCAGGACTATGCAACTAATATTTATTTATTTTACTCACTTAGATAGCGCCATTAGTTCCACAGCGCTTTACAGACATTATCAGCACTGTCCCCATTGGGGCTCACAACCTAAATTCCCTATCAGTATGTCTTTGGAATGTGGGAGGAAACCCACGCAAATACGGGGAGAACATACAAACTCCTTGCAGATGTTGTCCTGGGTGGGATTTGAACTCAGGACCCCAGCGCTGCAAGGCTGCAGTGCTAACCACTTAGTATTAATAACTAATATGTATATACATAATATAGATCCATTGCTATCTATATCCAGGTTTATCCACCTTTTTTCTTGTTCCTGTATCTATTTCTTCCTGCATTTTGTTTATTAAAAAATTTTCTTTGCATATTTTCAAAACATGATTCAATAAAAATATTTTATAGCCCATTTTTTTCAAAAGTCTGTTTCATGTTAGTGTTTGCTTAACTTACTGGTTAGGTAAATTACTTATACACACACATTGGAGACTTTGGGATTGGCACATTGATCTCAGCCCTGGCTGATTGAGTGGAAATAATAGGGGAATCTCAGGCTTTCCTACAATCTTGAATTTCACTTCAACTCCTATTCCAGTAAAGGAAGTGTTGTTATTTCTGTCTGTGTCAGTTTGTGACTCACTGGATCTTTTTCAGTCCTCTGGTCATCACAAGCCCATGCTGGGGTTTTCTTGAATCTGCCTTGGGCAAATAGCTAGCCCAAGACCAAAACTTACTTCTATTTTGCACTGCAATCATAGGCTACGTTCACATTTGCGTCGTGCGATGTTGCGTCGGAGACGCAACGCACAACGCAAACAAAAACGCAACAAAACGCACGCTAAAACGCAGCGTTTTGCGATGCATGCGTCCTTTTTTGCTGAAATTTGGACGCAAAAAAATGCAACTTGCTGCGTTTTCTGCGCCCCACGCTTGTGGCAAAAAAACGCATGCGTCGCAAAACGCAGCACAACGCATGTCCATGCGCCCCCCATGTTAAATATAGGGGCGCATGACGCATGCGTCGCCGCAGCTGCGCCCGACGCAACCGCGCAAAACGCTAATGTGAACGTAGCCTTAGCTGCATCTGTGAAAGCCATGCACTCCAGCGGTCTTAATACGCTTTTATGCGCATCCTGGGGGACACATAGCGTCCCTCGCATATAACACTTGTCGTGTGTGTATTCAAAATTATAGCAGTCCAATATGACTAACCTGATTAATCACTGTTTTTAGTATAAATTATATTATCACATGACAATTTACCGGTTGCTGCAGGTTTTTGAATAATTATTTGAAGAACGGAAGAGCGTTCAAAATAATAGCAGTGTGGAGTTCAATTAGTGAGGTCAATCATTCTGTGAAGAAATAGCTGTGAATCAGGTGGCCCTTATTTAAGGGTGAAGCCAGGACATGTTGTAGATTCATTTCTCCTTGAAAGCCTGAGAAATATGGGTCATTCAAGACATTGTTCAGAAGAACAGCATACTTTGATTAAAAAGTTGATTGGAGAGGGTAAAACTTATAAAGAAGTGCAGACAATGATCAGCTGCTCAGCTAAAATGATTCCAATGCTTTATAATGGAAAGCCAAACTACAGAGACGTGGAAGAAAATGGGAGATGACCATTCTAATGGATGAAAGAACAGCCAGAATGGCAAAGGCTCAGCCAATGATCAGCTCCAGGATGATCACAGACAGTCTCAAGTAACATGTGAGGGCTGTGACAGCAGACGCCCGTATGAAGCTAATCGGTTCACATTGCGTTAACAGCAGTCCGTTGAACACATGCGTTAACGTTAAGTGTCGACATGACATCGCACTAGCGCAGAGAGAGCTAGCAGGTGCTCTAATCTGCGCTAGCAGTGACGGACCCGGAAACGCTGCAGCCCGCGTCCCAGGGTCTGTCACTCAATGACGGCATATCGCTAGCACATGCCCATTGTGGGCGTGCGCTAGCGATGCGTCCGACATATGACTCAATGGCGGCGTTAACGGACTGCGTTAAACTGCGTTAAGCCATGGTGTAACGTAGTCCGTCTAGCGGATGCCTAAAACACAGTATGAACCCAGCCTTAGCAAGAAGTCATCGCAAAGTTCCACTATTAAAAAAAAAAAAAAAAAAAAAAGGCTTGAAAAAGGCTCATTTGAGTCGAAACGTTGCCACAGCATGTGGGTTTGAAATAAAACCACATTTTTTCATCTTTAAACTATGGAGTGCTGCCTGCATTTTGTTCCTATGTCTGGATTGAGGCAGGTCTTGGATGTTTTGTCTGGGAGCCGTGCACCCACTTATAGGTAAAGTGCTGTTTGAATTTTCTATGTTTACATACAGATTTGCACATTACACACACACAGCTCTGCGCAGAACACTTGTAGCACACAGGTACAAAGTTCAGACTTTTTTTTGTACAAATCCATATAGAACAGCACAGACACCAGGCAATCTGAGGAGTACAGATATAGGGTATGTGCACACGATGCGGAAAACGCTGTGCATCCGCAGTGTTTCCGCAGCTGCAGGTCCGCAGCAGTTTCCCATGAGTTTACATTACAATGCAAACCTATGGGAAACAAAAAACGCTGCGCACATGCTGTGGAAAAAACACGCGGAAACGCAGCGGTTTTCATTCCGCAGCATGTCACTTCTTTCTGTGGATTCCGCAGCAGTTTAACAGCTGCTCCTATAGAAAACCGCAGTTGTAAAACCGAAGTGAAGTCCGCAGAAAAACCGCGGTAAATCTGCGATAAATCTGCAGCAAAAATGCAGCGTTTTTGCCCTGCAGATTTATCAAATCCGCTGCGGAAAAATTCGCAGTGGACCATTATACATGTGCACATAGCCTAAGATTTCCCCTAATGACAAGAGTGAAACAGGAATGTGTAATCTTCAACGAAACCAGAAAGGGAACAAACCTTGTACATGTGAGCCATAACTACAGCACATGGATGATAAAACACATACCTTGTGATAGAACTAATGTCTGGCAGGCTCCACAGCAGCTCTCAGCTGAGCTTCCCTCTCTGGACTAGATATCAAACAGTAAACTGCTGAGATATGTCACCTCCCAGTATATGACTGAGGTCATAGCACAACTGTTCACCTGCTCTATAGTTGTAGGTGTCCTTACAGGTCCTGCACCAATATTCTCAGTGATTGTCATTTATACAGCATGTGTATGATCTCCACATGTGGGTAAAAGTACATGTAGGATCTCCACATGTGGGTAAGAGTACATGTAGGATCTCCACGTGTGGGTAAGAGTACATGTAGGATCTCCACGTGTGGGTAAGAGTACATGTAGGATCTCCACATGTGGGTAAGAGTACATGTAGGATCTCCACATGTGGGTAAGAGTACATGTAGGATCTCCACATGTGGGTAAGAGTACATGTAGGATCTCCACATGTGGGTAAGAGTACATGTAGGATCTCCACATGTGGGTAAGAGTACATGTAGGATCTCCACATGTGGGTAAGAGTACATGTAGGATCTCCACATGTGGGTAAGAGTACATGTAGGATCTCCACGTGTGGGTAAGAGTACATGTAGGATCTCCACGTGTGGGTAAGAGTACATGTAGGATCTCCACGTGTGGGTAAGAGTACATGTAGGATCTCAACATGTGGGTAAGAGTACATGTAGGATCTCCACATGTGGGTAAGAGTACATGTAGGATCTCCACAAGTGGGTAAAAGTACATGTAGGATCTGTACATGTGGATAAAAGTACATGTAGGATCTCCACATGTGGGTAAGAGTACATGTAGGATCTGTACATGTGGGTAAGAGTACATGTAGGATCTCCACGTGTGGGTAAGAGTACATGTAGGATCTGTACATGTGGGTAAGAGTACATGTAGGATCTCCACATGTGGGTAAGAGTACATGTAGGATCTGTACATGTGGATAAAAGTACATGTAGGATCTCCACATGTGGGTAAGAGTACATGTAGGATCTGTACATGTGGGTAAGAGTACATGTAGGATCTGTACATGTGGGTAAGAGTACATGTAGGATCTCCACGTGTGGGTAAGAGTACATGTAGGATCTGTACGTGTGGGTAAGAGTACATGTAGGATCTGTACATGTGGGTAAGAGTACATGTAGGATCTCCACGTGTGGGTAAGAGTACATGTAGGATCTGTACATGTGGGTAAGAGTACATGTAGGATCTCCACGTGTGGGTAAGTGTACATGTAGGATCTGTACATGTGGGTAAAAGTACATGTAGGATCTCCACATGTAGGTAAGAGTACATGTAGGATCTGTACATGTGGGTAAGAGTACGTGTAGGATCTCCACGTGTGGATAAGAGAATGTGTAGGATCTGTACATGTAGGATCTCCACATGTGGATAAGAGAACGTGTAGGATCTGTACGTGTAGGATCTCCACGTGTGGATAAGAGAACGTGTAGGATCTGTACATGTAGGATCTCCACGTGTGGATAAGATAACGTGTAGGATCTGTACATGTAGGATCTCCACGTGTGGATAAGATAACGTGTAGGATCTCCACGTGTGAATAAGAGAACGTGTAGGATCTCCACGTGTGGATAGGAGAACGTGTAGGATCTGTACATGTATGATCTCCACGTGTGGATAAGAGAACGTGTAGGATCTCCACGTGTGAATAAGAGAACGTGTAGGATCTGTACATGTATGATCTCCACGTGTGGATAAGAGAACGTGTAGGATCTCCACGTGTGAATAAGAGAACGTGTAGGATCTGTACATGTATGATCTCCACGTGTGGATAAGAGAACGTGTAGGATCTGTACATGTATGATCTCCACGTGTGGATAAGAGAACGTGTAGGATCTGTACATGTATGATCTCCACGTGTGAATAAGAGAACGTGTAGGATCTGTACATGTATGATCTCCACATGTGAATAAGAGAACGTGTAGGATCTGTACATGTATGATCTCCACGTGTGGATAAGAGAACGTGTAGGATCTGTACTTGTAGGATCTCCACGTGTGGATAAGAGAACGTGTAGGATCTGTACTTGTAGGATCTCCACGTGTGGATAAGAGAACGTGTAGGATCTGTACATGTAGGATCTCCACGTGTGGATAAGAGAACGTGTAGGATCTGTACTTGTAGGATCTTCACGTGTGAATAAGAGAACGTGTAGGATCTGTACATGTAGGATCTCCACGTGTGGATAAGAGAACGTGTAGGATCTGTACTTGTAGGATCTCCACGTGTGAATAAGAGAACGTGTAGGATCTCCACTGTGGTTAAGAGAACGTGTAGGATCTTCACATGTAGTTACTATATATTGTGAAGGTGGAAAATGACATGCCTCTTATTCTCTAGTGCTTGTCATACAGTGTACATGGAATAAAAAAATGCCCTAGTTGTGTGCTCCCCTTGCCCATCCACAATTGACATTTTTTTTTGTTTTCCTCCCTTTACAATGATGGGGAAAAAGCTGTCAGCAAACAGCGGGAGTGCAGGGGGAGAAACTGCTGTGGAGTAAGAGGACTCCAAGCTCAGCCTCAACTTTTGATCTCTTTCTTCTTGACAAGTGACACCTCTACAGCCATCAGGTCTCTGCCACTACTTTATGCTGCAATCAGATAGGTCAGCAGAAACCTGGTGACAGAATCTGGTAAGTAAGGGTATGCTTCCTCGGTCAGGATTGCATCAGGATTTGCTCAGGATTTGACACAGGTAAAATCTGCACCAAATCTGCACCTGAGGTCACTGGCAGGTCACCTGCGTTTTTAATGCGTTTTTACATGCGTTTTTCATGCAGATTTGTGTGTTTTTGTAAGATAAATAAAGATATACAAAAAAAAATAATTGTGATGTAATTTCTTGTCCTACCTCTTCATTTACATACTCCCTTGAAGAATATACACACACAGCTAGATACATAAGATACGTTAGATGGATACAATAGATAGATACGATAGATATCTATCATATCTTTCTATCTATCGTATCTATCTATGGATCTATCTATTGTATTTATCTATGGTATCTACCGATATAGCTATCTATAAATATATCCATATATAGATACAGTGGGGCAAAAAAGTATTTAGTCAGTCAGCAATAGTGCAAGTTCCACCACTTAAAAAGATGAGAGGCGTCTGTAATTTACATCATAGGTAGACCTCAACTATGGGAGACAAACTGAGAAAAAAAAATCCAGAAAATCACATTGTCTGTTTTTTTAACATTTTATTTGCATATTATGGTGGAAAATAAGTATTTGCTCAGAAACAAAATTTCATCTCAATACTTTGTAATATATCCTTTGTTGGCAATGACAGAGGTCAAACGTTTTCTGTAAGTCTTCACAAGGTTGCCACACACTGTTGTTGGTATGTTGGCCCATTCCTCCATGCAGATCTCCTCTAGAGCAGTGATGTTTTTGGCTTTTCGCTTGGCAGCACAGACTTTCAACTCCCTCCAAAGGTTTTCTATAGGGTTGAGATCTGGAGACTGGCTAGGCCACTCCAGGACCTTGAAATGCTTCTTACGAAGCCACTCCTTCGTTGCCCTGGCGGTGTGCTTTGGATCATTGTCATGTTGAAAGACCCAGCCACGTTTCATCTTCAATGCCCTTGCTGATGGAAGGAGGTTTGCACTCAAAATCTCACGATACATGGCCCCATTCATTCTTTCATGTACCCGGATCAGTCGTCCTGGCCCCTTTGCAGAGAAACAGCCCCAAAGCATGATGTTTCCACCACCATGCTTTACAGTAGGTATGGTGTTTGATGGATGCAACTCAGTATTCTTTTTCCTCCAAACACGACAAATTGTGTTTCTACCAAACAGTTCCAGTTTGGTTTCATCAGACCATAGGACATTCTCCCAAAACTCCTCTGGATCATCCAAATGCTCTCTAGCAAACTTCAGACGGGCCCGGACATGTACTGGCTTAAGCAGTGGGACACGTCTGGCACTGCAGGATCTGAGTCCATGGTGGCGTAGTGTGTTACTTATGGTAGGCCTTGTTACATTGGTCCCAGCTCTCTGCAGTTCATTCACTAGGTCCCCCCGCGTGGTTCTGGGATTTTTGCTCACCGTTCTTGTGATCATTCTGACCCCACGGGGTGGGATTTTGCGTGGAGCCCCAGATCGAGGGAGATTATCAGTGGTCTTGTATGTCTTCCATTTTCTAATTATTGCTCCCACTGTTGATTTCTTCACTCCAAGCTGGTTGGCTATTGCAGATTCAGTCTTCCCAGCCTGGTGCAGGGCTACAATTTTGTTTCTGGTGTCCTTTGACAGCTCTTTGGTCTTCACCATAGTGGAGTTTGGAGTCAGACTGTTTGAGGGTGTGCACAGTTGTCTTTTTATACTGATAACAAGTTTAAACAGGTGCCATTACTACAGGTAATGAGTGGAGGAAAGAGGAGACTCTTAAAGAAGAAGTTACAGGTCTGTGAGAGCCAGAAATCTTGATTGTTTGTTTCTGACCAAATACTTATTTTCCACCATAATATGCAAATAAAATGATAAAAAAAACAGACAATGATTTTCTGGATTTTTTTTCTCAGTTTGTCTCCCATAGTTGAGGTCTACCTATGATGTAAATTAGAGACGCCTCTCATCTTTTTAAGTGGTGGAACTTGCACTATTGCTGACTGACTAAATACTTTTTTGCCCCACTGTATATCAATAGATATATAATAGATAGATATCTATCTATCTACTGTATCCATCTATCGTATCTATCGATAACTTACATCTGTGTCACAAAAATCCCAAGTCGCTGATTGGTCGCGCCAGCGGCCGCGACTGATCAGCGACGGGCAGTCTGGCCGTGAAATGGCCGATCCCTACTCCCCCTGCAGTCAGTGCCCCTCCATACTCCCCCCTCCCAGTCAGCGCCCGCCGCCCACATAGCGTTTTAGCAGTCCGTTAAACCAACTGCGTTACACCGCAGCATAACGCGGTGTAACACAGTCTGTTAACGCTGCTATTAACACTGTGTGATGAACTTTTTACTATTGATGCTGCCTATTACACTGAGGATACATAAAACAGTCAGCCTTGTATACGTACCCGCTGCAGTCTTTCCACCCAACCTTGACTCCGCTGCTCCTGCCCAGTCTCTGCCGCAGATGAAGAAGAGCTCTAAAAAAATGAAGAAAAAAAAAATTGTCCCATGTGTGGATGTGACAGTGAATATTTACCAATCTGATGAGGCAAGTACTCACCTCACTGACATGCTCGACTTCCGAAGGCCCAGGAAGAAACTCCTCATGAGAAGAAGACATTCTGATGCATGTAGAAAGAAAGAAATGCAAGAAATTAGGACATGTAGGGACAGAAAACAGAAAATAAAGCCATTGGCTAGGATATACTCACATTGTTCAGTGTCTTGTTTTCCTCCAAGATGTAGCCTGTGTCTCGTCTGCTACAGCAGGGGTCCCCAACTCCAGTCCTCAAGGCCCACCAACATGTCATGTTTTCAGGATTTCCTTAGTCTTGCCCAGGTAATAATTGCATCACCTGTGCAATGGAAAGGAAATCCTGAAAACATGACCTGTTGGTGGGCCTTGAGGACTGGAGTTGGGGACCCCTGTGCTACAGTGTCTGCTGAGTAGTGACCTGCAAATGTTCACTACCTCCCTTTATCACCTACTATGTGGGGGGTGGCTTATCAGTGTCTAGACATGTTTTTCTCTTGTGAAATGCATGTGTTCACGAACGCAACCAAACGCATGTGCTTGTGAACGCATGCGTTCATATAGACAGCAATGCGTTTTTTTGTCGCAAACCTTGCGCAATCGACCGCATGCGTTTTCAGGCGGCAAATTGACACCTTTAAAAATTACGACAAGTTGCATTTCCACGCCAAGCCGCAAACAACGCATGCAACGTCAAACACGGCAAACGCGAACAATTAAAAACGCATGCGTCCCTAATGTTAAATATAGGAGTACACAACGCATGCGGATATATGCGGTAGAAACGCTGCGGACACAAACGCAAATGTGAAACCAGCCTAAGACCTGCATGTTAGTATTGAATGCTCTCTTTGGTTGCGTATGTACTTGTAATGCGCCACTAACTACACTGAAAGCTTCTAACAACTATTTAGGCCCAGTTCCTTTTTGGATTTGCACTATGCACTTTTAAACATATTATTGTATAACAGCTTTACTGGGTGTATCAACATATACATGCATTTGGGATTGTCCCATACTGTTAGGCTACGTTCACACTAGCGTTGTGCGCCGCTGCGTCGGCGACGCAACGCACAATGCACGCAAAAACGCGGCAAAACGCACGCAAAAACGCTGCGTTTTGCGACGCATGCGTCGGTTTTTGCCGAAATTTGGATGCAAGAAAAATGCAACTTGTTGCGTTTTCTTGGTCCGACGCTAGCGGCAAAAAAGACGCATGTGTCGCACAACGCAACAAAAAAAAACGCATGCGTCCACCATGTTAAATATAGGGGCGCATGACGCATGCGTCGCCGCTGCGTCGCCCGACGCAAAACGGGAAACGCTAGTGTGAACGTAGCCTTATTTCAATGGTGGTTTGTCCTCCACTTATGAGCTCTGGATGTACCTTGTCTCTTCTGTCTATAGACTATTAAATGTCTTTATGTAGTAAGTAATAAAATTTTGTATGTTTTTACTCATATGAGTTTTGGACTGTTTACTCCATGGGTGTCTTATAGGTATTATATGGAGGACTGGGCAGTGTATTTTAATATACAGAGGACTATAAGGAGTGTATTATACTATATGGAGGACTGTGGTGCACATCTACTATATAATTGTCTAAGGGGTATTTCCGTCTGTCTGTCTTTCGGTCTGTCCCGGAAATCCCGCGTCGCTCATTGGTGTTGCCAGCTGCCTGTCCTGGCTGCCGCGACCAATCAGCGACGGCCACAGCCCGGCCGAGAATTAGTCCCTCCCTACTGTAATGTATAAGAATTAGATCTGTCTCTTTAAGAAAGCGAGGGCGGGAGTTGAGAGGAGTTTCAGTTTCAGTTCTGGCCTGAGGAGGAAATCTTATGCTGCTGTATGTTGTGTGCTGGAGGAAGAAGAGGAGAATAAAATACAGTTTAAGCTTACTCTCTCTTAAATTCCTTACACCGTGTGGACATTACAACTGGCGACGAGGATGGGATTGAATCACCTGCTACTGTGAGTACTGACCCCTGCTTTACTGCTTCACACGCCAGCACCACTGAGAGACTCCGTCATGGCTGAATACTTGCACATGTTCCCACAGTTTGATATGACTGATGTCACTAATCTCTCTCATAACTGGAGAAAATGGTTAAATCGATTTGAGAATTTCCTGGAAGCAATAGATATAAGAGAGGAGAACAGAAAAAAAGCCGTGTTCCTGCATTGTGCGGGCACAGGAGTCTATGACATATACAGCACATTACCAGCAGCGGAGACAGACACGTACAGCAAATGCTCCAAAGCTCTCACTGACTACTTCAACCCTAAAGAAAACATCAGATATGAAAGATACAAGTTCAGGATTGCTAAGCAGCTTCCAGAAGAATCCATAGACACCTATGTCACCCGGCTAAAAGAACTAGCACATGGGTGTGCATTTACTGACGTAGATGATGAAATCCTAACTCAAGTAATTGTCACCTTCTCGTCTAATAACATAAGGCGTAAAGCTCTGCAGCAGGATCTCTCTCTGCATGATTTACTCAAGATGGCCCGTGCTATAGAGATAGCAGATCATCAGGCAACTGCAATGGAGAGTGGGGATAATTTACATGTGCATATTCTCAAACATAACAGTGCACAAGGCAAGCAGGCCCCGCAACAGAAGAAATGTTATAGATGTGGACAAGATTTCCCTCACCACATGAACAAATGTCCAGCTATAGGACAAACTTGCAGTAAATGTGGAAAAGGGAACCATTTTGCAGTTGTCTGCAAATCAGCACCCAACAAGTCTCCTCTGCCAATTACAAAGCCTGCAAATATAAAAATGGTAAATCAGGATATAGGAGAAGTGTCTGTGGCTGAGAACTATGTGTTCACGACGTCTGCCACTGGCTCAGTGCAGTCTCCATGTATTACACTCACCATCTGCAACACGGATATCACCTTTACCATAGATACAGGAGCTTCGGTGGATATCATAGACAGCAATACTTATGAACAGTTGAAAACAAAGCCAGTCTTACAGCAAGTGCATACTAAAATCTTCCCATATGGATCTAAAACTCCTCTAGTTACAATGGGACAATTTGATGCTGAACTTAGCTATAAAGAAAATAGGCAGAAAACCACTTTTCACACATTACAAGGATCAGGAGGCTGTCTTCTCAGCTATCACACTGCCTTGAAGCTAGGACTCATCCAGATTGTTCATACCATAACCGACCCTGCGGACCTGGATGTACAAGCCATGGGGAATAGTTTTCCCTCCCTATTTAGTGGATTAGGAAAATTAAAGGACTCTCAAGTGCATCTTCATGTGGATGACAGTGTCCGTCCAGTAGCCCAGGCTCACAGACGTATTCCATTTCACCTGAGAAAGAAGGTAGAAAAGGAACTCCAATTACTCATGGATGATGATGTCATTGAAACTGTTTCTGGTCCCACTCCGTGGGTCTCTCCACTTGTGGTAGTTCCAAAACCAAAGACTCCAGAGCAGGTAAGACTGTGTGTTGACATGCGCCTGCCCAACACTGCTATTCAAAGGGAAAGACACATCTCACCCACAATTGATGACATTATCAATTTATTAAATGGAGCAACTGTTTTTTCAAAGCTCGACCTCAATAAGGGCTATCATCAATTAGAATTGAGTCCAGAATCCAGATACTTAACAACATTTTCCACCCATGTGGGTCTCAGAAGATACAAAAGATTGACGTTTGGGGTCTGCTCAGCAGCAGAAATTTTTCAAGATACGATAAGGAGCGTCATTCAACATATTCCAAATGCCTTTAATTACAGTGATGACATACTGGTTTTTGGGAAAACTCAAGCTGAACATAATCGTGCTCTATATGCTATCTTTGAATGTCTGCTCTCTGCTGGACTCACTTTAAACAAAGAAAAATGCGAATTTGATAAAAATTCATTGGAGTTCTATGGTCACATTTTCTCGGCGGAAGGAGTACGACCTGATCCCAAGAAAGTGGAATCCATCAGAGCAGCTTCAATTCCACAGGAAGCCAGTGAAGTGCGCTCTTTTCTTGGAATGGCAAGTTACTGTGCTAGATATATTCCAAATTTTTCGACAATCAGCACTCCATTAAGGGAACTTACGAAACAAAATTGCGTTTTTCAATGGTCCCAAGACTGTCAGGCCTCTTTTGAAACAATCAAAAACGAACTCTGCTCAACAACCACTATAGCCTATTTTGATCCAGCTCTTCGAACCGAACTGATTGTGGATGCTAGTCCCGTGGGACTGGGTGCAATTTTAGCACAATACAAGGATGACAATCAAAGTCCCCACATCATTTCCTATTATGCAAGTAAAAGCTTAACAAGCACTGAAAGAAAGTATTCACAACCTGAAAAAGAAAGCTTGGCAGTCGTCTGGGGATGTGAACACTTTCACTTATTTCTCTATGGCGCTCCCTTCACCATTGTCACAGATCATCAAGCTCTCCTTACAATTTTTGGAAATCCCCGAGCTAAAATGCCAGCACGGATTGAACGATGGGGTCTACGTCTACAGGACTATAATTACAAAATTGTTCACAAACCTGGAAAATACAGCAATCCGGCTGATTATCTCTCAAGACATCCCACGAATGATGATTTACCTGTGCATTCCTCCATTGAAGAATACATCCACTTTGTTGCAGCTCACGCTGTGCCAAAAGCACTTTCTGTTGATCAGTTTGTGAATACAACAACAAGTGACAAGACACTCTGTGCCTTAATACAAATTATCCAAAATAGAAGGTGGCATGAAATTCAAAAGAAAAAATTTCCTGAAGATGGGATTGATCTGAAAGAGTTAAAACTATTTTCAAATGTACGTGAGGAATTATCAGTCACTGAAGATCAACTCATCCTTCGTGGTACCAAACTGGTTGTACCTAAGGCCTTGCGCAACCTAGTCATACAGATAGCACACGAAGGTCATCTAGGAATTGTTGGCACAAAAAAGTTACTCAGAGAAAAAGTGTGGTTCCCAAATATGGAAAAATTGGTGGAAGAGAAGATTGGACATTGCTCCACTTGTCAATTAATTACTCCATCATCAACTCTAGAGCCATTACAAATGTCTCCGTTACCCACTGCTGTATGGGAGGAAGTGGCAGTCGACATATATGGACCATTACCAAATGGCCAATACATTCTAGTAACAATTGATGAATATTCTAGATACCCTGTCATTTCATTCATCTCTTCAACGTCTGCTAATAGTGTCATACCAGAACTGGACGACATATTCTCTGCATATGGCATTCCAAGAGTGGTCAAAACAGATAATGGACCTCCATTCAATGGACATGTGTTTGCACAGTTTTCTGAATACTTGGGGTTCAGCCACAGAAAAATCACACCTTGCTGGCTGCAAGCCAATGGAATTGTAGAACGTTTCATGCGCACCATGGGGAAACGAATCAAGGCAGCTAGCCTGGAGCACACCCCACTGAAACAGTCACTATACAAATTCCTGCGCAATTACCGCAACACGCCACATTCCACCACTAATGCTGCGCCATCTCATCTAATGTTCAGCAGAACTCTTCGTACACGGATCCCTGATGTGACTAGTCATCCCTTACCAAATGACTCTTCAGTGCGATCAACGGATTTCTTTAACAAGCAAGCCATGAAACATTATGCAGACAGAAGGCGACGGGCACAGCCATGTGCCATCAAAAGAGGTGATATGGTTGTTGTGCGTCAAAAATCAACCAACAAAACCTCACCTGTATATAGTCCTGCAAAATATAATGTTACTGAGAGAAAAGGCAGTATGGTCACGGCTGAGCGAGACGGACACTCCATCACTCGAAATTCCTCACATTTTAAAATCATACCGCAGAACAATGATAATGAACTCCCACCAGTGGAAGATTTGATACCCGACGGTGGAGAGGACCAACAAGAGGCGACTGATCCGTCAGCACTGGACACCCCCAATGAACGCAGACATTACCCTACACGGGAAAGAAGGGCTCCATCGAGACTTATTGAAGAGATATAGTTTAAAAAAAAAAAGGGGGAATAAGACAATACAGACATATGGTTTTTCTTGGACATTTTTGTATTGTTACATTGTCAATATTTGTTTTAGGTTAACATATATGTAAAAAAAAGGGGATGATGTAATGTATAAGAATTAGATCTGTCTCTTTAAGAAAGCGAGGGCGGGAGTTGAGAGGAGTTTCAGTTCTGGCCTGAGGAGGAAATCTTATGCTGCTGTATGTTGTGTGCTGGAGGAAGAAGAGGAGAATAAAATACAGTTAAAGCTTACTCTCTCTTAAATTCCTTACACCGTGTGGACATTACACCTACTTCCGACCAGTCAGTGCCCAACGCCCGCTCCATACTCCCCTCCACTCAGCGCTCACACAGGGTTAATGCCAGCGTTAACGGACGGCGTTATGCCGCGAGTAACGCACTCCGTTAATGCTGCTATTAACCCTGTGTGTCCCCAACTTTTTACTATTGATGCTGCCTATGCAGCATCAATAGTAAAAAGATGTAATGTTAAAAATAATAAAACAAAAAACCTGCCATTCTCACCTTCCGTAGTCCACGTAGTATTTGTCTGCTATATACTACATGGCTCCTATATACTATGTGGCTGTTATATACATATACATATTCTAGAATACCCGATACGTTCGAATCGGGCCACCATCTAGTTATAATATATGGAGGACTATGGGGTGTATTTTACTAAACAAATAAAATGCTGCATATTCAGATTGTTTATGCTGGAACAAAAATCATTGTTCTCAGCAGCACATCGCCGGTGTAAACTGTAGATGTGCTGCTGATAACATGATACTATATGGTGATCTGTTAGTGATCTATTAGTGATCGTTCTGTCCCATCATTATTCCTCAGACGGTGGAAAGAGGCCAGGAAACAAGCGTTGAACAACTTCAGTATTGTCGATCAAACTCATTTAGCGGCCTGAACTTGGCGCATGTAAGTACAACCGAAATGCTTTTATGTAATGTGCAATATGTTAGCATTTGGGGCCCCATTTTAAACTTTGCCTGGGGCCCCACATTGCCTAAAACCGGCCCTGCCTACAAGTGTACAAAGATACTGTATTATACAGTTACCATGTGACAAGTGTGCCTGTGTAACTTCAAATGCCAGGGCTGAATTTTAGTCCCAGTCCGGCCCTTGATGGATACGATAGATGGATCACACAAGCGAGAAACTCGGACGAGTCTCGCATCTTAATACCCGGCACTGCCGCCGGCACTTGGGAGCAAAGCGTGCAGCTGCACGCTCCGCTCTTGAGTGCCGAAGCAAGTGTCGGGTATTAAGATGCGAGACTCGTCCGAGTTTCTCGCATGTGTGATCCCGACCTTAAATAAAGACACACACACATGAAATCTGCATTAGGCCGGGGTCACACTCGCGAGAAATTCACAAGTCTCTCGCTTCAATACCCGGCACTGCCACCGGCACTCGGGAGTGGAGCGTGCAGCTGCATGTATTTCTATGCAGCTGAACGCTCCGGTCCGAGTGCCCGCGGCAGTGCCAGGTATTGACCCCGACCTTAAACGCAATGTTTAATTAAAAAAAAAAAATTTTTGAAAAAAAAAAAAATGGTGTGGGCTCCCGTGCAATTTTCTGCACCAGAGAGGGAAAGCCAGCGCTTGGGGGACTGATGTTCGTAGCCTGGGAAGGGATTAATACCCATGGAGCTTCCCAGGTTATGAATATCAGCCCGCAGCGGTCTACGTAGCCTTAACTGGCTATAAAAATAGGGGGACCCCCCCATAAAATGACGTGGGGGTCCCCCTATTTTTTATAGCCAGAAAGGCTACGCAGAGAGCTGCGGGCTGATATTCATAGCCTAGAGAGGGGCCATGCATATTGCCCCGCCCCCGGCTACAAATACCAGACCGCAGCCACCCCAGAAATGGCACATCTGTAAGATGCGCTAATTCCAGCACTTGGCCCCTCTCTCTCTTCCCACTCCCCTGTAGCGATGGGATATGGGGTAATAAGGGGTTAATGTCACCTTGCTAATATAAGGTGACATTAAGCCCGGTGAATAATGGAGAGGCGTCAATAAGATGCCTATCCTTTACTAATCCTATTATAGTGAAAGTGTAAAAAAAATAGACACAGCCAGAAAAAAGTATTTTATTATTCTTAATTTCACCATACTTGAGCGCCTGCAAAAAAAAAGTAAAAATAATAAACCAACCGTATACTTACTTTCCGCCATAGTCCAATTAATAACGAATGTCCCACAACGATCTCCCCTATAGAACAGTGACATCAGGTGATCTATAGATCTTCAGTGACACACTGACAGGAGACAATGGGTCCTGCAGTTTATCACTGAGGTTACCTTAGTTCAGAGTCTCACTTTATGGCAAGGCTGTGTGGGAATTTTCCCACACAGCAGTGCCACAAGTGAGACTAGGGACTATTTTCTCACAGGGACGGAGGAATACATTTTGGAAGGATACCTTCCATCACTGTATTCCTGGAGCCCCTGGAGAGCGGTCACTTCAGCTGATGTAGCTGCTCTCCACGGGAGATCATCGTGGGACACTCGTTTTAATTGGATCTCTGCGGATCAGGGAGTATAGTTTATTATTTGTTACAGAGGACAATGGCTTCGGGGATCAAGGTGAAAAGGTGATGCTGAGTATGTACTCTGTTTAATGTACTGTATGTCTATATGTATGTACTGTATGTGTTATGAATGTTACATGTTCTGTATGTACAGTATGTTGCATGTCGTATGTGGTATTTTGCATGACGCACGTGACATGTTGCATGTCGTATGTTGCACGTCACATGTAGCACGTCACATGTATGTTACATGTTGTATGTTGCACGTCACATGTTGTATGTAGCACATCACATGTTGTATGGCACATGTAGCATACTGTATGTTGCATGTCACATGTAGCATGTCGTATGGTGTATGTTGCGTGTTGTATGTGCACAGTCAAGACGAGTCCAGCTCTGCTACATCTAGATGCCTGACATCCAGATGTAGCAGAGCCTGTAGATCAGTGTTTCTCAACTCTAGTCCTCAAGACCCACCAACAGGTCAAGTTTTCAAGATATCCTTAGTATTGCACAGGTGAGAATTTCATCACCTGCTCAAGCATTAATTCCATAGCCTATGCAATACTAAGGAAATCTTGAAAACATGACCTGTTGGTGGATCTTGAGGACTGGAGTTGAGAAACACTGCTGTAGATGATCGCCAGAGATAACTCTCCAATGATCACCAACACTGCAGCGTTCGGACAATCAGCTGATTGTGAAAACCAGACAAGTGATCGGAGATAACCCCCGGTCACGTGCACTGCAGTTCTCGCGATAAGTTATCACGAGAACTGCAGAGGATGTGGGACTTCCGGCGGCGGGGGCAGGTAAGCCGGCATGTACATTAGGAGACATGCGTAGTAAGCTGTGTTTACGCACTTACTACACGTGACTAATCATTAGATGTGGTTTTACCACATCTAATGATTATCTATGGGTAATTTACGGTGCGGTGACGGAGCGTTGCCGCATTGTAAACAGACATGCCGCGTTCTGAAAAGACGCGCCGCATGTCCGTTTATGCGGGTCTGCCGCCTGCGTGTTTTAACGCATAGTGGAGACGGGATTTCAGGAAATCCCCTCCACTATGCTGTAACATCTGGACGCTGCGGCTCTATGCAGCGTCAAACACGCAGCGTTTCCTGACCGTGGAAACACACCCTAAGCATACAAGCTAAATCTTTTATTAACAGAATATATGAATAAAAACCTGACCTTGCTGTACCAAAGCAGTTACTTGCAAAAAAGGGCAACCATACTGTACTCCGTATTGGTGTGATGTTGGAAACCACAATAGAAAATTATTTAAAGTTGAAAAACTCTTACTGTAGACCTTATTGTCAAAACTTGTTTTGAGGGAGCAGATCCTCTTCATCTGTAATCTGCTAGGACTATACAGTGCCTTGAAAAAGTATTCATACCCTGTGAACTTTTGCTCATTTATTTTCATGTTACATTTGCAAACATGAATATATTTTATTGGAATTTTACATAATATACCAACACAAAGTAGCATGTAAAGGAAATGAAGATTGTGACATGCATTTAAATGTATTGAACCCCCTGAGTCAATTCTTTTGTAGGACCACCTTTCACTGCAATTACTACTGCAAGTCTTTTGGGGTCTGTCTCTACCAGCTTTGCACACTAGAGGCTGAAATATTTGGCTATTCTTCTTTGCACACTCGCTCTAGCTCAGTGAGATTGGATGGAGACATCTGTGAACAGCAATTTTCAAGTCTTGCCACAGATTCTCAATAGAATTTAGGTCTGGACGGTGACCGGGCCATTCACACATGGCAGTATGTTTAGGGTCATTGTCCTGCTGGAAGGTGGACCTACGCCCCAGTCCCAAATCTTGTACAGACTAACAGGTTTTCCTCCAGAATTGCCCTGCATTAGGCTATGTGCACACATTGCAGATTCTGGCTGCGGATTCGCAGTTTTCCAGGCGGTTTACAGTACCAAGTAAACCCATGGAAAAACAAATCCGCCGTGCCCATGGTGCGGAAAATACCGCGCAGAAACGCTGCAGATTATTTTCCGCAGCATGTCAATTCTTTGTGCGGATTCCGCAGTGTTTTACACCTGCTCCTCAATAGGAATCCGCAGGTGTAAAACCGCAGGTGAAATCCGCAGTAAAAAAAAAAAATTTTTTTTTTTTTTTTTTTTTACTTTTTTCATGCTTAAATAGTCTCCATGGGAAATTAGAAGCTAGGATAACCTGATCACCTCTGCTACACACAGGCAATGATCAGACCGCCTGGATGTAGCAGAAATGCTGACTTGCTATAAGCGCTGACCTAAAAAAAAAAAAAAAAATAAGGCCACAAATCGGGTGAGCTGTGAAAGTAAGGCCGGAGTCACACTAGAGCATAATACGGACAAGTGCTATGCGATTAAAAAAAAAAAAAAAAAAAAAAAATCGCATAGCACTCGGACCAGTATTTCTCTATGGGGCAGCTCACATAACCGTTTTTTCTTGGCCGTTTTCAGTGTGCGAGTGAAATCGCAGCATGCTGTGATTGTCACCGACACTCGGCCGAGTCTCTGCTCACTCGCACTCATATAAGCCTATGGGTGCGAGTGACACAGCGCACACCACTCAGATATCATCCGAGTGCTGTGCGATATACGCTGACCCCGGCAATGGAGGAGATGGAAAAATTTAATTCTCCGCCTCCGGAGCAGCTGTGCTCCGATCCGCTCTCTGCGAGAGGCTCGGAGCACAGTAGCATGACCAGGGCCGGCTCCAGGTTTTTGTGGGCCCTGGGCAAAAGAGTCTCAGTGGGCCCACATACCATGATTCATGATGCACAGATACGGCGGAGAAATAAAGATATACTACACAGGGCCTAGCCTTCCCCCTCATCCTTCACATAGGCAGACATGCACACACACAATACGCAGACATACACTCACATCTACAGTACGCAGACATGTGCACGCATACAATACGCAGACATGCGCACCCATACAATACAGACGTGCGCACCCATACAATGCGCAGACATGCGCACCCATACAATACGCAGACCTGCGCACCCATATAATACAGACGTGCGCACCCATACAATGCGCAGACATGCGCACCTACAATACGCAGACATGCGCACCCATACAATACGCAGACGTGCGCACCCATACAATACGCAGACATGCGCACCCATACAATACGTAGACGTGCGCACCCATACAATGCGCAGACATGCGCACCCATACAATATGCAGACGCACCCATACAATACGCAGACGTGCGCACCCATACAATGCGCAGACATGCGCACCTACAATACGCAGACGTGCGCACCCATACAATACGCAGACGTGCGCACCCATACAATACGCAGACGTGCGCACCCATACAATACGCAGACGTGCGCACCCATACAATACGCAGACGTGCGCACCCATACAATACGCAGACGTGCGCACCCATACAATACGCAGACGTGCGCACCCATACAATACGCAGACGTGCGCACCCATACAGTGCGCAGACATGCGCACCCATACAATATGCAGACATGCGCACCCATACAATACGCAGACGTGCGCACCCATACAATGCGCAGACATGCGCACCTACAATACGCAGACATGCACACACATACAATACGCAGACATGCACACACATACAATACGCAGACATGCATGCATACACATATATTTGAAAACAAATTCACAAAAATACATAAATATATATCGTTATACACACCGATATACACAGACATACAGACAAGCCTCACTCACCTCCCCCTGGCTTGTCGCCCATCAGGCTCCTCTGGCATGTGGCTATGGAGGGCGCGCTGTTTGATGGCAGTCAGACATGGCCGCACACCGTGCACTCTGCACCTGCGTCTGCTACTAAAGATGCGGTTGGGCTTGCACTGTGCCTTTAACTTTGCTTGTGTGTCGGCCCGGCCGCGTCATTACTAGCAGACATCGCTGCCCAGTGCGCGGCCATGTTTGTTTAAGTGATGGCTGAGCTCAAGTAGTGCCAAAGCTGCAGGGGGAGCAGCCCGGGCCCCCTGGTGTCCCGGCCACGAGTGGCCCCCCGTTTGTTCAGGACCCCAGCACTTGCCCGGGTACGCCGGGTGCTGACGCCGGCCCTGAGCATGACACTCGGCTCCTGCTGACAGCAGAGCAGGAGCAGAGTGTCATTAGCATATCGCATCAGATGTAATACCATAGTGTGACCTGGCCTAAGAGTTAAAACTGGTCCCATTTGAATTGTTGACAGGTCCTCTTTAAAGCCACATGCATGTACCTTATGTGGGTAAACATAGACCCTGCGGGGTCCATAACAGCACGTTGTCCTGGAAATAATAAGTATACAAGGATAATACAATGAGTGAAAGAGAGGAAATGAAGAGCGGCACGTCCAAGTGGTGAATAAAAGCAAGTTTCTTTAATCTAAAGCCATACAAAAAGAAAGTCGGGGGGGGGGGGGGGGAGGAGAGAGAGGGTTAAAAACTGGTGAATTTCTGGCATAATAGACACACTTAATCGTTGTATCTATTTACCACAGGGTGTTTAGCATTAATTTAAATACACGCAAAAATTATTTATTATTTTTGATTACTGGGTTAGTAATGGGGTGTGAATGTATGTGGCCCGCAAAGCAGGGTGGGTCTGACATCACACTTTCAACTGTATTGGTATCCTGTATACTGACAGTTGAAAGCAATGATGTAAGAAGGATTATCACGACGCTCCCTCTCGTATCGTTCCTCCTCTGCATCGGACGTTCAGCGCAGCGGGCATGATGTCATTACAACGCGCCCGCTTTACCAAGATGTGCAGAAGATCAGAAGACACCATGAAGAGACCAGAGCAGTGAGGTAACTGGGATAGATGAGTATTGATTTTTTTTTTTAATGTGGGGCCCATTATACTACATGAAGCACTATGTGAGGCCATTATCCTGTATGGAGCACTTTTCGTGGCCATTACACACTATGGAGGACTATGTGGGGCTGTTATACTATATAGGTCATTTTTTGTTGTCCTACTGTATGGAGGACTATATGGGGCCATTATACTGTATGGAGGGTTGTGTGAGGATTACAGTTGGAGAATCATACTGTGATGGGGGTCAATATACTTTGCTGGAGGGATTGGGAAGGGGTACATTAGGGTTATCATACTGTGCACGTGGAGGGTACTGTGTTTGGGGGGCACTTTTGTTGGCATCATACTTTTTCTAAATCTGTATTATTCAAGGTTTTTTTTTATCCCTTATTACATATTTAAACTAGGCCATATGATTTTTACTGCTCGTACATAACATTATTCCTAGATTTTATTATAAGATCTACTAATTAAAATGTACTTTGTGAGACAACACCTTTGTTTTGCTATGAAAAAGTTAATCGTTATATTTGATGAGGAAAAATTTTAGACTTTTTAAAAATAAATACCAAGGTTGCGCCGCAGCTTTGTCCACACTTAATTTGGCCCTCTGTGTTTGACATCCCTTCACTAAAGGCTGCAAACTTATTATATGTAGGGGGCTTGTGAAATTATATATATGCAGGATATCTAACATCTTTCTATCATTTATCTATATCCTTAACCCCTTCCCGACCTTTGACGCATACGCTGCGTCATGAAAGTCGGTGCCATTCCGACCCATGACGCAGCATATGCGTCATGGAAAGATCGCGTCCCTGCAGGCCGGGTGAAAGGGTTAACTCCCATTTCACCCGATCTGCAGGGACAGGGGGAGTGGTAGTTTAGCCCAGGGGGGGTGGCTTCACCCCCTCGTGGCTACGATCGCTCTGATTGGCTGTTGAAAGTGAAACTGCCAATCAGAGCGATTTGTAATATTTCACCTAAAAAACTGGTGAAATATTACAATCCAGCCATGGCCGATGCTGCAATATCATCGGCCATGGCTGGAAACACTTATGTGCACCCACCCCACCCCTCCGATCGCCCCCCCAGCCCCCCGATCTGTGGTCCGCTCCCCTCCGTCCTGTGCTCCGCTCCCCCGTCCTCCTGTCCGCTTCCCCGTGCACCAATCACACCCCCTGTGCTGCAATCAAACCCCCCCGCACTCCGATCCCCCCCCCGGCACACAGCGACCCCCCCCCCGCACACAGCGACCCCCCCCCGTGCTCCGATCCACCCCCCCCGCACAGCGATCCCTCACCCCGTGCTCCAATCCTTCCCCGTGCTCCAATCCTCCCTCCCGTGTTCCGATCCACCCCCCCCATGATCCGATCCACCCCCCCGTGCTCCGACGCCCCCCCCCCCGTGCCCTGATCTCCCCCCCTTATACTTACCTGGCCGCCCGAGGTCCGTCCGTCTTCTTTCCTGGGCGCCGCCATCTTCCAAAATGGCGGGCGCATGTGCAGTGCGCCCGCCGAATCTGCCGGCCGGCAGATTCGTTCCAGAGTGAATTTTGATCACTGAGATATATCCTATCTCAGTGATCAAAATAAAAAAAATAGTAAATGACCCCCCCCCCTTTGTCACCCCCATAGATAGGGACAATAAAAAAAATAAAGAATTTTTTTTTTTTCACTAAGGTTGGGGTAAGAACTAGGGTTAGGGTTAGGGGTAGGGTTAGGGTTAGGGTTAGGGGTAGGGGTAGGGTTAGGGCTAGGGTTAGGGGTAGGGGTAGGGTTAGGGCTAGGGTTAGGGTTTCGGTATGTGCACACGTATTCTGGTCCTATGCGGATTTTTCCGCAGCGGATTTGAAAAATCCACAGTGCTAAACCGCTGCCGATTTATCGTGGATTTACCGCGGTTTTTCTGCGCATTTCACTGCGGTTTTACAACTGCGATTTTCTATTGGAGCAGTTCTAAAACCGCTGCGGAATCCGCAGAAAGAAGTGACATGCTGCGGAATGTAAACCGCTGCGTTTCCGTGCAGTTTTTCCGCAGCATGTGTACAGCGATTTTTGGTTCCCATAGGTTCACATTGAACTGTAAACTCATGGGAAACTGCTGCGGATCCGCAGCGTTTTCCGCAGCGTGTGCACATACCTTTAGAATTAGGCTATGTGCACACGGTGCGGATTGGCCGCTGCGGATCCGCAGCAGTGTTCCATCGGGTTTACAGTACCATGTAAACATATGGAAAACCAAATCCGCTGTGCCCATGGTGCAGAAAATACCGCGCGGGAACGCTGCGTTGTATTTTCCGCAGCATGCCAATTCTTTGTGCGGATTCCGCAGCGTTTTACACCTGTTCCTCAATAGGAATCCACAGGTGAAATCCGCACAAAAAACACTGGAAATCCACAGGTAAAACGCAGTGCCTTTTACCCGCGGATTTTTCAAAAATGATGCTGAAAAATCTCATACGAATCCGCAACGTTGGCACATAGCCTTAGAGTTGGGTTGGAATTAGGGTTGTGGTTAGGGTTAGGGGTGTGTTGGGGTTAGGGTTGTGGTTAGGGGTGTGTTGGGGTTAGGGTTGTGATTAGGGTTACGGCTACAGTTGGGATAAGGGTTAGGGGTGTGTTGGAGGTAGAATTGAGGGGTTTCCACTGTTTAGGCACTTCAGGGGGTCTCCAAACGCAACATGGCGCCACCATTGATTCCAGCCAATCTTGTATTCAAAAATTCAAATGGTGCTCCCTCACTTCCGAACCCCGACGTGTGCCCAAACAGTGGTTTACCCCCACATATGGGGTACCAGCATACTCAGGACAAACTGCGCAACAATTACTGGGGTCCAATTTCTCCTGTTACCCTTGAGAAAATAAAAAATTGCTTGCTAAAACATCATTTTTGAGGAAAGAAAAATGATTTTTTATTTTCACGGCTCTGCGTTGTAAACGTCTGTGAAGCACTTGGGGGTTCAAAGTGCTCACCACATATCTAGATAAGTTCCTTGGGGGGTCTAGTTTCCAAAATGGGGTCACTTGTGGGGGGTTTCTACTGTTTAGGCACACCAGGGGCTCTGCAAACGCAACGTGACGCCCGCAGACCATTCCATCAAAGTCTGCATTTCAAAAGTCACTACTTCCCTTCTGAGCCCCCACGTGTGCCCAAACAGTGGTTTACCCCCACACATGGGGCATCAGCGTACTCAGGAGAAACTGGACAACAACTTTTGTGGTCCAATTTCTCCTGTAACCCTTGGGAAAATAAAAAATTCTGGGCTAAAAAATTATTTTTGAGGAAAGAAAACGTATTTATTATTTTCACGGCTCTGCGTTATAAACTTCTGTAAAGCACTTGGGGGTTGAAAGTGCTCACCACACATCTAGATAAGTTCCTTTGGGGGTCTAGTTTCCAAAATGGGGTCACTTGTGGGGGGTTTCTACTGTTTAGGCACACCAGGGGCTCTGCAAACGCAATGTGACGCCCGCAGACCATTCCATCAAAGTCTGCATTTCAAAAGTCACTACTTCCCTTCTGAGCCCCCACGTGTGCCCAAACAGTGGTTTACCCCCACACATGGGGTATCAGCGTACTCAGGAGAAACTGGACAACAACTTTTGTGGTCCAATTTCTCCTGTAACCCTTGGGAAAATAAAAAATTCTGGGCTAAAAAATTATTTTTGAGGAAAGAAAACGTATTTATTATTTTCACTGCTCTGTGTTATGAACTTATGTGAAGCACTTGGGGGTTCAAAGTGCTCACCTCACATCTAGATAAGTTCCTTTCGGGGTCTAGTTTCCAAAATGGGGTCACTTGTGGGGGGTTTCTACTGTTTAGCCACATCAGGGGCTCTGCAAACGCAACGTGACGCCCGCAGAGCATTCCATCAAAGTCTGCATTTCAAAACGTCACTACTTCACTTCCGAGCCCCAGCATGTGCCTAAACAGTGGTTTACCCCCACATATGGGGTATCAGCGTACTCAGGAGAAACTGGACAACAACTTTTGGGGTCAAATTTCTCCTGTTACCCTTGGGAAAATAAAAAATTGCGGGCTAAAATTCATTTTTGAGAAAATATTTTTTTTTTTTTATTTTCATGGCTCTGCGTTATAAACTTCTGTGAAGCACTTGAGGGTTCAAAGTGCTCACTACACATCTAGATTAGTTCCTTTGGGGGTCTAGTTTCCAAAATGGGGTAATTTGTGGGGGATCTCCAATGTTTAGGCACACAGGGGCTCTCCAAACGCGACATGGTGTCCGCTAATGATTGGAGATAATTTTCCATTTAAAAAGCCAAATGGCGTGCCTTCCCTTCTGAGCCCTGCTGTGCGCCCAAACAGTGGTTTACCCCCACATATGGGGTATCTGCATACTCAGGACAAACTGGACAACAACATTTGTGGTCCAATTTCTCCTATTACCATTGGCAAAATAGGAAATTCCAGGCTAAAAAATCATTTTTGAGAAAAGAAAAATTATTTTTTATTTTCATGGCTCTGCATTATAAACTTCTGTGAAGCACCTGGGGGTTTAAAGTGCTCAGTATGCATCTAGATAAGTTCCTTGGGGGGTCTAGTTTCCAAAATGGGGTCACTTGTGGGGGAGCTCCATTGCATAGGCACACAGGGGCTCTCCAAATGCGACATGGTGTCCGCTAACAATTGGAGCTAATTTTCCATTCAAAAAGTTAAAAGGCGCGCCTTCCCTTCCGAGCCCTGCCGTGTGCCCAAACAGTGGTTTACCCCCACATATGAGGTATCGGCGTACTCGGGAGAAATTGCTCAACAAATTTTAGGATCCATTTTATCCTATTGCCCATGTGAAAATGAAAAAATTGAGGCGAAAATAAATTTTTTGTGAAAAAAAAGTACTTTTTCATTTTTACGGATCAATTTGTGAAGCACCTGAGGGTTTAAAGTGCTCACTAGGCATCTAGATAAGTTCCTTGGGGGGTCCAGTTTCCAAAATGGGGTCACTTGTGGGGGAGCTCCAATGTTTAAGCACACAGGGTCTCTCCAAACGCGACATGGTGTCCGCTATCGATGGAGATAATTTTTCATTCAAAAAGTCAAATGGCGCTCCTTCCCTTCCGAGCCTTACCATGTGCCCAAACAGTGGTTTACCCCCACATGTGAAGTATTGGTGTACTCAGGAGAAATTGCCAAACAAATTTTAGGATCCATTTTATCCTGTTGTCCATGTGAAAATGAAAAAATTGAGGCTAAAAGAATTTTTTTGTGAAAAAAAAGTACTTTTTCATTTTTACGGATCAATTTGTGAAGCACCTGGGGGTTTAAAGGGCTCACTATGCATCTAGATAAGTTCCTTGGGGCGTCTAGTTTCCAAAATGGGGTCACTTGTGGGGGAGCTCCAATTTTTAGGCACACGGGGGCTCTCCAAATGTGACATGGTGTCCGCTAAAGAGTGCAGCCAATTTTTCATTCAAAAAGTCAAATGGCGCTCCTTCCCTTCCAAGCCCTGCCGTGCGCCCAAACAGTGGTTTACCCCCACATATGAGGTATCAGCGTACTCAGGACAAATTGGACAACAACGTACGTGGTTCAGTTTCTCCTTTTACCATTGGGAAAATAAAAAAATTGTTGCTGAAAAATCATTTTTGTGACTAAAAAGTTAAATGTTCATTTTTTCCTTCCATGTTGCTTCTGCTGCTGTGAAGCACCTGAAGGGTTAATAAACTTCTTGAATGTGGTTTTGTGCACCTTGAGGGGTGCAGTTTTTAGAATGGTGTCACTTTTGGGTATTTTCAGCCATATAGACCCCTCAAACTGACTTCAAATGTGAGGTGGTCCCTAAAAAAAATGGTTTTGTAAATTTCGTTGTAAAAATGAGAAATCGCTGGTCAAATTTTAACCCTTATAACTTCCTAGCAAAAAAAAATTTTGTTTCCAAAATTGTGCTGATGTAAAGTAGACGTGTGGGAAATGTTATTTATTAACTATTTTGTGTCACATAACTCTCTGGTTTAACAGAATAAAAATTCAAAATGTGAAAATTGCGAAATTTTCAAAATTTTCGCCAAATTTCCGTTTTTATCACAAATAAACACAGAATTTATTGACCTAAATTTACCACTAACATGAAGCCCAATATGTCACGAAAAAACAATCTCAGAACCGCTAGGATCCATTGAAGCGTTCCTGAGTTATTACCTCATGAAGGGACACTGGTCAGAATTGCAAAAAACGGCAAGGTCTTTAAGGTCAAAATAGGCTGGGTCATGAAGGGGTTAAATAAGATTGCTTTACTTTTGTAAATAGATTTGTTACATAGATGATTATAGTATGTAGATGATTGCATATGGACACTAGGCGAGGGATGATCATTGGAGCAATTTATAATATGCTGAAGTGAGTGAACCCTTATCCATAGGCAATAACCCCATGAGACAGATTCTAATTGCACATTAACCCTTTCCCAGCATTCCATTTTTTCCTTACCTTCTGCCAAGAAACATAACTGTTTTATTCTTCTGTCCACAAATGTGAGGGCTCGATTGAGGGATAAGTTGTACTATGAATAATACCGTTCATTTTACATAGTGTGTACTGAACAATGGGGAAAAATAAATTCTAAGAGGTGAAATTGAGAACCCCCCCTCATCCCAGAACTCTGACATTGTTTTTATTTTTAGTTTATCCTTGTGTGATAAAAGTTACCTGGCAATATGACCCACGTCATCAGTACAATTACGGCGACAATAAACTTGTCAATTTAAAAAAAAAAATCACTTTAGTGTTGAAAAAAAAAAAAGTTTTGCGATTGTGAGGTCATTTCGCCCCCACAATGTTTTCTGTGAATGTGGGCAAGGCAAGAATGTTTTTATTGATAATATTTTGGGATAGACATTACATTTTAAGAAACGCATCCTGCCCCTTCTTGAACGGTTTAGTGAATCGAGCATTACATGTGGCAGAGTTCCATGCTCCCACTGCTCTTACAGTAAAGAATCGGTCAGTGATTATGTAGAAACCTTTTTATTTCCTATAGATATAAACAGTTCATTAGAAAGATCTCTGTACTGTAAGATCATGTCGATTGCACTTTAGCCTTCTTTTTTCTCCCCAAACGTGATACTTCAACCTGATGGTGGCCATCCTCTAGTACAGCAATGTTCCTTAAAATTGTACACAATGTGTGACATTTATCCAGCCAAACAGGCCATAATTCTGGAGTAATTTGAACAAAAAAATGTATATATTATAGAAAATCTTTCATGACTACACGTTTTAAAAACATTTTGCACCCTATCTGACAAAGGGGCAACCATGTATGAGTTTTTCCTGCCAACACCAGTATTTGCAGATTTTTGCAAATACTGACCGTGTGCACTTACCCTAAGAATCACTGTATTGATAAGTATGCACTTTTTTTTTATTTTACAGCTTGAATGGTTCCATTAATCTAAGTTCCGTGCACTTAGTATTCTACTTGCCCACCACCACTCCAGTTGTTCTCCAGCAGTTTGTGACCTGCCCGATCGCTCCAGTCATTGCCGAGTAATCAAATGTAGGAGAGCAAGAATGAGGCTTTCAGACTTTCATCGAAAGCTTGTGACTTATCTCCGACTTACGGACCAGAGTGGCGCCAGGAAGAGCTGAAGACAGCGGCTGGTAACTTATACCAGGTGCAGGGAACTTAACATGTGGCACCAATCCAGCGCAGAAAAAAACCCCGCTGGAGTGGTGCTCTCACTGGTATTTGCCTCTGCCAGAACTGTCCCCAGGACTGTTTTATAGGTGACATTTACGCCGCCATGTTCGCTTAAATTTTAACCCCTTCACGCCACGGCCCTTTTTCGTTTTTGCATTTTTGTTTTTTGCTCCCCTCCTTCCCAGAGCCATAACTTTTTTATTTTTCCATCAATATGGTCATGTGAGGGCTTATTTTTTGCGGGACGAGTTGTAGTTTGAACGACACCATTGGTTTTACCATGTCTTGTACTAGAAAACTGGAAAAAAAATTCCAAGTGTGGTGAAATTTCAAAAAAGTACAATCCCACACTTGTTTTTTGTTTGGCTTTTTTGCTAGGTTCACTAAATGCTAAAACTGACCTGATATTATGAGTTCATAGACACCAAACATGTCTAGGTTATTTTTTATCTAAGTGGTGAAAAAACATTCAAAACTTTGATTAAAAAAAAAAGCGCCATTTTCCGATACCCGTAGCGTCTCGATTTTCCTGAGATCTAAGGTCAGGTGAGGGCAGCGTCTCGATTTTCCGAGATCTAAGGTCAGGTGAGGGCTTATTTTTTGCGTGCCGAGCTGACTTTTTTTTAATGATACCACTTTTATGCAGATGCGTTCTTTTGATCATCCGTTATTGCATTTTAATGCAATGTCCCTGCGACCAAAAAAAGGCAATTCTGACATTTCGATTTTTTTTCTTGCTACGCCTCTAGCGATCAGGTTAATGCTTTTTTATTGATAGATCGGGCGATTTTTGAACGTGGTGATACCAAAAAAGTGTAGGTGTGATTTTTTTTTTTTTTGGATGGGGCAATAATTTTTTTTTTTCATATTTTTAAAAACATTTTTGTTTAACTTTTGCCATGCTTCAATAGCCTCCATGGGAGGCTAGAAGCTGGCACCACTCGATCGGCTCTGCTACATAGCAGAGATCATCAGATCGCTGCTATGCAGCTGAAGTGCAGGCTTGCTATGAGCGCCGACCACAGGGTGGCGCACACAGCAGGCCGGCATCAGTAACCATAGAGGTCTCAAGGACCCTCTATGGTTACCATCCTGACGCACCCCTCATCATGTGACGGAGGTCGGCGATGTGCTCATTTCCGGCCGTGTGGCCGGAAGCGCCGGTTAAATACCGCTGTCAGCGTTTGACAGCGGCATTTAACAGGTTAATAGCGGCGGGTGAATCGAGATTTCACCCGCCGCTATTGCGCGCACATGTCGGCTGTACAAAACAGCTGACATGTCGCGACTTTGATGTGAGTTCACCTCCGGGGCCAACATCAAAGGGGGAGACACGACATGTGCAGTACTAGTACGGCGCATGTCGTGAAGGGGTTAATGAATCAGCAGGGCCAGCTCAGTTACAGCCCTACATATGCTTCACTCATTATTGTGAAATCACTAAATGTAACATTTTTGCTCAGGTTCTAGTTGTGCTAACATTTTGCAAAAAATAAAGGCTTTTTAAACCAAAAGGATGGCATAAGCACTCACATCAGCACCATAGGACGCAAAAATCTTGTAACCCTCAGCTGAAAAAGAGAGCGGAGATTTGACTGTGCAGAACAAGTAATACATTCGAGATGCAGGCCTCCTGGTGCAGGGTTCAGTACGCACATGATTAGATCCTCTCCCGCTATAAGGCTGGGATATTAGAATTAAGTGTGTACCTTAAAGAGTCATTTCATTATGTGAGATCGCTAGGCATTGTATACCTTTGCACTGTGGCGTTGTTATACTACCCTGCATTTTATCAGATTTTGCGGTCAGTCAACTCCAGCTGTCAATAAAACATCAAGGCTGTAACCATTTCCATCTGTTCATGTAAAGACCTGTTCACACCAGCAGAGCTGAATGGCCACAAACTAGCGGCAGTCATTTAGTAGCCGGAGTACACAGGCTAAGAGCATTTCAGAAGAGCACTGGATGATCTGTAACAAGGTCGTCCAGTGCAGCGTAGGCTGCCATTGCTCTCGGCAGCACAGACCCTGTGTACATACAATGATGTGCTGCCTAGCGCAATGATCTTTTGGGCAAAGTGTAAGAGCTTTTACCAGATGAACGATCTGTTTCTTCAATTGTCGGTGATTGCATCTTGTTTAGACTGTACAATTATTGTGAACAAGTGGTTTTAGGAGAATATAGCAGACATTTACACTGCCAGATTATCGTGAACACTCAATACTTGTGCGGAATATATGTACACCACATCCCATCTCCCCCCCCCCCCCCCCACACTCCCAAAAAACACTGATATTATCCATAGAAGTACATGGATTAGTGTGCAATTCTTTTAGAAACTCCCCCAAAGTAGGTTTTTTTCTACTCCATGCTGTGGTTTCAAAATGATATGAAAAGTAGCTGGTTCCACTCTACAGATTATGAATGGAATTAGACATCCATGTTTCGTGGTCCACAAAGTGTGGGCAGACTGTTGGGCACAGAGATCTGTACAAGGACTGAAACACAGATGTCTGATTTCAGCCTTTCATTATAATCAGTAGGACAGCACTTGTACAAAACTTGTTAAAGGGAATCAATCAGTAGGATCAGCCCTCCTAACAGTCTATATGGGCATGCAGGTCACAGGAAGCTGAATACCATCACACCTAGATATTTGCGATCCCTTCATGTCTTATGTCCTAGTCTTACACTTACCAGTCACCGTCCTCAGCTCTTCCTGGTTCCGCTGTGGTCCGGCAACGCCATACTGCGACTGCAACTTCTGATTGAGCGCAAGTCAGATATAATGGGTCGCAAGCTCTGTCTACGAGACCCTCGTTCTAGCTCGCATAGACTTACACCGAGTTGTGACTTCTGGTTTGCCCAGACCGCTGGACGCGACTGGAGTGGCACTGGTAACAGATGAAGCCAGGGCTGGTATGAGACGGAGGCAGGAAACTTCTTTTAGTAGCACCACTCCAGCGCTGCAATAAAAACACCTGCTGGAGTGGTGCTTTAATGTAGGTTTAAACAAATAATAAAGCACAACCTGACAGAGTGGCCTGATGACGGGAATACAATGCTTTCCTGTTCATTATTACATGCAATACCGATTTTCACGTCTGTGTACATTTAGCCTAAAACCAAATCCACTTGCAGTTATTTCTATCTTATTGCACATTTTCCATGCAAATAATTATCTGGGAACATAGCCATAAAAACCAACAGTAGTGAGAAGACACATGATTAAAGGTATTCTGAGACATCGTTTTGCCTTGGGACTTGCTGAGAAACTTAAAACTTTGCAAACATACATTAATCAGACTTGCTATGGACAAGAAAAAGAAGATTTTACTACTTAAACTGCACGGCCCGTGTCACTGGTTATAATAAAGCACAGCTTTCACTTTTCAGGGCTGGAGGAGAAAATAAAAGCTGTGCAGGGGTTGCTGCTGTGGGCAAAAAAGACAGAATTTTATTCGTTTACGTCGTCAGAACAGAAATTAATATAAAGCACCCCATACACTTTAATTAGGTTTCAGATGAACGCTGGTTCAGCCGGCAGGCATCCGACTCCCACACACTCGCCTCTGCCGCGCGCTCCCGTATCCTCTATGAGTGAGCCGCTACCAGACGTGCATGGTGGAAGCGTATCTCATGGAGAACAGGAAGGATCGGCATGTCCAAAAATCAGACATCCTGGATCCTTGCCTCTTAGTCATCTGTCAAAGCCCCCCATACACATTACACTGTTGGCCTGACCCGTTGATATTGGTCGATGTTAGGTTAATGTGTATGGAGGGTTTAAAGTGAACCTTTCATCACGAATACCATTAGTCACCGGAAAAAATAGGGGTAATGTGTAGGTTAATAAATAGCATTAGGAAGGAGTCCAGTTGCCTTATGGAAAGCACAGCTACTGGAAGAAAATGACATTTATTCCTCTGTGGGAGCCAGCGGCTTTCAGTCACAGAGGCACGGCTGGTGCTGCCACTGTCACTGCTCTCAGCAGAGCACCGACTGGGCTGTAATCACACTCTGTAACTTTGACTGACAGCCACGTTTGCTCTGATGAGCCGGCTGTCAGTCAATGCTGGAGCATGCTCATAGTACACTGACTGGTGACACTAGCCATGTCTGACTGAAAGCTGGTTTCTCCCAGGAGGAATAAAGTCCATTTTCTGCAGGGAGCCACACTTTCAGCACAGCAGCCAGGCACCTTCACCACGCTATGAACCTACACATTAACCCTATATCTGCAGGTCAATAGCATTATCAGACCCAGGAGAACTGATGTCTATTGACAAATTAGGCTAGTTTCACATTAGCGTTTTGAGGAGCTGCGGACATCCGCTGTGAAGCCCCGCCCTCGGCCGCACCTTCGCCGCTAGCTCCGCCTACTTCTGCATGCGGTCTGCGTACCCATCTTTAAAATTAGGTACGCAGGTCGTGCGGCTGTAGGCGGATGCTTCCGCATGCGTCGTTTTGACGATGCGGCGACCAGCGTAGGACTGGTGGCAATTTCTTTTTTTCTCCGCATTGTCAAAACAACGCATGCAGAAGTATCCGCATACAGCCGCACGACCTGCGTACCTAATGTTAAAGATAGGTACGCAGGCTGCATGCAGAAGTAGGCAGAGCTAGCGGCGGAGGTGCGGCCGAGGGCGGGGCTTCACGGAGGAAGTCCGCAGCTCCTCAAAACGCTAGTGTGAAACTAGCCTTACCAATATACAACAGCTGACAAATCAAAGTTTAGCACAAGGACAAAGTTTTAGCGACATGTAAGGGTGAATTTACAAGCGGCAGATTGTCTGCAGAAGGCTGAGAGACTGAAAATTAGGTCCATTCATCAGAATGCAGTCATTTCCATAGCTTGGATACGGATTTCTGCATGACTCCTTTATATTGCCCTTTGTGATTATACCTCAGGGTGTAATACTGATCTTCTATCCAATATTAAGTGCATATTTTTGCCCTATATTACCCATTTTACAGTATTTTCAGTCTCGCTCTATACTGCAATATAAATAACACACACGGATAAGGATTAGACACCACGACCAGATGAGGAAAGATCCCAACTTTTTGACAAGAACGAATGCAGACCATTTAAACATTAAAGACATGTCAGTGCATTTGCTGTCTTTTCTTTTACTGATGACTGCATTGATGAAATAAAGTTTCATGAAAGACATATTGCAATTCAATGCAAAACAAAAAAACATCCATGATGGGGAAACAAAGGAACAACAAAAATAATTATGATTCCTGAGTTTTCAGGAGCAGTCCACATTATAAGACATACAGGAAAGAAGTCCCCTGTAACAGCTGAATCTGTCCACAATCCAGGATCTCTGAATGCTGGCTGAGAAAGACAGATCGCTTAGTAGTTTCATACTGTATTTATTTTATAACTAAAATCACAAATAGAGATACTTGCAAAATACTCTTATGCCATTTCCACCTTGATTTGGAGATACCGACCTGGCTGCTCTTGGTAAGCCTTCAGTCCAGTGTGCACCAACAGATGGCCGCGGCTTTCCTTTATCGTAACTGCCATGTTTGGTCGGATGCTACTCAAGCACCAAATGGAGAGGATGTTTTAGTGATGGTATCTGGAGATGTTTCCTCCCCCCTCCCCGCCCCAGCCTTCCCATACATATTCCCAGAAGCACGATGAGAGATGTTTAGTACCAGACTTTAATAATCCCTCTGCCCCTTTCCTGTTGGATCTCCCGTTGTGTGCTGCAACTCTTTAGTTCTTCCTCCCGTTCAAGAGTCAATGGGCAGATGCCACACCGGCATTGCTCCTGTCTGATGTCGGCTTTGTCTGAAAATTTCAGGTAGGTCTGTGTGTCGTCAGATAAGTCTTGCTTGATTTTGTTTTTATTCACATTTCAGACAAACGCAGATAAAATTACTCATACTCCAGAAACTGCTTGTGATAAAAAAGCAAATACCTAAAAGGAAGAAGGATGAGAAGGTATCAATGTCCTTCACATATAAAGTGAAAGTCAATGAAGACATTGAGAAACCGTGATGTTGCAATAATAATGTAAATAGATTGCATAATATCCATAATAGATGCATAACAGCAGATAAAGTGCATTAGTGCACGGACACTGCAGGGTTATTGGGAAGGAGCACTCCTAGGAACAAGTAATTCCAAGTAATAGTGTAATGTAAACAGGCTGTCAAGCAACTGATGACTGAACAAAATGTTCATCAGGTGAAATGATCTTTTGACTGGCATAATATAGCGCTGTGCTTGGCAGCACATAGTCCTGTGAAGAACGACCTGTCTGCATCACCAGCATCGGAGCGACCCACAAGCTAGCTGATCAGCGGTCGGTTAGAACGTCACAAATGGCCTCCTGTAAATGAGCCCTAAGGGTGCAGTCAGACGGTCATATACATCAGACCATGATGGAATCGCAATGCATGGACTGGCCGGCAGGTCTCCCCAACTCTGGCGTGACTGCTCCATATATTTCTATGCCGCCGTCACTGGTCAGAGAGTCACAACTAGTCCGAGCATTGCGGTCTCATCTCGGTGCGATTTATAAGTCCATCTGACTGCGCCCTTACATGTATCTCAATTTCAAGCAAGAAATCTAAATATATCAAATAAATAATGCATCACAGGACAAACAAGTACAATGTGTCCATCATTGACAATAGTGTCAGTACTTTACAGAGCACAAATATCAAGAAGCATACCAAAGAGTATCACCTGTGAATGGCATAAAATATAAGAGCGCAGTAACACAAAACCCGACTCACCCTTCGCTATCTAGAACATCTTTAATGCTAGCCTTGGTGATAATCGCATCATCACACTTAAACCACTGGTCTTTGTGTTGCCTGATGAAGCTAGTGTAATGCCCGCTCTCCAAGGTTCCCTGGTGGTTAACTACTGCAAACAAGGAATACCTGTAAAAAGCACACAAGAATAAATCATTCCAGCAGGGAACCTTTATAGACCCCTTTCAAACGCCCAACATGCGCATTCGGATTTGCATTGGTGAAATGTAACACTGGGGGTCCCCAGCACTACTCATATTGCCCAGGTTTAGCACAATACGTCTGAAGTCACTCTACATGGCTGCAGATCTGTGAATCCTCACAGCTCATGGTTAGGATTCTGCAGTGCTGGTGATCATGCGACCACAAGTATGCGGATATGAATACTTCCGGCCACCATCGGACTAGACATGCGCAGCCTCACCCATTTCTCTTGCACTGAGCGAGGTCGAGCACGTCTAGCTGGGATGTGCGCTGGGAGGATTCACAAGGCTCTAGTCATTAGGGACAGTGCAGGCGTTTGTGCCAAACCCGAACACCACAAGGACCTTGTGAAAGATCATGAAGAAGTGTATCCTTGTAAAAAGAGCAATCCATGTTCTTTGGTAGAAACAAACTAGATAGATCTAAGGAATGATGTGGTTCTTAAGTGTTATTTCAGCAATTAAGGCCACTTTCCAATGTTAGTATGATGGTCCGTATTTCATGAGCGGCTCTAACCTTCAAAAGGTGCCTAAATCTTTGCATTATACCTTTTTTTGGGGGTTGATTACACTCTTGGGTCATAACTGTGTATTTCTATTGGTAAGTGAAAGCCATAACACTGCCTCGTGTAGGTGGATTTCTGTACAAGATCAGAAAAACTGGTTTCTGCCTCATGGGGCTTCTACCCTTCGTGTGGATGAACATTGCAGGACGACCGGCTGAACTAGATTGGCTTGTGTCCTTTTCACACTTAGAAATTCTTATTATGACAGCATTGAAAGAAAACAGAAAATAGCGGCACATGTTAAAACAGCAAATACGCTTCCTGTTCTCCAGCACCAGTGGTCCTGTACTGGCCGCCAGTCATTATTTACATGGCGGTAAATACACTGCAGTCAAGTGCCACTGCTGCATGTAAGAAACCAGAGGGATAACCAGGGCTGTGGAGACTGTTGTCCATTTTGGTGGCGTTGGACTAAAATGGACTGACTGAAAATCTACTATATAATTGCCTAAGGGTCACTTCCGTCTGTCTGTCCTTCTGTCTGTCACGGATATTCAATGGTCGCGGCCTCTGTCTGTCAAGGAAATCCAAGTCGCTGATTGGTCGCGGCAAAACAGCCACGACCAATCAGCGACGGGCACCGTCCGGAAGAAAATGGCAGCTCCTTACTCCCCGCAGTCAGTGCCCGGCGTCCGCATACTCCTCTCCGGTCAGCGCTCACACAGGGTTAATGGCAGCGTTGACCGCGGTGTAACGCACTCGGTTAACGCTGCTATTAACCCTGTGTGACCAACTTTTTACTATTCATGGTGCCTATGCAGCATGAAAAGTAAAAATATCTAATGTTAAAAATAATAAAAAAAATAAAAAATAGTTACATACTCACCATCCGGAGCCCCCAGATCGGAGCGGCAGGTTACCGATGCTCCTCGCGACGCCCCGGTGATCGCTCCATGCATTGCGGTGTCGCGAGATGATGACGTGCGGTCTCGCGAGAACGCTACATCATCATCTCACGACACCGCAATGCACTCTTCAGACCGGAGTGCGCGAGGAGCATCGGTAACCGGCCTCTTCGATCCGGAGGCTCCGGATGGTGAGTATGTAACTATTTTTTCTTTTTTACAGGGATATGGTGCATACTATGTGACTGGCCAATATACTACGTGACTGGGCAGTATACTACGTGGCTCTGTGCTGTATACTACGTGGCTCTGTGCTGTATTCTACGTGGCTGGGCAATATACTACGTGGCTGGGCAATATACTACGTGGCTGGGCAATATACTACATGAATGTGCTGTATACTATGTCACTTGGCAATATACTATGTGAATGGGCAATATACTACGTCACTGGGCAATATACTACGTGGCTGGGCAATATACTACGTGGCTGGGCAATATACTACGTGGACATGCATATTCTAGAATACCCGATGCATTAGAATCGGGCCACCATCTAGTATAGAATAAATTGGGATCAGTAGTTCAGCGCAGGATGTGCTGTAAATGTTTCATAATTTGGGAAAGTTATGAATTGTCCTATGTCTGTTCTGTTCTTGATCTGAGGATCTCGGCTTTTAGTTGAGATGAATCTGTGCTGCACTTTATGTACAAGCTCAGTAGTTACCAGGGCTGAGGGGTCCGAGTCTAAAGTCAGGGAAACTGAGGGGTCCGAGTCTGAAGTCAGGGAAATTGAGGGGTCCGAGTCTGAAGTCAGGGAAACAGAGGTCCGAGTTTGAAGTCAGGGAAATTGAGGGGTCCGAGTCTAAAGTCAGGGAAACAGAGGTCCGAGTTTGAAGTCAGGGAAACTGAGGGGTCCGAGTCTGAAGTCAGGGAAATTGAGGGGTCCGAGTCTGAAGTCAGGGAAACTGAGGGGTCCGAATCAGAGTCTGAAGTCAGGGAAACTGAGGGGTCCGAGTCTGAAGTCAGGGAAATTGAGGGGTCCGAGTCTGAAGTCAGGGAAATTGAGGGGTCCGAGTCTGAAGTCAGGGAAACTGAGGGGTCCGAGTCTGAAGTCAGGGAAACTGAGGGGTCCGAATCCGAGTCTGAAGTCAGGGAAACTGAGGGGTCAGAGTCTGAAGTCAGGGAAACTGAGGGGTCCGAGTCTGAAGTCAGGGAAACTGAGGGGTCCGAGTCTGAAGTCAGGGAAACTGAGGGGTCCGAGTCTGAAGTCAGGGAAACTGAGGGGTCCGAGTCTGAAGTCAGGGAAACTGAGGGGTCCGAGTCTGAAGTCAGGGAAACTGAGGGGTCCGAGTCTGAAGTCAGGGAAACTGAGGGGTCCGAGTCTGAAGTCAGGGAAACTGAGGGGTCCGAGTCTGAAGTCAGGGAAACTGAGAGGTCCGAGTCTGAAGTCAGGGAAATTGAGGGGTCTGAGTCTGAAGTCAGGGAAACTGAGAGGTCCGAGTCTGAAGTCAGGGAAACTGAGGGGTCCGAGTCTGAAGTCAGGGAAACTGAGGGGTCCGAGTCTGAAGTCAGGGAAATTGAGGGGTCCGAGTCTGAAGTCAGGGAAACTGAGGGGTCCGAGTCTGAAGTCAGGGAAACTGAGGGGTCCGAGTCTGAAGTCAGGGAAACTGAGGGGTCCGAGTCTGAAGTCAGGGAAACTGAGGGGTCCGAATCCGAGTCTGAAGTCAGGGAAACTGAGGGGTCCGAGTCTGAAGTCAGGGAAATTGAGGGGTCCGAGTCTGAAGTCAGGGAAATTGAGGCGTCCGAATCCGAAGTCAGGGAAATGGAGGGGTCAGAGTCTGAGGTCAGAGAAATTGAGGGGTCCGAGACTGAGGTCAGAGAAATTGAGGGGTCCGAGACTGAGGTCAGGGAAATTGAGGGGTCCGAGACTGAGGTCAGGGAAATTGAGGGGTCTGAGTCCGAAGTCAGGGAAATTGAGGGGTCTGAGTGAGTCGGAAAATTGGCTTACCAACTCAACAGCCTTGGGGGTAGCTGGTAACAAAACCATTGCTGCCAGAGTAGCAGGAGATATAATTATGGAATGTTTAGTAACACGTGTAGGCAATAGGTATTTTTCTTAAATATGGCACCAATTTTTTTTCTTTTAATTCAAGCAAAAAATGCCAAAAAGATGAAAAACTTGTAAGTCAGAATGCACTGGTAAATCATAATACTCACTTATTGTCATTGTTTAAACTGTCTTGAGGCTGCTGATACTGACCATTCATTCTGCTCTCTTTGCTATAAACAAATTAGGACACAATTGCATCAATACCTTAATGTGGCTAGAACAATATCCTTCATCCAAATACTTTAAAAATATATTACAAATTTTCTATTACAAGATGGCCCTCCAATGAAGTGGTCTTGTGAGCAAGACGAAAACTAATGTGATATCATAATGTATATCAGGAACACATGCAACATCTCTGCAACTCAGGTCTACTGACCAGAGCTAAATATTTCATTAATGCCTATGGGATAGTCAGTTCAGATCAGCAGACTCAGTTCTCTGGCCGGGGTACTGCGATCTTAACACGGTCTGTGTTTCACGAATGTGTGAAACTGGTCTACAGCCTCTCTGCTCTGATCTACTTACTACATCTGTACCCATTACAACTCAAGTCTGGAAGCCACAAAACTATGTTCAAACTTGAGAATTCGTAGATTTTTCCCATAAGTTGCTATTACAATAAAGAGTCATTTTTCAGAATTAATGGCCCTGTGTGAACATAAGGAATAATCATATTTCTGGCCAGTATATGACTTGGATCCTGCATTTTTCACCTGTGTTCCCCTCTACAGGCTCATTCTCAAATTTTCAGTTCACACTGAGCTAGTGAGTGGAGTCTAGCTGTCATGTCATCTTCCATACTTCGTACACAGAGAGGGAGTTTGGCACTTTATGCAGCACACAAACAGAAGCATCATGGAGGACAATAAACCGAAGGACAAAGCTGTAGCTTACAATCTCGCTCTGGGGGTAAATAAATTACCATATTTGCTAGAGAAGCTTCAGCATCGAGCAGTTTCTCAGATTTTGTCAGTTCCTCTCCTCTTTATTCCCCATACATTTTAATACCCGTTGTAACACCTGACAACTCTCTGTGCTAACTGTCCATGGTAAAAGCAAGAAACATTTTAGGCAAAAAAACAAACAAAAAACAGATGAATTCAACATTGAGCTTACAAGTGCAAAATGATGAACCCGTTTCTCAGCAAGTACCGTATTTTGCGGTTTATAAGATGCTCTGAATTATAAGACGCATCCCAAATTTTGAGGAGAAAAGTAGGAAAAAATAAACTTTTTTTTCCCCTTTAAATAAAATGGTGGTGGCTTCTTATAAATCAATGCATCTTATTGCTTACCGGGGATGGTGGCTGCGGTGAAGCGGGGTCCCAGGGTCGCTGCTGGCGGAGGCAGGAGTGGGGCGATGCTGTAGACCACAGTCAGGGAGAAAGGGGTGTTTGGATGTGCAACGCGGCTGTCGGTGTTCGGTGGTGCAGGGGCTCTGCCAACACTTTGTGAAAGCCCAGAGCCCCCGTACTTCCATGGTTTACTTTGCAGTGGACTCTGGGAAAATGGCCAAAGTGAAGTGGCGCATACGCAGATGGAGATCTCGGCACTGAGATCTCCTCTCCTGAGATCTCCATATGTTCATGCGCTGCCCCCAGCAGCCATTTTCCAAAGAGTCCACGGCAATGTAAACCATGGAAGTGCGGGGGTCCCAGGCTTTCACAAAATGTCGGAGAGTCTGCACCACCGAACACTCGCAGTGTCACACCTCCATACACCCCCTCATCCCAGCCTGCAGCAACGCTCCTCTCTTGCCTCCTCCAGCAGCAACCCTGGGACCCTGCTCCACCGCGGCCGGTAAGGTATATTCGAATTATAAGACGCACCCAAATTTTCCCCCTAAATTTTGGGGGAAAAAAGGGGATCTTATAATCCGAAAAATACAGTACATGTATTCCTTGCCTGGTTCAGACTGCCATAGTCTAATGCAATGTTCCTCAACTCCAGTTTTCAAGAGACACCAAATGGTCATGTTTTCAGGATATCCTTAGTATTGCCCAGGTGATAATTGCATCATCTGAACAGGCAAGAATTTTATCACCTGGACAATACTAAGGAAATCCTGAAAACATCTTTTGGTGGCCCTTGAGGAAAGAAGTTGGGGGAACACTGGTTTAATGCTCCTAGACGATCCAGGGCTCATTCTGATGAAACTGGTAAACCTTGATGAAATTCAGACTGTTTTCCTCATATGAGACAATTACTGATGTATGAAGGATCCCCCCTTAAAGATATTTGGTCCCTACATGAATTACCATACTTTTAAGAAAATTAATTTTCTTTGTGCCCCTTAAACCACAATGGTCTACATCCAGTATTTGGTGACTACCAAAAGCTTAGCTTGGTTAAACCTATAAAAAATATGTGTATATTACTATTAGGCTGTGTGCACACGTTGTGGTTTTTTCGCGGTTTTTCCCGATAAAAACGCTATAAAACCGCAAAAAAAACCCGCATAAAATAAGCATCCCATCATTTAGAATGAATTATGCATGTTTTGTGCACATGATGCGTTTTTTTTTCCGCGAAAAAAACGCAGTGAGGTAAAAACCGCAGCATGTTCATTAATTTTGCGTTTTTTTTTGTGGATTTCCCACTACAAAATGCATTGGGAAGTGTCCGGAAAAAAACGCGGCAAAAACGCATGTGGTTTTCTTGTGGATTTCTTGCAGAAAATGTCCGGTTTTTCTCAGGAATTTTCTGCAAGAAATCCTGAACGTGTGCATATAGCCTTAAAGTTGTATTAAAAGCCCAAACTAATGTAAAGTATATTGGATTTTCTTCTGAACAGGAAAATATCAATATCTTTTCCCCAAAGACAAATACATACCTGGAGGCCATGAATGGTGTCATATCTAACTCCAAGGGGAATGACACATATGTTGTAATCTTCCGCCTTAATTTAGCCGAATGTTCAAACCGCTGTGCCAGGAAAAAAAAAAAAAAAAAAAGTTAAAAGTGTCATTTTTATACTACATATAGTGATATGTGCATGCTCCTGGATTTTGTCATAAATGGTACAAAAGCTGGATCACAAGTGGTCACTGGGGTGTGATGATGGCGCTTGTTTAGCACGGTGTGCTCTCTCTATGATGCATACTCATAACACCTGAAGTCGTAAGGACATAACTCTTGCACCACTCCAGTCTGTCCTCAACTCTGCTGCCCGGCTAACCCACCTCTCTCCTCGCTACTCCCCTGCTTCTCCCCTCTGCAAATCCCTCCACTGGCTCCCCATTCCCCAACGAATCCAGTTCAAACTACTAAAGGTACCTTCACATTAAGCGACGCTGCAGCGATACCGACAACGATGTCGATCGCTGCAGCGTCGCTGTTTGGTCGCTGGAGAGCTGTCACACAGACAGCTCTCCAGCGACCAACGATCCCGAGGTCCCCGGTAACCAGGTTAAACATCGGGTTACTAAGCGCAGGGCCGCGCTTAGTAACCCGATGTTTACCATGGTTACCAGCGTAAACGTTAAAAAAACAAACACTACATACTTACCTTCAGCCGATCCAGCGATGTCAGCGGGAGATCCAGCGACGAAATAAAGTCCTGGACTTTCCTCAGCGACCAACGATCTCCCAGCAGGGGCCTGATCATTGGTCGCTGGCACACAACGATTTCCTTAACGATATCGTTGCTACGTCACAAAAAGCAACGATATCGTTATGTGTGAAGGTACCTTAACACTGATCTACAAAGCCATCCACAACCTGTCCCCTCCCTATATCTCTGAACTAATCCAATATCTTCCCTCATGTAATCTCCGATCCTCCCAAGACCTCCTACTCTCCTCCACACTTATTCGTTCCTCACACAACCGCCTCCAAGATTTCTCCCGAATATCCCCCATCCTCTGGAATTCCATGCCTCAACACGTCCGACTATCCACCACCCTCGGCTCCTTCAGACGGAACCTGAAAACCCATTTCTTCAAGAAAGCCTACAGCCTGCAATAACCATTCTGCCGCCTCACCATCGCCAGAGCCACCGCCTCGACATCACCAGAGCCGCCGCCTCGCCCCTACCTTCTGTCTCTTCCCATCTATCCCATAGAATGTAAGTCCGCAAGGACAGGGTCCTCTCCCCTCTGTACCAGTCTGTCAATGTAAACCTGCTTACTGTAATCGATATCTATAACCCTGTATGTAACTCCTTTCTCATGTACAGCACCATGGAATTAAAGGTGCTATATAAATAAATAATAATAATAATTTCTGACACAATCGCAACATTTATGGGCGATATATTCTGTACCAAAACTTCAAGCAAATCTGAAAGGCCACAAACACTTTTTTTCTTTTTTTTAATTGCACTTCATGTATGTTAGAAGTTCATTTAAATTATTATTATTTTTTTAAAATCTGCTCCTGCAGTTTGCAAGTATTACAATACATTGTAAGCTGCTCGATGCTGTTCAGTTCTGATCATATCCAATCAGTATTGAACTGTCTCTCCCATAGCCCTTTTGCTATAAAGTGCATATGCAGCGCCCCAGGGTCCTGGTCATTGCAGTAATGTCATTCTCCTCTAGGGGAAGGTGGTGTTACGTTTGGAGGCAAAGAAGGACAACTGCATCCAGGTATCACAAACATGCAACACATTTCACACTCCAGGCCACCAGGGGGAGCTCATGGTCCTATTTATTAGGTCACTCCCCACACTTAGGTAAAACAGGTAGTCTGTAGGGAAAGTTAGTCAGTTGCTGGCTGAGCTCCGCTCAGTTAGTTGGTCCCTGGCAGGGGTGGGATCCTGTCAGAGAGCAAGGGAGAAGGACACAGAACTGTGCATGCCCTCAGAACTGTATTGCAGCGAGTGTGCGAGGAAGTTGTAGCAAAGGAGTGGATATCAGAAGGGGAACAGCCCTACACAGGCTGCCTCCTTCTGAGGCGCAGAATCCCGGTAGCCGGACCACCGAGGGAGTAATGACCTTTATACCTTGCTCCAGAGACCGTCAGGACAGCTAATTTCACATTACCTGTCTGCCCTACACCCAGGAGGCACGGTGGGACCCCTTAGAGGCTGGGGCATGATATAGTCCCTATAAACCGCCTCAAGCCACCGGTCATACGGGTTTGTCCTATCCTATCCGGGGGACAGAGAGAGACATAACATCTACAACAGTTGTGAGGACCTTATGAGAAGCTTAGCAGTAAGGGACTACAACACTGCAGTGCAAAGGAAGGCTACTGAGTTCCACCTGGACAAGGGGACTCTGGACTTGCCTTCAAACCGGCCGGACTCTGCCTATCCTGTGATGTGGTGCCCAGGACTGTGGATGCTGAAGTCTTCAGTGAAGGTAAAGAGACTGCAACCTTGTGTCCTCATTCTTCTCTGCACATCTCACCATCCACCATCTACACATCGGGAAGCCCTGGGGACATACTTCACCTGTAGGAAGGTATACCATCTAGCTGCCATAACATCACCCCAGCGGACCCCTTAAAGCAGCGTCCATCACCCTGACCGAATACCACAGGTGGCATCATGAACACAAACTTTATTCCTTTAAAGACCTTTCCCTTTTACACGGACATCCCAGCGCCACGGACCGGGTCAGCCATCGTGACATCCCCCTATGAACTGAAGGATCCGGTACCGAGTATCCCACAGCCCCATGGGGGCGATCCACATATTTGCACCATTATTCTTCATAAGGGGAGATGTATCAACCAATATACTCTCCTTAGATGATAATATGGATACTACTGATTAGTAGGTGGTTTGGCATAAGATAGCTACGTTGTTGAAATGTATGAAAAAGGAATAAATGTCATGTTATTTACATACTTCTCCTATAAACATTTTGAAAGCCACTTTAAAGTGTTATCCACTTAAGAAAAAAATGAAGATGGCTAAAAGTGGGCATCTCTCACATTATGGCAGGATTACTACATTTGTCAGCATAGCCATTATGCACTGAAGCTTACTTTGAGATGAAAACAAGCCACAATAGGCAGTTTTTTCATAGTGAGCTGCTTCGTAGACTCTTGGTAACTATGGCAACCACTGCATTTGATTTTGGCACTACTTCCTAGATGCTCTGGTCGCGTAAACCTGGAAAAGAACAGTCATGTGGCTTCATGATATCACTGCATCCAGCTATATATCACACACTGTCTATTGTACGCTGGTCTCTGGTCCCATAGAAAAAAGCCCCAGTAATGCAATCATCCCAATTTATGTATTTCAGGAAAAAGTAATCCAAAATAGACAAACAACAATTCAGATTAACAAATATGCTTTACTGCACTACTGTCTTATCTATCATTAGCAAGATATCTATGGTGCAAGGCAAAAATAAGTAACATGACAGAAGATCTCTAGAAATCATGACATGCAGCTCATCTCTCTGCTGTCCGTGTAATACTGGGAGCCCTTACAGCATGTATTCTGGGCGATGAGTTGCGATGTTTGGATGGCGTCTCATACTGCTTTTCTATGGACCACTTTCTAAAAGTGAGCTTACATTTATTTTGCTTGCACCCGTACTTTACCTGCAATCATTACACTATACATAAATAATAATGGTAATGAGACGAGTATCTGTCTTAAAGAGTCACTCCAGTGGAGTATTTTTTTTCCAATGCTGGAGTGGCACTTTAAGCCCCCTGCCTGTCCTACACTCACCTCTGGCATCTTCACCATTTTTCAGGGCTGCTCCAGTCCTGCGGCACCATCTTGAGACAGAAGCTGGCTGCAAGTCAGAAGCTACGTCACAAGCTCTCAATACAAATCTATGAGAACCACAATGTGGTCAGAATGAAGCTCTCAGACATATTGAGAAAAGACCATAAAATCTGTTTCTAGGAGCCTTCATTGGGGGACACCGGAAACCATGGGTGTATGTTTCTGCCACTAGGAGGCTGACACTATGCACAAAAAATTAGCTCCTCCTCCGCAGTGTACTCCCCACCGTCTGACACTAGGTTAATCAGTGAGAAGGCATTAGGAGAAGGAACATCTAAAAGAAAAACTAAACCACAACTCAAGACTAACAATATAACATTAGTCAGAGCTGTAAAACATGTTAGGGTGCTGTGTCCCTCAAAAAAGGCTCTGAGAAACAGATTTTTACGGTAACCAAAAATCCTGTTTTCTCTATCGCTTCATTGGCGGACACAGGAAACCATGGGATGTCTCAAAGAGGGGGGAGGTAGGGAATAGCAGAAAACTTTGTTTGGGTCGGAGAACTCACCACTGCCGCCTGCAAGGTCCTTCTACCTAGGCTGGCGTCTGCCGAAGCATAGTTACGGACCCTATAAATTTTGGCAAATGTGTGGATGGAGGACCAGGTTGCCGCTTTGCAGTGCGGATGCCCTATGGTGTACCACCCAGGAGGTGCCCACTGCCCGGGTAGAGTGTGCCTTAATCTCAGTGGGAGGCGCTCTGTTCTTGACCCGGTATGCCTCCAAAAATGCCGTCAGGATCCAGCCTGCAATTGTAGCATTTGAAGCCAGAAGGCCTCTATGTGCACCCTCAGGAATGGAAAAAAAAAAAGGTCTGTCTTACTGAAGGGAGCGGTCCTAGCCAGATAGACCTGCACTGCCCTGACCAGGTCTAACCTGTTCAGTGAACGCTCCTGAGTCAGAGCTGGGCAAAAGTAAGAGAGGACAATATCCTCATTTAGGTGAAAGGCGGACACCACCTTGGGAAGGAAAGAAGGTAAGCGCAAAACCACTTTAACCTGGTGGAGAACCAGGAAAGAAGGGGGGGGGGGGGGGGGGTGACAGGAAAGAGCCGAAAATTCCTATATGCACTTTATGGAGGTGATGGCTACAAGAAACACCACCTTCCAAGATAAAGGACAAAGAGATCTCTTGGAGTGGTTCAAAAGGTGAACTCCTAAGGGCCTCCAGGACTAGATTGAGGTCCCAGGGGTCCACGGGTGTCCTATACGGGGGTGCAGCGTGCGCTGCCCCTTGGAGAAAAGTTCTGGCCTGAGAACGGAAGGACAAGTTTTTCTGAAAAAGAATAGAAAGCTCTGAAACCTGTCCCTTTAGTCAGCTAAGGGCGTCAACTCCTGCCTGGAGAAACGCCAGAATGGAAGGGAGCGCAAACAACATAGGAGGGATGTGAGGAGACTCACACCAGCTGAAATAGGTTTTCAAAGTCCGACAATATCCACGGGACGACTACTGCTTCCTAGTACGGATCATGGTCTGAATCACCTGATCTGAAAACCCAGAGGCTCTTAAAACCACGGTTTCAACAGCCAAGCCGTTAACTTGAGCACCCGAGAATATTGATGGCAGATTGGCCCTTGGGACAGAAGATCCGGTCTGTCTGGGAGTCTCTAGGGGGCAACCATGAGAAGATTGAAGATCTCTGCGAACCAAGACCTCCTGGGCCAATCCGGTGCTATCAGAACGACCAGCACCCCTTCCGCATTGATCTTCAAAAGCCTGGAAATAAGGGGGAGGGGAGGAAACTGATAGGGAAGAACAAACTGTAACCAGGGTACTGCCAGAGTGTCTGTGCCCACCGCGAGAGGGTCGCGGGACCTGGAAACGAACCGTGGAACCTTCTTGTTCAGTCAGAATGCCATGAGGTTTACATCCAGAGTGCCCCATCGAAGGCAAATCTGATGGAAGACTTCCTGATGTAGAGCCCATTCTTCCACCACGAGACCCTCATGGCTGAGAAAGACGGCGGCCCAATTGTCTACGCCGGGGATATTCACTGAAGATATCGCCAGAACTGTCGCCTCTGCCCAGAGGAGAATCTTGAATACCTCGGCCATCGCCAAGGGACTCGGCCACACCCCAGCCGAGAAGACTTGTGTTCATCGTCACCACCTGCCAGTGACCTGGAAGGAAGGACTGACCCTGGAAGATGAGAGGGGATGACAGCCTCCAACTGAGAGATTGCTTGACTCTGGAGGAGAGCAAAAGAGACTGAGAGATTGCTTGACTCTGGAGGAGAGTGAGAGAGAGAGAGAGCGTGAGAGAGAACACACTTGTTCCATTGCGATAAGATAGCCTACTGAAGTGGTCTTAAATGGAATTGCGCAAAAGGAATCGCTTCAGACGCTGCCACCATGCTTCCCAGGACCGCCATGGCCAAGCAGAAAGATGGAGGCCGAGGGCCCAGAAGAGAGCGAACCTCCCGCTGGAGGATTGCTCTCTTCACCTTTGGAAGAAAAACCCTTGTCTGACAAGTGGTTGAACAGCATGCCTAGAAATAGATAAATAAAAACACCGCGCTAACTAGAAAAGGAGGATCAATAAATAAATAATAAGGCTATACCATCAGCAGGAAACAGTACTGCATAAAATGGGGACATTATCCCAGTAGTCAATAATGGGCAATAATATCTATATAAGGCAGTAAAAAAGAGCAAATGCTCACAAAACCAGCAGAGTAATCAATAATAATAATAAAGCATGTTGCAAAAAATGTATAATAGATCAATAAAAAGACCGCACACTTACTTAGTGGAAAGTGACTGCTGAGAGGCTGCTGGCGCTGTCTAAATGGAAGATAACTGCTGAGAGGCTGATAGCGCTGTCCTAACAAAAATGGGCGCTGTCCCAGGAGGTAATGAGACGGGATCTCCAGCGGTCCGGGTAGCTGAAGCTGCAGGATCCAAGATCACGACAAGAGGCGGCACAACACCTGTAGATATGGGGAGCGTCCTCCCCGGTGAGTGCACAGCCTCCGTGCGTCTGGAACGCTGCTAGGCGGCACACGTGGGCCAGAGGAAAGCCGCTGTACAGAGCGGTGAGAGAGAGGGGGCGTGGTCTGGGTGACGTCACCAAGACAGAAGAGAAAGGAGCAGCGGACGGAGGCCGCACAGGGACAAACTTGCCTAGAAAACTGAGGCACTGAGCTGGGGACAAGGCAAGACACTGCCCTGTTGATTATGCATCCGAATCAGGTCAGGGTGTCAAGAACAATGGACAGACTGTCCTGGGCCTGGTAAAAGGACGGAGCCTTGATGAGAAGGTCGTTGAGGTACGGGATGAACACTAGACCTCTGATCCGCAGAATGGCCATTACTGCTGCCATGATTTTTGTGAAAACCTCGGTAGCGGTTGCAAGCCCGAACAACAGGGTGAGGAACTGAAAATGGTCCTGCCGTACCATAAAACACAGAAATCTCTGATGCCCTGGGAAGATAGGGACATGGAGATGGGCGTCCTGGATGTCTATGGAGCACAGGAACTCCTGCGGCTTCATGGAAGCAATTACAGAATGAAGGGACTCCATGCTGAAATGTTGCAGACAGACCATTTTGTTCAGTAACTCTGAATCCAGGATGGATCGGACCGAGCCTTCCTTCGGCAAAACAAATAGGTTTGAATAAAACCCTGTGAAACTATCTTGGTCTGGGACGGGAACAATGACACAAACTGAGAAGGGAGGCAATGGACACGAAGAATCCCGGATCCAGAGAAGCATCTCTTGGAGGAAGGGAATTGAAGAATAGATCTCGAGGCCGCAAAACAAAATCTATTTTGCATCCTGAGGATACAACCTCCCTGACCCATGCGTCCTCCACCGAAGCGAGCGACTCTGAAAAACTGGAGGCAGCCGCCCAGCCTGGGTGATTCCCTGGAATCTGGAGAGGAGTCATGCACAGAAAGATCTGCCAGGTCTAGATGTGGTAGATCTACCCTGCGCTTATGGGGACGCCAGGAGGGGGTGGGTTTAAAGGAAGCCCTTTTCCTATCCTGGCGAGCCTGTGGCCTTCTCTTGGCATGAGAAATCCAATGAAGAGAAACGGAAAAAGGGAAGAAGCTTATGCTTCTGGAGAGGCTGGCGAGGTTTGGACTCAGGAAGGAGGGAGATCATCCCTCAGGTGGCCTCCTTAATAATTTGGTCCAACTTGGAGCCAAACAGATGGGAACCCTGGAAAGGCAAATTGGTAAGGGACTTTTTTGAAGATACTGTAGGTGTGTCCACCTGCCACACCTTATGCCAAATAGTCTGTTGGATGTCCACTAAATTGCTGGACGCCTGAGAAGCACATGAAGCGGCATCCAAAGAAGCAGATACCATGTATTCCCTGCATTAGAAATCTGCTCCGCGAGGTCGGTCAATTCCTCCGGTTGGGATCCAGAAAGAATGCCATGACGGAGTTGTGTAGCCCATGCAGCTATGGACTTTGACCCCTAGGTGGTGGCAAAGTAAGGGCACAATTTGCGAAGGACTTTCTGATCCTGTCATTGGAGTCCTTGAGTGATGCTCTATTCATAAGAGGGAGGACCGTGTTGGTGTTCAGTCTGGAAACTGGAGGCTCCACAGTCAAGAGAAGCAGTCCAGTTCACAGTGAGCTCAAGGGCTCAGGATATAGGATGCCGAGGCGCTTCCCTCTTTGGAAGCATTTTATCAGGTTTTCCCGTTCCCTGGAAAGCACCTCTGACAGTACATCTGAAACCACCTCGCCTGACTCAGGGGAGAAGGCCCGGGAAGAAGCGGTCTGCCGGAAGAGACCAGGGGGTAGCAGGAGGAAGACCTAGAACGACGCTCCTGCCTAAATCTCTTACGGCCCATGTTGGTAGGTACAGACAATGAGTCCTGCGATCCGCTAGTAATGGCAGAGGTAGGAAGGGGCAATATGTCAAGAACGGACACCAGGGTCTGCGATACCTTGGTAAAAGTCCACCACAGATTGTGCAGAGGTAGCCCACACTGGGATAGGGCCACCACTCTCTCCTGGGGCAGTAGGAGACTCCTAGGTAGCAGGCGCAGGGGGAATGGGGGTGGGGTTTGCTGAAGTCTTGACAGAGGTGAAAGGGTGCCTGAAGGGAATTTGCATTTACATGAAGCGCAAACAAAGTGCCAGACAAGAACGGAGGAAGAAGAGGAGGCAGGAGGAAGAGAGTAATCTCCTTTAGGATTAGGCTTGATAAGAAGCAGACCCACTAACTAATGCCAGAAGGTTAGGGGACAGAAAAGATATGAGCTGAGTAGAGTGTCAGTCTGCATAGCAGAGCTACTCACAGGAAGATGCAAGTCCTGTCTAGCTCCAGGTTGTAGGGGAGCTCCAGGACAACTGCAGGAGGAGATGTAGACCTTCCTGCAGAGAGATACCACTCTCCGGGTTCCGATGCCGGCAAATGGCGACCATAGGGAGAAAGAGGGGGGCCCACAGAGTGAAAATCATGTGGAGATTCCGCGCCACTGGAGAGGGGCGGGCAATGTGCATAAAGAACTTGCACGGTGAGGCCAGGAAAAGGGGCGGAGCTAACCAATGGAGTTAAGAGGAGGGGGCCCGATGATGCTGGGAAGAGGGTCAGAGTTGCCACCAAGGCTAGGCTGCACTGAAGCCGGGGCCTAAATTGGAAAACAACCGATGAAACGGGAGGGCAGCGCGGAGACCCCAGAGTTAACAGTTTAGTTACCCTGATCCTTGCCGAGTTGCTCGTCCCCCAGTGCCTGTCCACATAGAAAACCAGGGGGACAGTTGCACCAGGGTTTGCTGCACCAGTAAACATACCCTAAGCAGTAAACCTAGAAGATAAGCCCATTATAGACAGAAAGGTCTATACATGCCCTAAATCCTTAAATAAAATAAGGGAAAGTTATATCTTCCTTCTTAGTCTTCCACTATCTTCTTTCACCATCTTTCCTTTTTTCTTCATACTTTAGTGGGTAGGAGACGGGGGGGGGCCAGGACCTGTGATCTGATCACCTAAACACTCTTCATGTGTTAGGGGTTGGGGTCCTGCCGGATAGACGTATTGGGATATGGGGTGGCAGTACACGCCATACTCATTATCTCTACTTGGGAGAACAGTGTGACTGTTCACACTGTATCCCTACAGAGGTAAAGGAGAAGAAGGGGAGATGTTACAGGAAAACACAGAAAAGTGAGGTAGATATGTATCTAGTGAAAGACCCGTGTCCACCACCTCCAGACACGAAGCTAAAAAAGATTAACTTAGTGCCAGTCGGTGGGGTGTACACAGCGGAGGAGAATTTTTTTGTGCATAGCGTCAGCCTCCTAGTGGCAGCAGCATACACCCATGGTTTCCTGTGTCGCCCAATGAAACAATAGAGAAACACTGAAGCTGCCGGCAGGTCACTTTTCGCCAGATTTCAATAAAAACAGATGAAAACGCCAGAAGGAGAGTATCAGACAGACTGGGAACTTCCATTTAAGGCACCAAATGAGCGTGCAATAAAAAGCAAGAAAAGAAAGAAAAAAAAGCTGGAGTGGTCAAAAACACAACTGGTAACTACAATAGCATTTTTGTGTTCGTTATTTATAATAGCAGATATCAGCAGAATAACTAGTCTGTATAACACGTCCATTTTACTCAAAATCTGGCCACAGTATTGGTGGAGGCTCTCCAAAGACACCCAGCTGTATGTGACAGAAACGTCTCAAACAGTCACACAATTAGTGATCAGGGTTACCTTCTCAGACAATCTGTTAGTGTTGTCGTTCCAGACACATGACTTTCCCCGTTCACAACACCACCGTCACCCCCTGGGCTCAGGGGCCAAAAAGGGCTTGAAGAACCAGGTAAATCCAGGCTGATGTCCCAAAACGGATCTATCGTTGTGGAAACACCACTGCAATGAAAATACAAAAGATGTTCAGTTTATTAAGACTTGAGATGTTTTGTCCGCTTACGTACATTTTAAGTTTTACATTTCAATTTTTATCAGAATGGGAATCTTGAGGCTTTTTTGTTGTTATAGTTAGTGTTGATCGAATAGCTTCGGATAAGCATTTATCCAAATAGCTATAGCGATCACCGAAGAGCTACGTTTGGAACCCGGACACCTGGAGCGCTCCCGATAGTCAGCTGTTCGGCGCCGGAGCTACATGTGTCGTGGCTGTGTGATATTCGATCAACAATAGCTATAGTACTAAGCACCAAGGCTGTGATTCATTTTGTAAATTGGAATACTGGTGAAAAATACTTTAGTAAGTCGATATCTTTGTGCAACTCTGAAGATGCGCAAAAAATAGTGACATTTGCAGTTTACATGCAGAGTCCTGGCCAGCTAGGCCAATATGGGCGTTTAATAGACGGGAGAGGTCATGGCTATGCCTGCCAATCAAATTAATGAAAAAAAGTTAGGCCACTTTAGAAGTGTAACTTACTCCAGAAGTGTACACCAGGCCTTGCTCACAGTTCATTTTTGGTGACCGCACATGCCAGTTAACACACGAGCCCAATTCATTTAGCGGCATGCGCCTGTTGATGAATTAGGCTCATCCTACTCCAGCGAGCCCCTTCATTAAGGCTGGCATGCACAATTCCAGTCTTAATGAATTGGGCCCCAAGAGCGCAAATATACTTTAGTAGAGTCTAACTGTTACCTTAGCAACAACTCTAAAAATATATTGGCCCAGATTCAAAAAGCTTTAAAATCTTGCAAAATGTTTGCACAAGGCTGTGCTAATATGTTGGGACTTTCAAATGTTTTCACACCATTTTTGCCCAGCTCTAATAAATTAGGCAGGGTCGTGGCAACCCCTGGTCATTAACGTCATGACAAGCGGTGGAGTTCCTTACGCCATAATTTTACTCCACTTCACTTGTTTACTATATATCAAGGTTTGGGCACCTATAGACTGTGCACCTCCCCTCCAGGCTGTGCTTTACATTTTCTATACCATAATTTTACTCCAGTCCCGGACTAGAGTAAGATTTGTGGCAAGGTGCACACGGAAGGGCACATTGATGCCAATGAGTTTCTAGGACATGCTAAAATAGCAAGCAAAAATAAAAAGCATTAAATATAATTAAAAACTTTGAATCTGAAGTGAAAATCTTTCAGAAAATAGTAATTTACTAACGCAGGTTACAGCAGAAGCATGAAATAATGGGTATAAGCTCTAAGAGCTCTAGAAGGGTTATCACACATTGTCTCCACAGTCCGCTAATGTCAATGTATTTATCATAATGTAATTCTGCATAACAAAGAGCCTAACAGATGACAGGTCTACAAATCTGACAGGTAACGTACACTGATCCCAGTACAGTACAGAGTGACTAATGTGATTTTCTACCCAAGAGCAAACTTTCCACAAGCAGTGAAGCTCAAGTGTGTTGGGGTGAGAATTAGGTAGCCGGTAGCAGTGCCTCTCATGTGACCACAAGCACACAATTTGCATACTTTCGGGTACGTGCTGAACAACTTATCCCACTCTCTGCTTGCTGAAAGTTTGCCCTGGAATGGAAAACCCCTTGAAGGTCCACCTACCAACAGTGAAGGGGTCACCCAGCCCCTATTCATAAACGGAGAATTGACTCACTGGCACACTTGACAGGTTACATCAGACTGGAGGCCTCCTGTGAAAATTTGGTCTATAATGCAGTTACAGTGGTTCGGATTGTTGGCCTTTTTCCCATTGTCATCACCTGGCAAAATAAAAACAGATTATGGAAGAGCACAACAAGGTGTGTTATGGTCAAAAAGTAAGCTTTATCTACCCCCCTTCCCCAGACATATGGAAGTGAATTTTATAAATATACGTGAAAAATAAATAATTGGTTAGCTTTAAGTCTTCAGGTTAGATTCCTAGACTTTGTTCACAATAGCTTATTTTTCTTTTCAAACGTTTTTATTGAACATTTTAACAATTTTTTAAGACATCTGCATTTTATTTATATGTGTGATAGTTCGCATTGGTGATGGGGATAGAGGTATTGGGAAAGGGAGGGGAAAGAAGAAACAACTTTATTAGTAATATAGACAGATTTGTAACTATTTGTATAGTTGCTACAGTATTGAACTGTCTTGAGCAGATAAGCTTCCATGAATTTCTATATTCAAAACTATATACATCAAAATAGCGCAACAGCCACCTTTAACCTAAAAGTAAAAAGAAATTTAACAAAATAACATTAACTAATCTAAGGCTTGGTGTTTAGTGTTCCAAATGCTCAATTTTTTGTCGTATTTATGCAAACATCCATTAGCTATTGCAAATTTCAAGTCCAGGGTATTATGCGTCTTTAGTCTGTCCACAATGTCAGAGAACCTTGGTATGTCAGTTCTTCGCCAGAAGGTGGCAATCAAGTTTTTGGTTATCAGCAACAGATGTATTATGACCTTTTTAGTTGAATGGTGTACATCTTCCATGTCTAAGAAGAAAAGTGCCGTTTGTGGAGAAAGGATGAAGTTCTTGTCAAGAAGTCCACTGATATATATGGAAATCTTTTCCCAAAGCTCTGTGAGAGCTGGGCATGTCCAAAAAATGTGTTTCAAATCTCCTTTGAGCCCACACCCTCTCCAGCATAGTGGAGATATACCAGATTTGAAACGTGCTACCCTAGACGGAGTAAGGTACCATCTTGTTAATAACTTATAGAATGACTCATGTAGCTGTATTGATATATTTGAAGAATATGAATTTTTTATTGCTCTCTCCCATTGTTCTTTTGTTGCGCAGAACTGGAGGTCCCTCTCCCATTTGACCATATACTTGTTTTTTGTGAAGTCACCATCCTAATTGAAAGAACTGTAGAGAAATTTAGTGCTCCAGAAGATTTTATGATTAGGATTGTTTAGAAGAAGGTGAATTGCTTCCGTTTTCGGAGGAACCATACTAAAGAATTTTTGAAGGTGCTCCTTAATCATGCAGTATTGCATAACGTCTGAGGATGGTACCTTGAATTTGCTTTTAATTTCAGAAAAACTGAGTATCTTATCAATAGCTTATTTTTCTAGCCATCAGTGTTCCAGTGTTTTAGATGGCAAAACCAGCAGCAGAACTATTCCTGAAATTTGGCATCCTGCATCCAGCTACCTTTGTTTGCACAAGGGGCTGGTGGTCCCTCATCCATCAGAAATGTATTTGAGAATAAGCAGGTTTTCCATGCATCTCTTTGATGACATGTTTTCAGGATTAGCCGTTATTACCTTATGGATAGTTCACCATTATTACATACCCGGGACAACCCCTGTGGGAACCATATATTCATCCCATTGATTATCCCTTTCCCCCAGAGCCAGTGTCCTCCTTCCTGATCAGGCTGGAGTTTTTAAATCTGACTTTTGTCACTATTTGATGATAATTTGGGAATTTTTCTTCAAAGCTTAGTGAAACAGAGGATGTTTTTTCATGAGACACTGTACCTCAGAAGTTACTGATAAACTTAGGAAGAGGTGAATATATGCAATTCATATCTACCCAATGGGGCTATTTTCCATTTTTTTGCACTTTAGTTTCTTCCTCCCTTTCTTTCATAAGATATAACTTATTTTTTGTCCACATCACATAGACATATGAGAGCTTGTTTTTTGAGGGACGATTTGTTCATTTCAAGAGACACCATTAATTTTATCACGTGCAGTCTTGGAAAGTGAGTAAATAAATCCAGCTATAGTGAAATAGGGGGGAAACAATTGTGGAGTTTTAAGGTTTTTTTTTTACCATGTTCAGTATATAGTAAAACTGACCTGCATTATAATTCTCCAGGCCAACATTATTAAGCAGATAGCAAACATGCATAGTTTTACTTAAGTGGTAAAAAAAAATTATTGGAAGTCTGTATGTTTAAAAAAAATAATTAGCTTAGGTAGCCGTTTTCCAAGGCCTTAAACATTTTCAATTTTTGGTCGATGGCGCTGTGAGAGAGCATATTTTTGGCGCCCCGAGCTGCCATTTTTACCGATAATATTTGGAGGTAGATCACTTCTTATTGCGTTTTATTGCAATGTTCCTGTAGCAGGACCTTTCTTCCTCATATTTCTGGCATTTCAAATTTTTTTTCTCATTATGCTTTTTACAGATAAAATAATTAACAATATACATTGACAGATCAAACTTTTACTAACACAGTGATACCAAAGGTGAGTAATTTTTATAAAATTTTAATGTGTGATTTGAAAGTTTATATTTTAATTTTTTCAGATTTTTTTATTAACATTATTTCCACTTTCTATTTGTTAAGGGAACTATCTGCAACTGGCTGATCGCTTGTGCTATACACAAAAATATCATAGTATTGCTACGTATAGCAAAAATCATTGTCTCCTACAACTCCTGACAAATTATGGAATCACCGGCCTTGGAGGAAGTTCATTCAGTTGTTTAATTTTGTAGAAAAAAAGCAAATCACAGACATGGCACAAAACTAAAGTCATTTCAAATGGCAACTTTCTAGCTTTAAAAACACTAAAAGAAATCAAGAACAAAAAATGTGGTAGTCAGTAATGGTTACTTTTTTTAACCAAGCATAGGGGAAAAATTATGGGGTCACTCAATTCTGAGGAAAAAATTCGGGGCCCAAACATCCAGTGTTTGCCACATTGTTTTTCCAACAAATTTTTATTGGTTTTACAAATTTAACAAAGGTAAGGGTAAAGGGTGCGGGAAAAATAGGATACATGGGATAATAAGGAAAGAAAGGGGAAAGAAAATACATGACTTCCATACTTTAACATACTGTAGCTTACTCAAATAGAACCAAGACAACTGTCGCTTACTCAAAAGTCAAATATGGTTCAAAAGGAAAAATAAATACGTCCTGGGTTGTCTGGAATCATCTTTAGGTGTTCCTATGACCTTGTGTGGGCAAAGTACGGTTCAAAAACAGGCTACAATTGAGGAATAAATGAAGAAAAGTCAAATAATAGAGTCATTAAGTTCAATAAGGTGTTTGTAGTATTTCTTCACTTGGGACGAAGATCAGATTTGGACTTAGAGGAGTCCATGGAGGATATTATGCCTGCACCTATCAGGAAATCAGCTCCCTCCGCCGGAGATGAAATATCGATCAATTTGGATGCAAATTTAATTTTTAGCATTGAGATCTGAGACCAATTGTAAGGTACTCCAGCTTTTCGGAGTTCACAGGTAGTGGTCTGAAATAATTTTCGCTTTTGTAATGTTTCTTTAGATAGGTCTTTGAAAAAGACCAAGTGGTTATATGGAGAAGAAAGGAATTTCGGCTCCTTTGGCATCTTTAGTGTGGTGAAATATATGTATATATATATCCGTGACATTTGGTGGCAGAGCGGTGGGATATAATTATTTCTATTAGAGCATTAGTGCATGGTTTAAGCAATTATTCCCTGTACTAAAGAATTGGTATCCTTGCGAGGAGTGCACCAGTTCTTAAAGGTTCAACTCAGTACTTATTTAGACATACTTGCAAACAGTTTCCCCTCCCCGTTTTTCTCTTCTATTTTTTATTTGGCAAAGGCTGTTCATTGATATGGCAGCCCAGTACAAGAAGCAGAGCAAAGAGGCTCTGGCCGGCCTGTGTGAGCAGAGAGGAATAGAGACAGCCGACAGATCCAGGGAGCTGCTGATACGCGCCTTGGTCGAGCAGGACATAGAGCAAAGTGCTGGAACATCTGGGCAAGGAGAGAGCCCACCTCAGAGAGACCCAGCAATGCCAGCTCTTGCACCGGAGATACCTGATGGAAATGTCAGCAATGCCAGTGCTGAGGAGCCTATGGACTGTACTTTGCAAATGGACTTACAACGGCTGGGAACAAGTGATCCCAATCTGCGCATGTAGCTGATTCTACAGTACCGACAGGCTGCTGCTACAGAACGCCGGGATCGGGCTGAGAGAGAGGCTGCAGAACGCCGGGAGGACAGAGCGTTCCAGCTTCAGATGGCTCAAATAGAGCAGGGTATCAGTCCTCAGATAACCCCCTCCCAGGACATAAATCCAAGGAGACCACGTCTTGAAAACTTCCCTGAGAAGGATACAGACTTAGATACTTTATTGCGGGGATTTGAAAAAACCTGCAGGCAGTACCATCTACCTCGTGAGCAGTGGGCACAGTATCTAACCCCAGGGTTGAGAGGCAAAGCCCTGGAAGTTTTCGCTGACCTCTCACCAAGATGCGAACTATGAGGCCATAAAAGAGGCCCTGATCAGGAAATACAACCTGACACCAGAAGTGTATCGTAGAAAGTTCCGGAACCTACAACGTGGATCAACGGACAGCTATGCGGATGTTGTGAGCACCTTGAGGACCACGTTCCACTAATGGATTAGGGGACTTTCTGTTAACAGTTTTCAGGACTTAACAGATCTTATGGTCAAGGATCAATTTCTTCACATGTGCCCCATGGATGTACAATTTCTGTGTGATCGGGAGCCACAAACTGCGGATCAGGCTGCAAGGATTGCGGACTGCTATGTGGCTGGAGAGGAGGTAAGCCAAACGGGGACCCTTCTCCCTCTGTCGGCCGATCACCAGTGCTGTCCAAGCCCACCTTCTATGGGGCCCCGGGGAATAGACATTCTCTAGGCGATGCACGCCGGTGCTTCTCCTGCAACAAAGTGGGACATGTTAGCGCTGTCTGCCCTGATAGGAAGAAACGCCCAACTACCACCACAAAGCCGTCTGTGCCCCCACCGTCTGTCCTCTTTGTAGCTGGCTCTGATGCGAGGGCTATAATGAGAACTGTCAATCTGTCACTGTTGGCAATAAAGTCACCATTGGTCTCAGGGACACTGGGGCAGAGGTGACCCTGGTGCGTCCAGCCATGATAACCCCTGCTGATATCATACCAGGGAAGACTATGTCCATAACCGGGATTGGAGGGGTCAGCCCTGCCGTGCCCATGGCCCGTGTGTGCCTGGACTGGGGAGCAGAGAAAGGACTGAGGGAAGTGGGAGTATCAGAGGCTATTCCCACCAATGTGTTGCTAGGCACGGACCTGGGGAGGATGGTGTCCCACTATGTTCCTCTCTTGCAAGTAAATGATGCAGAGAAGGTGGAAGAAAGTGACTCACCTGAGATCTCATGCGAGGAGGGAAAATGTCCCAATGCACAGGACTGTAATTATGTGGCAGTTGTGACCTGGAGTCAGGCTGCGGCTCAGACTCAGGCCCAGAGATTAGAGGATGAGTCTCAGACAGAACAGGAAGCCCATACGGTGGCCCCGGAGCCTCCATACATGGCAGACCCACCAAGGTCCCTGATAACAGACACTGAAAACTCAGCTTCGGACCAGGGCCTGGCAGTCACACTAGACCAGGCCTGCAGGCTGACAGTCAGAGCTTCCAGGAGGCCCTGCAGACAGATGTCAGTTTAGAGGAGCTCGGATGTCTTGCAGACCGACCCGCTGCTGCTTCTGACAAAGAGAGAGTATACTGGGACCAGGGCAGACTGTATACAGAGACTATCCCCACGGATACTACAGAATCTTGGGACTATGAACGGCGGCTGATCGTCCCTTATCCATTTAGGGAACAATTATTGAGAATTGCCCATGAAATTCCTTTGGCCGGACACCTTAATACCACTACCTGTGATCGATGAACCTTTCCAGTGAGTGGCTGTGGATATCAGAGCCATTTGCAATCCCTGCCCCCTGCCGAGGATAGATGAGCTGTTAGAGCAGCTAGCTAAAGCATCGTACCTCACCATCATGGAACTAAGTAGAGGTCTATACCTAAGCAGGAAACCCCTGCCCAGAGAAGTGGCTTATGCCACCATTGAAAAAGAATGTTTGGCAATTGTGTGGGCTCTGCAGAAGCTGCAGCCATACCTCTATGGGCGCAACTTCACCATGATCACAGATCATAACCCATTGAGTTGGCTCAACAGTAGTTGGGGACAATGGGAAATTGCTTAGATGGAGTTTGATACTTTAGCAATATGATTTCACAATTCAGCACAAGAAGGGAGTTGATCATGGCAATGCTGATTGCCTTTCTCGCCAAGATGGGGCAGAACCAGATACGTGCCCGGGAGCTGACCTGTAAGTCAACCCCCATGCACGTTCATAAGGAGGGAGGTGTGGTGAAATATGTGTATATATCTATGTGTGTGTATTGACATATTTCTAGGGTTATATGTGTGACTAGTGACAATGTAACATCTGTCCTGAAGGCAAGTCGCACCTAGGTGTTAATAGGTACTTCCTTGGGACTAGTAGAAATTGTGTCTCCATGTCTCACCAGGAGGTCTAGCTAGGGCCAAGAAGAAAGCTAACATTTGGCACCTCCTAGGTCTTGGAGGGGAGATGTTAATTGCGGCCTGAGGTTAGCTATTCCTGGGAACCATCTCACAAGTGTCTCCAGAGGAAAATAATATATATTCATTAGTAGAGCAGCCGTGCCCAATCAAACAGCCCGCAATTATGATATTAACCTGGGGGGCTGGTCTAGAAACCTGACCTCAGACCAAAGTTTATAAATTTAGGCTGCAGACAGAGAATTGTGTTCACATGATGGGGCAGCTTGAGAATCTGGTGTGATCCAATCTACATTCTTCCTACCCTCTTCCTGTTTTTTTATACTGTTTTGCATAAGTTGTATGTCTTTATTATCATATTTTTATACCTTTTTCTTATTGTAAGCACTGACCCTTTTGTTATTAAAGTATAAAACTTTAACAAGTTGAACCTTGAATGTTCTAATAGAATCCATAGCCTAAGGTGTGTGAGCCTTATGAGTGATAGACATTATTAGTATTATTAGTTCCGGGACTCATCGCCCGTGTATTTGATGAGTGGTGGCAGCGTGTATGAGCGGGTGTGTGGCCTGGGTCGGTGTGTGATTTATGCTCTCATTTCAGCATAGGACAGAGGTTGAATGCTGGACTGAGAGTGGGGAGATAGATTAACCCTTGCAGGCACAACCCCAAGTCATGTGTGAGAAGAGGCACGTGACGAATAAGTTACACCACGGAGAAGGGATCCGTGACATTTAGTAAAGCATTTCTAACCCAATTGGGGTAGAAGGAGAATGACATCTGTTTCCATATCAGGTGGAAGAGCAGATAGTCTGCGTACTCTAAAGGCCTTTTCAATTAAATTTTCCTTTGGTGTTAGGAAGTAGATAAGAAATTAATGAAGAGATGTAATTTTTTAGTTGGGAGTTCTGGACAGACTTTGGAATCCCTCTAATTTTTACATTATTTTTCTTTTTAAAGTCTTCAAGATTGTTTAGATTTTTTCTAAAAGTTTAAATCATTTTGGATATTTTTCAATGAATCAGAGAGTGTAGCAAGATTTTGGTCCTCATTAGGATATGAGGACCTTTGATTTCTGACTGAAGAGATTTTCTTTGAGTTATAGAAGGAGTTATCAGAAACTCCATAAGAATTTGAGTGTGTGTTAACAGCCATGTATGATAACATATCTTTAACCCCTTTCTGACTAGTACGGTGCTGCTATTTCCGGTCACCGCGCTGCATCGCACGGTGACCAAGTGAGGATGGCTGCTGTTTCTAACAGCAGGCCATCCAGGCATGTCACCACAAGGGCTGATCCAACCCCCCCCCCCCCCCCCCCGCGTCGACGATCGCTGTGACTGACTGCTGAGCGTTCACCTGCTGAGCGTTCACCAGCCAATCACAGCAAAGCTGCCAATAAAGTTGTTAAAAGAAAAAAAAAAGCATGTGACAGGCTGTGATTGGTGCTGTGTGACGTCGCATCAATCACAGCTGTCACAGTAGGTGGGGTGATCGCCACGTCACCTCACCTGATTAACCTATATGGCGCTGATTGGCTGAACAATAGCTTCTAGCCAATCAGCGCCAAAGTGGTTAATTTAAAATACCGATCACCACCCTGCACCTCATCTTTACCTCAGATTTGGCGTGCAGAGTGGTGGTCTAAGCCCCTCTCTGAGTACCTGAGAAAAGATTTCATTGGTGGCCAGTGCGATCGTCCCTGCAATCTCCTTGCCTTCCTGTGCTGTGTGCTGCTCCAGCTCCGTGCTGCCATCTGCCTGCTGTGTGAGGTGAGGCCTGTGATCACAGCAGCAGCACCTCCCCCACCCCTTTCCCATCCCCTTTAATTTATTTTTTTGCGCACTTTTTTGCGCTTTATTCCCTGTGCGCGGCGTCCCGTGAAGAGCATTCGTGCTCTTCCTGTGTCCGCAGCGCTCTGATCAGTATCGCTGCTGATCAGAGACTGCGCCACAGGAGTTTTTCTTTTTTTAGCTAGTTAGAGTAGCGGACTTCGCAGTCTGAGCGAAGTCCGTTTTTTTTTTTTTTTTTTAGAAAAAAAATAATAATCGTAGTTAGTACAGTGTAGTTTCAGGCTCAGCAAAGTACCCTTGCCAGCGTCAGTGTTTGACGTCCCCTTTCCCATCCCTGTTCCAGTACCCCTCCTCCCTCCAACTGATTTTTTTGCGATTTTTTCCTGTGCGCGGCGTCCCGTGCAGAGCATTCGTGCTCTTCCTGTGTCCGCAGCGCTTTCATCAGTATCGCTGCTGATCAGAGACTGCGCCACCGGAATTTTTCTTTTTTAGCTAGTTAGCTAGTTAGTGTAGCGTACTTCACAGTCCAAGCTACGGCCAAGTTTGTTTTTTTTTTTTAGAAAAAAATAGTAGTTAGTACAGCACAGTTTTAGACATAGCAAGGTAGCGTAGCCAGCGTCACATCGTTCGTGACGACTGATCTTTTAGAGAAAAAAAAATTGTGCAGCGTAGTTTTAGTGGTAGCGTGTTAGAACAGCCGGCGTCATAGCGTTAGTGAAGACCGATCTTGTTTTAGAAAAAAAAAGTACAGAGTAGTTTTATAGGTAGGGAGGTAGCTTTTTTTCTTGCATAAAAAGTGCATTAGGGGAGCGTACGTCACATTGTTGGTGACGTCCGTTTTTCTTTTGTGAAAAATAATTTTCATTGGATAAATTTATAGGGAGGGCATTAGTGTAGCGAATGTCTTTTTTTATCCAAACTTTTTTTTTTTTTTTTTAAATCTGATTTTTCTTTACATTTTTTCTTCTACATTTTACCTCTCTAATTTTTTCTCTGTTTTGTTATAATAAAGAGTACCCTATACACAAGCCCCACACATTACACGTGTAAAAGCACCACTTACATACACATCCCGGGGTTTGGGGGAAAAAAAGTAAAATTGGCCCATTCGTCAACAAGGCGCTATTCACCAGAGGAGGCTTACGCCATCCTTGCATCTGACACGGATACAGCCAGTGAGGAAGATCCCACATTCCTCTATTCCTCCTCCTCATCTGGTGAGGAAGGACCCCCAACAAGGCACCCTAGGACCCAGGCAACTCCTGCAGCAATCGATCCCATATGGATTGCACCCCCTCGAAAATTTTCAGCCCGTCATTCCGGATTTCAGCAGTAGCTCAGGAATCCAGTTTGACACCACTGGCCTCACTGAAATTGACTTCTTCAAATTCTTTTTCCGTGATGAAATAATAAATCTTGGTGGCCCAGAGGAACCTGTATGCCCAGCAATTTTTCACCCAAAATCCCACGTCATCATACGCCAGATGTACCCCTGTAAATGTGCCCCAGGCGCAGCCGACAGGGGGGCGCCAGCGGGCCGCCTGATGCGGCGGTCCAAGGAGGGAGCTCCCCATCGGCAGCATTCTGCCGCTCTCACACAGATTCTCCCTTTCTCTGAGCAGGCTGTCAAATTGACAGCCGGCTCAGAGAAAGTGCTGCGTGTCGGTTCCCAAGGATGTACTAGCGTCTTCAGACGCTAGTACCCTTGATCTAAGCCCTGACCACCGCCGGCACTTCGGCATCAGTGAAGCGCCAGCAGCGTGATCAGGTCACATGATCACGCTGCTGACGTCACTCACCGGCTCTTCAGAGGCGAAGACACAGGGCACAGGCAGCGTTGCGGTTGGTGGTAAGTGATCCAGCTACAGACGGCGGGGTAATGGAGCTGAAGACACCGAAGATTAATGGTGGAAATTTAAGGGGGCTAGGAAGGGATGTTTGGGGTCGGGGAAACTATATGGCTGCAGACACAAGGATAGGGAGGGAGCAGGGGGAGTAAATTGACAGTGTGTGAGGACTGAAGCAAGGCCAGGGGGCTGAATGGGTGCAGTTGCATGTGCTGGAGAAATCTGAGGAACATATGGGGGAGATGGAGGCTGAAATCTGAGGGCAATAGGCTACGTTCACATTAGCGTTGTGCGGGGCAGCGTCGGGCGCAGCAGCGGTGACGCATGCGTCATGTGCCACTATATTTAACATGGGGGGCGCATGGACATGCGTTGTCTTGCGTTTTGTGACGCATGCGTCATTTTGGCGCAACTGTCAGGGCGCAGAGGACGCTGCATGATGCAGTTTTTTCTGCGCCAAAAATCATGCAAAAATGAACACATGCGTCACAAAAAGCTGCGTTGTGCGTTTTTGCATGCGTTGTGCATTGCGTCGCCGACGCTGCCCAACACAACGCTAATGTGAACATAGCCTTATAGGGGCAAAAATCAGGACATTATGGAGGCAGAAATCAGGACATTATGTGGGCAGAAATCAGGACATTATGTTTGGGGTGAGATTTGGAGTAGAGATGGGGTTATTTATTATGTGTGGGGAGATTTGTAGTGGAGATGGGGGATATAATGTGTGGGGGAGATTTGAGGACACAAAATGAAGAGCAAAGGGGGAGATGGGGGTCAAGTATGAGGAAACAGTACAGGGGAATGGGGGGCATGTATGACGAAACAGTACTGGGGAATTGGGGGCATGTGTGAGGAAACAGTACAGGGGAATGGGGGGCATGTATGAGGAAACCGTATGGGGAAATTGGGGGCATGTATGAGGAAACAGTACAGGGGAATGGGGGGGGGGCATGTATGAGAAAATATGGGAGAATGAGGGCATGTATGAGGAAACAGAACTGGGGAATGGGGGGCATGTATGAGGAAACAATATGGGAGAATGAGGGCATGTATGAGGAAACAGTACAGAGGAATGTGGGGCATATCTGAGGAAACAGTATGGGTGAATGGGGGGCGTATCTGAGGAAACAGTATGGGGGAATGGGGGGCATATATGAGGAAACAGTATGGCGGATGGGGGCAGACAGTATGAGGAGCGACGGGGAATGTATGCAGACACAGTGAGTAGCGATGTGAAAAATGTATGTGGACAGAGTACGGGGAGTGAGGGTGATGGGATGTGTGCAGACAGTATGGGGAGTCAGGTGAGCAGGCAGTATAGAAAGTGAGGGGGGAAATATATGAGGAGACAGTATGGTGAACAGGGGGATGTGGAGCCAGTATGAGGAGGGAGGGGAATAGTGTGAGGAGACAGTAAGGGGGGAGAAAAATGAGTGGGCAAAGAATAGAAACGGATTAGTGGGAGCGTAGCATGGAGGGACAGTGTAAGGGCACAGCCAGGAGGGGACAGTATACCAAGGAGGGGGAGTGTTATGAGAGAGTACAGTATAAATACTGGGCCCTATAGGGGGGGGGACACAGTATGAGAGGACAGTGTGAAGAGGGGGCCGGTATGGAAAGGAGACATTAGTGTGAAGAGCATGTACCATAAGAGGGACAGTGCAGGGGTCATTTTTTACAGACAATATAGTGAGGGGCAATTTTTTATTCAGGAGCATTATAATGACACTTGTATCTTTAAGGGCATAATGTGGAAATTTTCTGCAAAAGAGCAGAGAAGATGGAAGTCTGCAGAGACTAGTTGTGAATGAGAAGCCTCATCATGGGGTCTGGACAAGATGAAGAAAAGAAGGAGAACGACTCCAGAGATGACATCATCTATAAGGTACCTGGATGTAAATGTTATTTGTGATACTGACTAACTCATGTTTTTATTTATGTTAGGAGCATTAAAGGGAATGTCCAGGTTTGTAATGAGTCTGCAGTCATTCTTTGTGACTGCAGACTTCTGAACTCTCACAGTGCGCACTGCACGCTGTCAGGATTCTCTCGTGCTGGCGATTTACATACATGCGGCCATGCACTGACTAGACATGTGGCCTCAGTCTATGAAAATGAACTGAGTGAGGCCGGGCACGTCTAGTGAGAACGTGGTCAGAGGTATACAAATCACATACTTGTGCTGACATGACCATCCACCGGCAGGGGAGAATCCAAAAATTGTGCAGCGCATGCGTTGTGAGAATTCAGAAGCTGCGATGTCAGGATTCAGCTCTGCAGGTTCCAGTAGTCATCACATGGACACTTCACTTATATGCGACTTTCATACTTATGTTCCTGTGACAACGAGCTTCTCTTCCTGCTTCTCTCAGTTTTTTACTGAATATTGAGAGCATTAGGGAGAGGAGCGTGTGAGAATATGACTAAGTGTGAAAATCGCACATTTCCTTGGGGGGGCGCCAAAATGAATTCTTGCCCCGGGTGCCAGAAGCCCTAGATACACCTCTGGGTGTAGATTCCAAAATGGGGGTCCCTTGTGAGGGGTTTCCACTGTTTAGGCACATCAGGGGCTCTGCAAACGCAACAGGATGCCTGCAGACCATTCCATCAAAATCTGAAATCCAAAACGGCACTCCTTCCATTCTGAGCCCTGCCGTGCGCACAAACAGTGGTTTTTCCCCCACCTATGGGGTTTCGGCGTATTTAGGAGAAAATGTGCAACAACTTTAGTGGTTTATTTTTTCCCTGTTACCTTTGTGAAAATAAAAAAATCGTTGCTAAAAGATCATTTTCATGGCAAAAATGTGATTTTTTTTTCACGGCTCTATGTTATAAACTTCTGTGAGGCACCTGGGGGTTCAAAGTGCTCACCACACAGCTACATAAGTTCCTTGAAGGGTCTAGTTTCCAAAATAGAGTCACTTGTGGGAGTTTCCAATGATTAGGCACATCAGGGGCTCTTCAAACGCAACATGGCGTCCACTCTCAATTCCAGCCAATTTTGCAGTCAAAAGGTGCTCCTTCTCTTCCGAGCCCTGCTGTGTGCCCAAACAGTGGTTTTGCCCCACATATGGGGTATTGGTGTATTCAGGAGAAATTGCTCAACAATGTTAGTGGACCATTTTCTCCTTTTACCCTTGTGAAAATAAACAAATTGTTGCCGAATGATCATTTTTGTGACTGAAGTTAAATGTTCATTTCTTCCTTCCACATTGTTTCAGCTCCTGTGAAGCACCCGAAGGGTTAATAAACTTCTTGAATGTGGTTCTGAGTACCTTGAGGGGTGCAGTTTTTGGAATGGTGTCACTTTTGGGGATTTTCTGATATAGCAAAGTAACTTCAAGTGTGAGGCTTTGGGGTGAAGGGGTTAAAGAGCTCTTTAATGAAACTCTTGGACGCTTTGGTATTAAGTGTAGAGAGTCTTCAGATTCCAAATCGGTTTCAGATATTTTTGAGTCATCATCAATAGTAGTATTTTTCACTGAAACTAGGAGGGCTTTACATATGCTAATCATACATTTTTCTGTTGGATTATCATCTGTTGCTTGGATATCGTTTATCAATGAGTTGTTGTTAGAGTGCCCTTGTAATTTTTTCTGAGTTAGTTTGATTTTTCATAAAATTCAGAGTTTTCACTACCAGATTTGTGTTCTGAGGAAGAATATGACTCTGAAGAATAGATGTCATCAAGGGCCATATCATCTGAAAATAAAGTCACCTCTATAATCAGATGAATCTATATCGCTATAAAACTCCCCAAAATGACCATTTTCCATCTGTCCTGATGAGTTAATGGATTCATCTGATTGGTAGGAAACCAATTTGTCTGTGTTGGGGATATTTGCTGTTTCTTTAACAGATTTAGCAGAATAAGGAGCTATATTAGGAAACTTCCCTTTAATTTTCCCTAAATTGTAATCTCTAGTATTGTATGAGAATTTAGAAGGGGAATTTTTTTCAGGTAGAGAAATCAGATGCAGATCAACACCCCCATCATCAGATAAAACTTTGGCCTCATCTGTCTTTAGATTATATGATTAGATGATTCTTTGAAAGATCCGTCTCCTGTGATTACCTTGTTATACAATTGTTTTGTATGTGTAGGGTTCCCCTTTAAATACTCTATTTTTATGACTATTATGTAAAGAAGTAGATGTGGCACCATTCTTTACATTAAGTGATGGTTGATGATTATTTTTTAATATCGGTAATTTGCTAATTGCTCTATATGAATGTCTGATAATGCCACCTCTGATTTTTTCTTTCTTCTTTTATATCTGAATTATGGAGGAGGGTTTTCCCCTCTGTGTCCCTGTACACTGTGTGATTTTCAGAGGGTTTTTTCTCTGACCAGCCAACATGGGGTGTTTCTGACAAGCCCCGCAGTTGTATAACTCTTCCTTCCTTTTCCTTGGTTGCATTAAATGATCTGCCTACCTCAGCGCCCATCGGCCCTGGCACAAACAATGGTGCATCATGTCTCAAATTACTTCTTTGATCTATGGGAGCCAAAGAGATCCCCCCCACCGTGTGGTGTTAATGCCGGTGACTCTCCTTCCTTTATCCTCCGCATCGTCATGTCTGTGATTACTTCTTTGGACACGGAGAGCTGGGGAGAACTCTCCATGTCTGTGCAGCGCTGAAGATGGTTAATCACCATCTTTTTCTGTTTGCTGCGTCATACAGTACCTTGTGAGAACTCCGCGGCTCCCCCGCTCCTCTTATGTTTGGCAGCTTGCATTGGAGCCTCGATAGGAGCGAGGATCTCCATAATCTCCACGTCTTCTCCTGCTTCCTCCTTCCGCTGTGTCACAGCTCCGGCAGCCATCGCGATCCCTCGGCGCACCTTTGCTTATCTGTCAGTTGGAGCTCCAGAAAGGGAGGGCGTTGTTGCCGCATCGCCATTTTCTCCTCTCCGCTACGTCTTCGTTGCCTTAATCTCCCGCGCTCCACCGGTTTCTTTGCAGGACAGCATCAGCTGATGTCTCAGAGTGCAGGAAGTCTTACAAGCCATATGACTGTTGTGAAGCTGTGACTCTGGTTTTTTGCAGGGATCCATATTGTGAGGCAAAGGCTTTGTCATCTTTACCTCAGAAGAAAGCAGGCTGTCATTAGATCTTCTCCAGGTGTCCCTCTGTTTTTAATAAAGGGATTTTCTTGGTTGAATGTTCTTTTTTCTTCCTATAACCCAGTCCAGGCATGTTTTAGTAGGTTTTATAACCAGGTATTCCACAATTTAATATGCTTTAGATAGCTGAAATAGGGGAATATTAGGAGCTACATAAAAACACGTCTGCTCCTGTTCCCCGCAAACCCCCCCCCGTGTTTGCCACATTGTAATGTGCATGACAGTGTGGCAAACACTGCTTCTGATAGGCGGTAAAAATCTTTATCACCGGTCAGACAGCCACGGTTCCCACGCTGTCAAATGACAGTATGAGCCCGCAGCTATAATCAGCGGTAAAAGGTTTACTTCCGGTCACTGCCGTCAGCTGATGGGACTACTGCTCCCATCAGCCAACGCCTGCTGCTGCTAACAACAGCAGGAGCAGGTGGCGGCTGATGGGAGAATTCATAAGCCAGCAGCTGCACTATGAATAAATTAAAAAAACTAAACCAGCGTGGGTTTCCCTGTATTTCTGATAACCAGCCAGGCATAAATGACAGCTGGGGGCCTCAATCCTCAGCAATGTTGGTTATGAAGAATAGAGGGGGCCCTCAAGCAGTTTTTTTTTTTTTTTTTTTAAACAAAAAAAAAAAAACATGGGGTCATGCTAAAGCAGACAGCTGGGGACCAGTATTCTTAGGCTGCAAAGGAGCCATGGATATTGCCCCCTCCCCTCTAAAAATAGCAGCTGACAGCTGCCCCGAAACGGCACATTATTAGATGCGCCAATTCTGGCGCTTTCCCCGGCTCTTTCCACTTGCCCTGCAACGGTGGCAAGTGGGGTTCATATTTGTGGGGTGGATGTCACTTTTGTATTGTCAGGTGACATCAAGCCCACAGCTTAGTAATGGAGAGGCGTCTACAAGACTTGAAATCTGTGTTCGGTGTCCGTGCCCAAACAGTAGTTCGGTACATACGCCGAACTTTACTGTTCGGGCTCGCCCATCTCTAGTCATGAAGGTGAAAACAGGCTGAAGGGGTTAAAAATCAAAGTAAAACAATTAAAAAAAACAAACAAACAAAAAAAAAAAAAACACAGGTGTGGTATTGCCACATCCAGAAAAGTCAGATCTATCTAATATATAATTGCCTAGAATACTACTTCCTGCAATTTGTGCCAACTTCCTGTCCGGAGCTAATGTCCGGAGCTAATGTCCGGAGATAAGTGACGTCAACAGTGTCCAGTGTCTGATTGGTTGCCGCCTGCTGCGAGCGACCAATCAGAAACGTGCCGTACTGTGACACACTCCGCCCACCATTTTGGTGTGATTTTTGAATTTTTACCTCACAGCAAGTTTCTACTGCGTGGAGGCGGGCCCAGTGACGTTGCTCTTCAAGCTCCTGCCGAATTTCGTCAAAAAAATGATAATACCATTTACCAAAACTATATATATTTAGTTGTGAAGTGGTTCAGTGACATTTTCACACCAATTTTGAACTTTTGTTTGGTGTTTTCTCCATATACTGCCTATTATTCACTGACTGTTATACTGAGAGACTGCCGTTTATTAACCTCTTCTTTGCCACATTGGGTATATTGCTCTATTATTTGCCACATAAGGACATTGTCCATTATTGCCCAGCAATTTCTTAAATAACAAGAATTGTCAAGAGCTGGTAAGTGCAGCCATTTTTTGTTCTTTCTTACTATTATTTATTAATTGTATTATTCTTACATTTGAATAAATAAAGTATATATGGATTCTAGACTCCCGATTCTTTAGAATCGGGCTGCCATCTAGTCTAATATATAAAAATAATTAACCTAATTGGTTAACACCATAACCACAAAAAAGTTAGACTGCTAAAATTATATTTTTTTTTTAGTCGCCAAAATGCCGTGAAAAATGCTGAAAGAACAAAAAGGTCATTTCTATTTTAAAATTTTATCAATAAATCATCATCTTGCAAAAAATAAGCATCACACAAAAAGTAAAAACGTAAGAACGAAAAAGTAAAAACATTATGGGTCTCAAAAAATGTAGACAATCAAAAGGTTTTTGTTTTTTTTGTTTTTCTTTAAACAAATTCAAGTTTTTTCATTACTAAATAACAAAAATTGGACAAGTATGATATCACAGCAATAGCACTGATGAGAATTATTACCAGGTCATTTTTACTACAATATGTATGCAAGTAATGACAAATCTCATAAAATAATGTCAGAATTACGTTTTGGTTTTCTATTTGTGTAATTTCACCATACTTGCATTTTTTCCCCTCTATACGGTGTGGTAAAATAAATGGTGTAATTTAAAAGTACAATTCGTTCTGCGAAAAGCAAGACCTCGTACATCTTGTGGACATACAGTGGGTACGGTAAGTATTCAGACCCCTTTAAATTTTTCACCGTTTCATTGCAGCCATTCGGTAAATTCAAAAAAGTTCATTTTCTTTTCTCATTAATGTACACTCTGCACCCCATCTTCACTGAAAAAAAACAAAATGTAGAAATTTTTACAAATTTATTAAAAAAGAAAAACTGAAATATCACATGGTCATATGTATTCAGACCCTTTGCTCAGTATTGAGTTGAAGCACCTTTTGAGCTAGTACAGCCATGAGTCTTCTTGGGAATGATGCAGCAAGTTTTTCACACCTGGATTTGGGGATCCTCTGCCATTTTTCCTTGCAGATCCTCTCCAGTTCCGTCAGGTTGGATGGTGAACTTTGGTGGACAGCCATTTTCAGGTTTCTCCAGAGATGCTCAATTGGGTTTAGGTCAGGGCTCTGGCTGGGCCAGTCAAGAATGGTCACAGAGTTGTTCTGAAGCCACTTCTTTGCCATTTTAGCTATGTGCTTAGGCTCATTGTCTTGTTGGAAGGTGAACCTTCGGCCAAGTCTGAGGTCCAGAGCACTCTGGAAGAGGTTTTCATCCAGGATATCTCTGTACTTGTCCGCATTCATGTTTCCTTCAATGGCAACCAGTCACCTTGTCCCTGCAGCTGAAAAACACCCCCATAGCATGATGCTGCCACCACGTTTCACTGCTGGGATTGTATTGGGCAGGTTATGAGCAGTGCCTGGCTTTCTCCACATACCACTTAGAATCACCAAAACGGTTCATCTTCGTCTCATCAGACAAGAGAATCTTATTTCTCAGTCTGGGAGTCCTTCATGTTTTTTTTAGCTAACTATGCGGGCTTTCATATGTCTTGCACTGAGGAGAGGATTCCGCCGGGCCACTCTGCCATAAAGGCCCGACTGGTTGAGGGCTGCAGTGATAGTTGACTTTGTGGAACTTTCTCCCATCTCCCTACTGCATCTCTAGAGCTCAGCCACAGTGATCTTGGGGTTCTTCTTTACCTCTCTCACCAAGGCTCTTCTCCCACGATTGCTCAGTTTGGCTGGATGGCCAGGTCTAGGCAGACTTCTGGTGGACCCATACTTCTTCCATTTTGTGAATTGCCACAATTCTGTCTCCGAGCTTCTTGGCCAGTTCCTTTGACCTCATGATTCTCATTTGGTCTGACATGCACTGTGAGGTCTTATATAGACAGGTGTGTGCCTTTCCAAATCAAGTCCTATCAGTTTAATTAAACACAGCTGGACTCCAATGAAGGAGTAGAACCATCTCAAGGAGGATCACAAGGAAATGGACAGCATGTGACAAATATGAGTGTCTGAGCAAAGGGTCTGAATACTTATGACCATGTGATATTTCAGTTTTTGTTTTTTAATTAATATGCAAAAATGTCTACATTTCTGTTTTTTTCAGTGAAGATGGGGTGCAGAGTGTACATTAATGCGAAAAAAAAAGAAATTTTTGGAATTTACAAAATGGCTGCAAAGAAACAGATAAAAATTTAAAGGGGCCTGAACACGATCCGTACAGTGTGTGTATGCGTACATGCATGTGATATATACATATCACATATATGTACATGTATATATATATATATATATATATATATATATATATATATATATATATATATATATATATATATATATATATATATATATATATATATATACACACACACACACACACCGTATAGATAGTTTATATACATACACACATGTATGTATACACACAGACACCGTATATACTCGAGTATAAGCTGAGATTTTCAGACCTTTTTTTAGGCTAAAAGTGCCCCTCGCGGCTTATACTCGAGACATTGTCCCAGAGGTTGGCGGCTGTCACATCATACTCACCTGCTCCCGGCGCGGTCTCTGCACTTCCCTGCTTCTCCGATGGCCCCCGGCGCCCGTATCTCTTTTCGTGTTCAGCGGTCATGTGGTACCGCTCATTAAAGTAATGAATATGGACGTGACTACACTCCCATAGGAGTGGCGCGCATATTCATTACTTTAATGTGCGGTACCATGTGACCGCTGAACAAAGGAACAAGCTGCTGACGCCAGAGACTGTCAGAGAAGCAGGAACTGTGCCAGGATGGGGTGAGTAGGATGGGGGAGGGTGAGCCATGCGATATTCACCTGTCTTTGTTCCACTGCCGGGCTCTGCCTTCCGCGTCCTCTGGCTGTGACGTTCAGGTCAGAGGGTGCGATGACGTGGTTAGTGCGCCCTCTGCCTGAACAGCCACTGCAGAGACCCGGAAGACACAGCGGTGCGCGGCGGTGGAATGGGGACAGGTGAATATCGCAAGTGCCGGTGTCCTCAGCCAGCGGCACCTCCCGCACCTGGCCCCCATAGCGCGCCGATGTCCCTGCCTGCTCAGGATACTAGCACTCGGCGCCCAGCGACGAGAGGTGAGTGTCATTTTTTTTTTTTTAAATCGCAGCAGCATAAGGGGCATATTATTCTATGGAGCATCTTATGGGGCCACCAACCTTTATGGAGCAGCATATGGGGCATAATATTCTATGGAGCATCTTATGTGGCCATCATTAACCTTTTATGCAGCATTATATGGGGCATATTTTAATATGGAGCATCTTATGGGGCCCATCATAAACTGTATGGAGCATCGTATGGGGCTCCTGATTCAATATCCATATCCTACTGATGTCTCAATCAATTTTACTTTTATTAGTATCTATTTTTATTTTTAAAATATACCAGTAGCTGCTGCATTTCCCATCCTAGGCTTATACTCGAGTCAATAAGTTTTCCCAGTTTTTTGTGGCAAAATTAGGGGTCTCGGCTTATACTCTAGTATATATGATCTATCTGAAGAAGGGTAGGAAAAACTAAAATAAGTTGGTCATGTGGTGTAAGGGGTTAATAAAGCAAGCAGCAGCTGTAACATGTATGGAGCATGGGTGGGGGTATGGCCGTAGATTCTTACCTTTGCAGTGCCTGTGCAGTACATCTAATGCAGCAATTAGAAATTCATGTGCATCCTGTTGCTCGTACCCTGCTAAATGCCGTGCGTGTGTCCATACAAGGTGCAGTAGCCTATACGGAATGTGTGGAGATCGGTGCCCAGAGTAGAACTAAGAAGAGACAAAATAAGACAATAAATCACTATCGGATGCTGTATATCAGAATGACATGGTGACAAGAGCAGCAATAAAAGCATGGCATAATACATATAGTACTTTGGAAATCATGTAGCATTCTAATGGCATGGACACGTTCTACATAAATAAGTACAACTTCTAAGTTACATTATCGCCATCTAGAGGTGCAGAAGGAGGTATGCCACCACAGCGCAGACCCAAGCCCTAGTAACAGAAAAAGTCCAAGTCAACAGTGAAGCATCCTGCCATGTTAAGCACATCTAGGTAGCATTTTAAGACAATGGCTTCTGTTTGGGTGGCCATCCACACACTGCATCTACATGGAGCTCAGATGAGATAAGACAACACAAAACTTGTATTTTCATCTTGGCGCATAACCATCACATATGGCAATAAGTGCCATGCTCTGACTGACATCTCCAGCATTTCAGATCATATGAGCCATTTCTCAGGGGTGAATTGCAGTCTAGCTAAAATTTTGCTTTCTTGCATGCAAACACATTTAGAGGTCATGTAAACCTATAGAAACATAGTTATACAGTTATGGCCGAATGTGTTGGCGCCCATGAAATTGTTCCAGAAAATGAAGTATTTCTCCCAGAAAAGCATTGAAATTGCACATTTACTTCCTGTGTGAATTGGAAAAAAAAAAAAAAAAAAAAAAAGGCAAATTGGACATTTCACACAAAACACCAAAAATGGTCAGGACAAAATTGTTGGCACCCTCAACTTAAAGGGGCTGTCCGGTCCGCTGCGGGGATTCACCAGTTTCGGACCCATAACCGGAGAGTATGAGTTTTGCATAGTCCCTTCCAGTGGGCACTACCTCACTACATACAAGTGTATGGAGTGAGGTCACGTCCACTAGACAGGCCCTGGCCGGTAGTATGTACAATCATTTGGTAATCTTCAGATTTCACGATGACTTGCACACAGACGAGGCACCCAGCTCCAGTGGCAGCAAAACAATCCCAAAACATCTTTTGAACCTCCACAATAATTGACTGTAGGTATGGTTTTCTTTTCTTTGTAGGCCTCATTCTGTTTTCAGTAAACAGTAGAATGCTGTGCTTTACCAAGGAGAGCTTGAATGTCTTTGGAACTTGATTGGGGCAGTTTATCCACCATCCGGACTACCCTGGGTTACAACCTTTCATCAATTTCTCTCTGCTGCCCAGGGAGACTACCTACAGTGCTATGGGTTGTAAACTTTTATATATATATATATATATATATATATATATATATATATATATATATATATATATATATATATATATATATATATATATATATATATATATATATATATCTAAATAAATCAAATAGATTTTTATTAAGAATAAAATTGCATTTACATGTAACATCCTTGTTTTAATTTCAAATTTTTTTAACAGTGGCAAAACCCTCTTAACCCCCCCTTCCGGTAGACAGCTTACATCTTTTATTACCTTCCTTAAGCGAGGCATAATAGATCTTATCACAATTAATACTGCATGTATAATATTCCTTCCATCCACGGGCTCTCAACCCCCTTGCCCCCTTTACCCAGCGTCTAACCCATATCAAGCCACGAAGATCACAGCTTATCAAACATTTCAAAATTTCCCTCTTTTTTATAGACCCCTTTTTTCAATGCCAGACCCTGCTTCACATATGAAGGTATTCTCTTGTGGGCAGTTCCTCCTTTATCCAGTTTCTCGCGATAATCTTTCGAGCCATATACAATAATCTGGCAATTGCTATCTTCAGGGTGTTGTCATGGGTTGTAAACTTCTTTATTACGTTGCACATCATGGACAAAGGAGCATCATGATCTCTGGAGATCGATGGTATTTTTCAATAAGTTTGGTTCTCAATTCCTTAGACAGTTGTCTTCTCTTTGCTTTCTGTTCTCCATGCTTAGTGACACTGACACAATGAGTCAACTTCTCTCCTTTTTATCTCGTTTTAGGTGTGATATTCAAATTGCCCACACCTGTTACTTGCCACAAGTGAGTTTGTACAAGCATCACATGCATGAAACAAAGGTGTTTAGCCACAATTCTGGAAAGAGGTCAACAATAGTGATGAGCGAGTGTACTCGTTGCTCGGGTTTTCCTGAGCACGCTCGGGTAATCTCCGAGTATTTGTTAGTGTTCGTGGAATAAGTTTTCATCGCCGCTGATTTACAGCTATTAGCCAGATTGAACACTTGTGGGGATTCCCTAGCAACCAGGTAACCCCCACATGTACTCAGCCTGGATAGTAGCTGTAAATCATTCAGCTGCGGCGATGAAAACTTAATCTACGAACACTAACAAATACTCGGAGGTCACCCGAGCAACGAGTACACTCGCTCATCACTAGTCAACAATCTTGACCAGCCCATTTTTGAGGTTGTGTGTGAATTGGTGTCCAATTTTCCTTTTTTCCCCCCTCTTTGTGTTCCACTATACACACAGGAAATAAACGTGTGTAACAAAACATGTGCCCTTGCAATCATTTTCAAGGAGAAATACTTAATTTTCTGGAACACGGTAATTTCAAGGGTGCCAACACTTTCAGCCATGTCTGTATATTTGTTTATTAACTACATGTAGAAGTCAGTATAAGAGCAAGCATCTATTCATCTCTGAAGAAGTAAATTCCTTGTTTTAAGTCGAGTTCCCAAGAAGAAAAAAAATTCCCAAGCACTTGCTAATGTCTGCGAGAATCCTTATCCTGACACTTTGGAAATCAGATATGGCGCCATCACATTATGCAATGGAGATATAAAATAGAACAACTCTATGGGATTGAAAAGCTAAATACCAGTAGTGGGAATACAGGAGACATTAACAGTTCAAAGACTTGGTCCCCTGGGCAGCTATCGAAGGACCAACCAACACTTTAATTTGTATTTAAAAAAAAAAAAAAAAACAACAATGGTACACATGAAAATAAACATCTTTATAATGTATCTTATCCGAGAAATCTGCTTTTTCTCCTCCAGGACAGATCTTTCATTTTCAAAATTCTCAATTCCTGGGTAAAATCTGTATTCAGCAAAGACAGATTATTACATTACCGAGATAAGAGATGGCAGATATTACTGATAAGATTCTATGTACATGGAGGGAGTAGCTCTGCCTCCAACTCTCTCCTCTCCCCACTACATAGTCGTATCATCATCACCTGCCATCTTCTCTCTCAGTAATGTAACCTGTCTTCACCGAACACAGATATTACCCTTGAACTGAGAATTTTGAGAATCATCAGTCCTAGTGAAGAAAAGCTCTGATCAGATATATCACAAAGTTACTTACGGTATTTTCTTGTGTACTACTAATTTATGAAAGAAAAATTACAGCTACGAAATGGAGAGATAACCATGAGAGACATTATATTGCTGATAGTCCACCACATATTGCTAAATATTAAGAATTTATCCCAATTTTAGTGAGAGGATTTATCAGTTATTCAGTCTGAGATAGTGAGATTGTTGGAGGAATATCCCTCCTATGGAATTTAGTATGAATCCCTCCCCACCCCTTTTCTATACTCCTCACCCCTACTTTCTACCTTCCCTTGCTGTCCTTACCGCACTGAAATCATCTACTGGAATTATTTTTTTATATAACTAAGCTATTATGCATGTCAAGCTAATGCACATATAATTGGGTTTCTATTGTACTTATCTGTACTCAGTCATTCCCAAAATATAACAATGTGATTCTTGTAATATAGTCTGAAAATTCATTAAAGAGAATTTAAAACGAAAACTTGCTGCCAGAGCCAGTGGTGCCAATATGGTGCGCATTGGCAGCGTAATGCAGAGGAATGGTGACACGACTTATCTGCATGGTGTTTGCAGAAATCCACATGCCTGCAGCAGATTAATGGATGATCAACCCCAGAAACAAATCTACCACTTCTGATTAGATCATTACAGTAAAGGGAAGACGAAGTCTCAAAAGCTACTTACAAGGATTGATAGGATTTGGTGAAATGTGAAGCAGAAGCAGCGGCGGTTGACAAAACAAGACGGCGATTTAGAAGGTGCATCAAGGTCTGTTTACACATACCAACTTGCGGCACGACTAGCAATAACGTTTGCCGATAGGTGGTTGTTTGAGTACCTGTTTACACAGGCAGATGCACACTGAGCAATCTATACTAAACGTTGGCCATGGTTCTCAGCAGTGGGAGTCCCGTTTACACCGGAAGATGCATCGTCAAGAAAGACGATCTTTTATGCTGCACAAAAGATCATTTCACCTGATGAACAAACCATTGTGCTCGTTCATCGGTGACTAGCAGCCTGTGAAATGGATGTTCTTGACGCTTTTCATGATTATCTAGCATTGTTAGTGCACTTCCTATTAGCATGTTCTCACATTAAGACACAGATTAAAACATAAGATAAAAGATCTAATGTTATTCATGATATTAATGTTATTAATATCGTCATTATGATATTAATGATGTTATTAATGATAAAATATCACATTAGATAAAAACCCAGACAACCTCTGTAATTACAATTTGATAGAAGAAATGTAATTAGAAGTGTAATGATGGAAAGTGTGTAACGGTGTCAAGTTTTCATTTTTATGCAAAGCGGACCACGAAAAACAGAAACCAGTTTCCCCTTGTGTGATGCTGATTACAACGCTCTTCTAGTAACACTGAGGCCCACAATACTAGAGCTCAGCTTTCATTTTACTAGAGCAGTTTAGTAAATGCGGCCCACCGTATCCTTTCCTAACCAAGTGTGGGGCAGGAAAGTGCCAACAAAAAAATACGATACTGGAGGCCTATGTGAACAAGTGCTCAAAGAAACACAGGGCTGTTTTTTGATGGTCAGTCTCCAGACCTTCCCATCCCAATGAAAAGCAGAAGGGTGCAGCATATTGCTCCTGGACATGACGTTGGGTGGCCATGTGGACTTCCATCATCTCCTGTATAGGGTAAGTACATCATCATTCCATTTCCCCGGCGAACCACACGAGAGAAGCAGGCTTCTGGTTCCTGTATAATTAGCGCAAAACGGACAAATTGTAATAAACCAATTTATCCTCAAGAATCAAAAGAGCCACAATGTGCCCTAATGTGTAAAAGATTTCCACAATATAACAACTGATGAACAAGCTAAGGCTTTGTTCTGCTCAGTCACAGGACCGGTGTGTAAAATATAAAGTACCAGATCCCAGGATCGAAGCACCGAGAAACATCGAAGAGAAAGCAATTGGCATGGCCCTGCAAGTGCAAGTCACATGTGAGCAGTCATGAGGACTGCAAAGCTGCAGAAGTGGGACCCCAAGTGCGTTATATACATATTGTTACAATAAGTTACCTTGTACATATATTATCATATGGTTGGTATCTTGTTACGACAAAACAGCAGCACACTAGTGGAGCTGTAAACGTATAGGTGAACACGGTGCCGGGACAGAGCAGGAGATTACAGCAGTGTGATTGCTCTCATTCTGGTGGTTGGCTTTCAGAGATCGGAACCGATAAAGCTATATCTTACACTTATCAAGATGGAAAAACATTTAAAAGGAGATTTCCAAACAAAATACATTTTAATTAGTAGATTTTGTAACAATTGGTAGCTCCACAATTGGATGTACTAAAAAAAAAAAAAAAAAAAAAGGTTCTTGTGCTGAAATGTTCGCTTGCTTTGTTCTGTAACTTATGTGTGCGACCATGCAGAGCTGAAGCGCTTCATGGACAGCACATGGTCGATGGATAGTTCTTGGGTGAGAATTTGTCACTTGTGATAAACGAGTATATAGAACACACATTTCCCTGTCTGTTTTTATCACAGGAATGTCTCTGACATCACCTGTACTATGAGAGAATCATAAATCAAGATAATGACATGAGTCAGGGGCCACTGAACGTGTATGTCAGACTTCATTTATTATGAACTCAAAGGGCTGGTGACTAGTGATGAGCCAGTGTGCTCATTACTTGAGTTTTCTGAGCATGCGCGAGTCTCAACCAAGTATTGCCGCTGCTAGGATACCTGCCTTGCATGTTTCGTGGCTGTAATACAGCCAATAAACATGGCTACAGTTTAACCATGTATGGCAGGAAATCCCTGCATCTTTCTTTAAGCCAAGCAACATGCAGGGCAAGGATCCAAGCATCGCATCCGAGCACCACCAATACTTGGTTGAGAATAGAGCATGCTCGGAAAACTCAAGTAACAAGAACACTCATTCATCACTACTGGTGACAACAGAAACGCACTCCTGTGATTAAACAGGCAAGCAAATTTGTTCCCTCATACAAAAAGCTGTGAGGCTCTGCTGTTTCATTATGCTTCCTCCCCTGGCCAGGAGCTGTGGTGTGTGCTGACTGAACGGCAGCAGCTCTGCATGGTCAGACACAGTCATTACATGGTATATAGCATTTATAACATTATCTCAGCACAGGAACATTTTTTTTTTTTTTTTTTAATACAACTAATTGTAGAATTTATTTCAAGATCTACTGATTAAAATATACTTCGACTTACTACAACCACTTCAAGTTACCCAAGCTACCATAATGTATAGCTGAGGTAGTTACATTTTTACTGACATTGGGGAAAATTGCACTTTTCTTGCTACTTTTTTTTTACGTGCCTCAATTACAACTTGTTTTACCAGGCAAATCTCTTATCACCTATCCACAGTATTGGCGATAACTCACTGATCGCCAAGTGTTACACCTCCAGCACCAGCTACAACAGGCAGAAAGGTGGACTTTTACCCCGTTGCAAAACCAAGTAGCAGCTTGGATGCCCGAATGCCACATCATTCATATTCTAACAGGCTGCCGAAAGAGCAGAGAGCAGCACTCATCAGCCCTATAGAGAATGAAGTGGCTGAGAAGAGGGAGCACTATAGCCAAATTCTAACGGGGATAAGGCTAGGTTCATATTGCGTTAATGGGTTAACGCTAACGGACTGCATTGCACGGCGAAAATGTCGCAATTAACGCCGTGCAAGGGGTCCGTTAGCGCATCCATTGACAGCAATGTGATTTTTTGCTGTAGCGCATCGCTAGCGCATGCCATTTTCGGCACGCGCTAGCGATGTGCCGTTCTTTTGTGACGGACCTCGGACGCTGCTTGCAGCGTCCGAGGTCCGTCCCTCGCTAGCGCAGAACAGGGATCTGCGCTAGCGGGGACGCCGAACGCGGACCCTAAACAAACATTGCATTAGTGCAATCCGCTAGCGCAATGCGCTTAACAGATTGCCCTAACGCAATGTGAACCTAGCCTAATTGCTCCTCGTTCTGCTATCACAGTATACACAGATGGAACAAAGACCAGTCAGTAAATCATTACTGGACAACACCTTCAATGTCAATCTTCCAAACCACAACCAAATAAGTTTCATGGCCTGTAATACTGTATTTACTACCAATAAGGGAGCCGTCCACTATATTTTATATTAAAGGGCCCAGGGGATAATAAAATAAAAAAAAATATATATCACGTGTGGTGTCAGACACAGGCAGCAGGGGTCCAGCAAGATAGTATATATATGCCAATACCTCCATTGGCTCATTCATAAATATAACAAAGATGTATTGACAACCCCTTTAAATTGAGTTTCATCAGCTGTGATTACAGCCATTTGCTCGTCAGGGTAGAATTAAGATTTCCAAGCCTTAAAACTGTGCCAGCATTCTACAGTACTGCCATGTAACGTGCAGACATATTGCTTCCTGAGAACCACCATTTTTCTTCCAATAATTCCTCCCTACTGCTTGCTTAACACCCACAATTTATGGCTTATGTAGAGCGATTTTTCTCTTGTTCAATCACAAGTCATAAGCCTCATGTTTACAAATATATATTATCTTGATATTGCTGGTTCATTATTTTATAGAAGGTATGTGACTTTTTAGGGTAAGGTCACTTTAGGTTATAAAAAAAAAAAAAAAGTAAATTCGCTGAACAATAACTACTTGAAAAGAAGCTTTCAGAAGAAACTTTTTATTGTCTAAACGTTTATGTAGTGTGTGTATGGTATTATACTCACCGATCACAGTCTTCCCAAGTTCTAGTACTGCTCCGGTCGTCTTCTGGGTTACACAACTTCTGTTCTGAGAATGCTGGATTACACTGGGGTCCATGTGAGAGCCAGAATTTGTTTTTTACAATGTAAGCCTATGGAGGGTCAGAACAAAGCTCCATAAGTCACAAACTCCAGTGTGATCTGACAAGTCAGAATAGAAGTTACGTGACCCAGAACAGGACTGGAACGGAAACGGTGGGGCACGGCGATTGGTGATTAGATTAAACTTATCCGAACGGAAGTGTGGTAGACACTAAGTCTTGTGGGAGTGCTTGTCAGTAGGATCTATCCCTTTAAGCTGTCTATATGGGCATGCAGGTCATAGAAAGTTGAATAAAGTCGTATCTACGATACAATGTTTCATTTGAGAGAAAGCCATGGTGTTTCTTTGTAAGTAAATGAGCTGTTTAGATCTATGGGCCGGACACCGATCTTCCCAAGAACTTGCCTCCGGGGATTATTATAAATTAATGTAGGGGTTACCAGTGTGAGACATATGTATCAGAGAGTGGCCATCATCTCTGGAGGCAGATTCTCAGGGAGATCAGTGCCCAGACCATAGATCTTAACAGCTCCTTTACATATAAGAATAACATGGATTTCTCTGGAATAAGATGTCGGATCACAAATATCAAAGGGTCATTTTATTCAGGTTCTTATGACCTGCATGCCCATATAGACAGCTTAGGAGGGATGTTGCGAGGGGCAGCTTTTCAGTAAACCTTGTAATTACCAGATACTGCATTCAACATAGATTTGTTCCCTTTAATAAAGTACAGTCTCATGTAATTCCACTGATGACATGTATACTTTAGGCCTTATAATTCAAATTAGAAAGTTATTATACCATGATTAGAATCAAAACTAAAAGGAAATTTCAGTACAGAAAAAAACAAATGCAAATGTGTAATGTTTCCATCATAGTGCACAGTATAAGCACACATGGCAAAAGAACACATGTACAAGTTATAGAAGAGAGGAAGTCAATAGTTATTCATGATTAAAGCGCATACAAACAAATGGAGAAAGACATCCAGCTTGGTGCGCACTGCACCAAAAAGACGTCAGACAAGTGACGTGCCCCATGTTGAAATGTATGCAGATATTGCTTCTTTACGCCTTTACATAATCTGTGTTTGAGATGCCTGCTCCTCTAATTAATTTAATTTAATTAATTTAAAAAAAAAATATTTAGAATTGAGAGTCCTCAGTGGTTGATACCATTTAATGACTAACTGAAAAGATGGTAACAAATTGCAAGCTTTCGAGACTACTCAGGTCTCTTCATCAGGCAAAGACTAAAACAAATTCTGAAGAATCACATTTATACACAACATAGCACAGATCTACTGGCTAACACGGTACCAAGATATATATCTTTCCTGTACCATTTTTTAAATATTTAAAAAGAACCCATATTAAAATGTCTAACTCTGGTGACTTTTGCTTGTGTATTTGAGGCTAAAATATGTTGCAATTGGATTTCACAAAAAAAAAAAATAGCAATCTGCACAGGACAAGGGATGATCCGAAACATAAAATTAATTTTCATCATAAATGCCTATCTAACCCCTCAGTGAACAAGCCAATTTGAACCTTAAAATGGGTTATCCAGAACTGTCCAAAAAAATGTACCTAAGCACCAACAGGCAGGTAATTGTGACTTACCTGCCCGTTGTGCACGGCGCAGTTCTTCCTCGGCACAGACTGCTACAGTCGGGGATTCAGCTCCCTCTGCTGACACGACGAGGTGTGACTTCCGAAATCATTCTGATTGACAGCAGGATCCCCGCTGCCTAATGGGGGGGGGAGTCAGCTGTCAATCTGAACCTCATAAGTCCTGCCCCGTCGACAGAGGGTACAGGAAAATAATCCTCAGCTCTATGGATGCGGTGTCAGTAGAGGCATCTGAATCCCCGACAGTAGCACCTGTGACCACTCTGTGCCGGGGAAGAACGACACTGTCCACAACAAGCAGATAATTGAAACTTATCTGCCTTTACGTGTTTAACCCCTTTACCCCCAAGGGTGGTTTGCACGTTAATGACCGGGCCAATTTTTACAATTCTGACCACTGTCCCTTTATGAGGTTTTAACTCTGGAACGCTTCAACGGATCCCGGTGATTCCGACATTGTTTTCTCATGACGTACTTCATGATAGTGGTAACATTTCTTTGATATTACCTGCGTTTATTTATGAAAAAAATGGAAATTTGGCGAAAATTTCGCAATTTTCCAACTTTGAATTTTTATGCAATTAAATCACAGAGATAAGTCACACAAAATACTTAATAAGTAACATTTCCCACATGTCTACTTTACATAAGCACAATTTTGGAACCAAAATTTTTTTTGTTAGCGAGTTATAAGGGTTAAAAGTTGACCAGCAATTTAATTTTTACAACACCATTTTTATTTTAGGGACCACATCTCATTTGAAGTCATTTTTAGGGGTCTATATGATAGAAAATACCCAAGTGTGACACCATTCTAAAAACTGCACCCCTCAAGGTGCTCAAAACCACATTCAAGAAGTTATTAACCCTTCAGGTGTTTCACAGGAATTTTTGGAATGTTTAAATAAAAATGAACATTAACTTTTTTTCACAAAAAATTTACTTGAGCGGCAAGTTATTTTATTTTAACAAGGGTAACAGGAAAAAATGGACCCCAAAAGTTGTTGTACAATTTGTCCTGAGTACGCCGATACCCCATATGTGGGGGTACCCCACTGTTTGGGCGCAAGGGAGAGCTTGGAAGGGAAGGAGCGCCATTTGACTTTTCAATGCAAAATTGACAGGAATTGAGATGGGACGCCATGTTGCGTTTGGAGAGCCACTGATGTGCCTAAACATTGAAACCCCCCACAAGTGACACCATTTTGGAAAGTAGACCACCTAAGGAACTCATCTAGATGTTTTGTGAGAGCTTTGAACCCCCAAGTGTTTTACTACAGTTTATAACGCAGAGCAGTGAAACTTAAAAAGATTTTTTCCCGCCAAAATTATTTTTTAGCCCCCAGTTTTGTATTTTTCCAAGGGTAACAGTTGATATTGAACCCTAAAAGTTGTTGTCCAATTTGTTCAGAGTACGCGGATACCCAATATGTGGGGGGGAACTACCGTTTGGGCGCATGGCAGAGCTCGGAAGGGAAGGAGCGCCATTTGGAATGCAGACTTAGATGGATTGGTCTGCAGGCGTTATGTTGAATTTGCAGAGCCCCTCATGTAACTAAACAGTAGAAACACCCCACAAGTGACCTCATATTGGAAACTAGACACCCCAAGGAAGTTATCTAGATGTGTTGTGAGAACTTTGAACCCCCAAGTATTTCACTAGTTTATAACGCAGAGCCGTGAAAATAAAAAAATTCTTTTTTTCAACAAAAATTATATTTTAGCCCCCAGTTTTGTATTTTCCCAAGGGTAACAGGAGAAATTGGACCCCAAAAGTTGTTGTCCAATATGTCCGAGTACGCTGATACCCCATATGTTGGGGTAAACCCGTTTGGGCGCACGGGAGAGGTCGGAAGGGATGGAGCACTTTTACTTTTTCAACGCAGAATTGGCTGGAATTGAGATCAGACGCCATGTCGCGTTTGGAGAGCCCCTCATGTGCCTAATCAGTGGAAATCCCCCAATTCTAACAAACCCTAATCCAAACACACCCCTAACCCTAATCTCAACGGTAACCCTAACCACACCCCTAACCCTGACACACCCCTAACCCTAATGCAACTCTATTCCCAACCGTAAAAGTAATCCAAACCCTAACTTTAGCCCCAACCCTAACCCTGACTGTAGCCCTAATCCTAGCCCCAACCCTAATGGGAAAGTGGAAATAAATACATCTTTTTAATTTTTTAATTTTTCCCTAACTAAGGCGGTGATGAAGGAGGGTTTGATTTACTATTTATAGCGGGTTTTTTAGTGGATTTTTATGATTGGCAGCCGTCATACACTGAAAGACGCTTTTTATTGCAAAAAATATTTTTTGCCTTATCACATTTTGAGAGCTATAATTTTTCCATATTTGGGTCCACAGTCATGTGAGGTCTTGTTTTTTGCGGGACGAGTTGACGTTCTTATTGGTAACATTTTCGGGCACGTGACATTTTTTGATCGCTTTTTATTCCGATTTTTGTGAGGCAGAACGACCAAAAACCAGCTATTTATGAATTTCTTTTGGAGGGGGGTGTTTATACCGTTCTGCATTTGGTAAAATGGATAAAGCAGTTTTATTCTTCGGTTCTGGTCCAAGTGTGGTCTGAATCCTTTATTGAAAAATATAAAACGACACCGTCATCTTCACGGCTCGGGGCATCAAAACAGAGAAGGAGGTGAGCAGGATGTGATGACGGCCGTTTCGCGCCTACAATAGCGCTTCCACGGGTCTAAGGTGCAGGGGAGTGACGCCGACATAAATAGGTAGGTAAGAGAAAACACCCTCCCTCCCTCTCATCCCACGCCCCTTACCTCCGGCACCTAAAGACAAAATACAACATGTGTCAAACATAAAATATATTAAAAACCGGAACCAAATCCGGATTATATCCACCACCTTGTGTCAGCTCTCAAATAAAAACTTCATAAAACATCCGGGATGACTGTGTGAATACAAAAATTCCATATATATCCACCCTCCCCACCCCCAACGCAGCATGCAGTACACACCTTCACTTATGTTTATCATATATACTTATTTGCCGCAGAGTCATACTGCAACAGAGAGAACATACCTGGTTCGTCAAAACATACCAGTGTAGTTCGTCAGAACACCAATATATACCCAAGTACAGAGGTCAAGATCACGACCGACCTTTATAAGATGTGGACAGATGTGATCGTGCGACCAGCAGATAAAGGAGGTAAGGTGGTGCTGTTACCCAGGGAGGCTTATCTATTAGAGGCAACACGGCAACTGTCGGATGTAGACACATATAAGAAGCTCTCTGGGGTACTGACCAATAAGTACCCCGTCACTTCAAGCTTTTCCATGGATGCGACTCATCCCTTCTTAAGGTAAATGGGATTGATAGAATTATCATAGGGACCCGGGGTGGGGACTGGAAAAAACGGCTGGCACAGAGAGAAATACAGTGGATCTGTAAACTAGACACTGTGTCCCCTAAGGGCTTAAATGACGCCCTGAGTATTGTGCCTTTTTTGTAATTAGTTTCTCCCATATTGTTATTTGTTATGCTTTTAATGGTTTTCAATCTTTGTTTCTTATTTCTCTTTCTTATTTTTTGTCTTTGTTTTTAGCTATTTCGCTGTTTGACATGAAACCTATGGACTACATATGCCCGTCTTAGAATTTCTGCGTTAGCTGCTACATATGGATCAATCTCTTTTTTCCACATTATACTATGTCCTTGTTTATATACATATTGTCTGTTCTCTTTATTTTATTGTTTATTATTCTTTTGTATTATCATTGGACTTTGTATATATTGTTTTGCACATATTAGTCCGCTGAGGACATGGCGGTATGTTCTTATACATATTATTGTGATACACTTATGCACTTCACAATATAAACTTGCCCCTCTTTGGGAGGTATCCTAACTTCACTTTTATATATCTACTTGGATTTTGACCCGCTCCCTTACTTTTGGTCATCTTATCTGGGTCTCTGACTTAGGCTTAAGGTACCTTCACACTAGACGATATCGCTAGCGATCCGTGACGTTGCAGCGTCCTGGCTAGCGATATCGTCCAGTGTGACAGGCAGCAGCGATCAGGCCCCTGCTGTGATGTCGCTGGTCGGGGAAGAAAGTCCAGAACTTTATTTGGTCGCTGGCTCTCCCGCTGACATCGCTGAATCGGCGTGTGTGAAGCCGATTCAGCGATGTCTTCGCTGGTAACCAGGGTAAACATCGGGTTACTAAGCGCAGGGCCGCGCTTAGTAACCCGATGTTTACCCTGGTTACCATCGTTAAAGTAAAAAAAACAACCGCTACATACTTACCTACCGCTGTCTGTCCCCGGCGCTGTGCTTCTCTGCTCTGGCTGTGAGCGCCGGCCAGCCGGAAAGCACAGCGGTGACGTCACCTCGCTCTGCTTTCCGGCCGCTGTGCTCACAGCCAGAGCAGAGAAGCCCAGCGCCGGGGACAGACAGCGGTAGGTAAGTATGTAGTGGTTGTTTTTTTTACTTTTAGGATGGTAACCAGGGTAAACATCGGGTTACTAAGCGTGGCCCTGCGCTTAGTAACCTGATGTTTACCCTGGTTACCGGCATCGTTGGTCGCTGGAGAGCTGTCTGTGTGACAGCTCTCCAGCGACCAAACAGCGACGCTGCAGCGATCCGGATCGTTGTCGGTATCGCTGCAGCGTCGCTTAGTGTGACGGTACCTTTAGGTGTTGGGGCTCTGTATTCTGACTGTAATCTCCGGTCATGTGACGCGCTCCATGGAGACGTGTCCCTGATCTCCAGGAGATGACGGCAGCATTTGGTAACTCAGTCTCGCCATCTATTTGCTGATTTGCACGATGCACTTTCTTTGATTGGTCCTTATGGCTATATAATGCGATGCGATGGGCTTACCTTCAGTCTCCCTCGTCAAAGCTGAAGCGAAACGCGCGTTGGGCCATGCGGGCTTATCATCAGGGTATGTCTGACCATGGAAACATTTCACATGATTACATTTTGGTGCACTTTGTAACTATTTGATTTTACCTATATCTTTGTTTCCCTCCTTTATTTATTGTGCACGGCACTTTACTATATTTATTTTGAGGGTATATTATCTATTTATCTATAAAGCCTACCTATACACAGTGTTCACTTTAAATTGGATACTTTCCTAACATATGCACTTTATATTGAATTATTAACACGCAGTGCAATGCGATTTATTTGGTGCACTTTAGAGGTAATTACGGTATTTATTTATTTAGATTTTTCTGGGTAAATTTGACTTTTTTGTCACTGCATTTATTTTTTGAGTATTTATTTGTAATATCAACTCTGCTACATGCACGATGTTCACTTTATCCCTTACTTTTCCATATGGAATATACTATGAAATGTGAACAGTGCAATATAAGCAAAATTACCTCAATTTTTGATCATTTATGGTGAGATTTCCATGCTCGTTACATTAACTGATTTCCTTGGAAATTAATTATTCAAAATTTATTGACATGCCCTTGTATGATAACCTGCATTCTACTGCCACCTGGTGGTCCTTTCCTGAATTTTAAACTGTTATTATTGTGTTTATAATAAAATTTATATTTTAAAGGGAACCTGTCATCCCGAAAATCGCGGGTGAGGTAAGCCCACCGGCATCAGGGGCTTATCTGCAGCATTCTGTAATGCTGTAGATAAGCCCCCGATGTTACCTGAAAAAGGAGAAAAAGACGTTAGATTATACTCACCCAGGTGTGGTCCCGCTGCTGGTCAGGTCAGATGGGCGTCTCCGGTCCGCTCCGGCGCCTCCTATCTTCTTTCCATGACGTCCTCTTCTGATCTTCAGCCACGGCTCCGGCGCAGGCGTACTTTGCTCTGCCCTGTTGAGGGCAGACAAAGTACTGCAGTGCGCAGGCGCCGGGCCTCTGACCTTTCCGGCGCCTGCGCACTGCAGTACTATCCTCTGCCCTCAAGAGGGCAGAGCAAAGTATCAGAAGAGGACGTCATGGAAAGAAGATAGGAGGCGCCGGAGCGGACCGGAGACGCCCATCCGACCTGACCAGCAGCGGGACCACACCTGGGTGAGTATAATATAACGTCTTTTTCTCCTTTTTCAGGTAACATTGGGGGCTTATCTACAGCATTACAGAATGCTGCAGATAAGCCCCTGATGCCGGTGGGATTACCTCACCCGCGATTTTCGGGGTGACCGGTTCCCTTTAATCTCAAATCATTGGTTGTGGTTTCATATCTATAGGTGTTATGTATTTATGAGAATGAAAGAGGAATCCAGCTCAGGAAAGTATATAAAATCAAAAGTTTTCATTCCAAATTATTTTAAAAAAGAGGAAACACTGCATGTCAAAAATCAGCAATATCCAATAAACGGAAGGAAGACCATGATACAGCTGTATCATGGTCTTCCTTCCGTTTATTGGATATTGCTGATTTTTGACATGCAGTGTTTCCTCTTTTTTAAAATAATTTGGAATAAAAACTTTTGATTTTATATACTTTCCTGAGCTGGATTCCTCTTTCATTCTCATCGTTTCCAGAGAGCCTTGGCAGAAGCTCTTTCCGTGCTCGGACTGAATAAATCCCATGGAGATTACTCAAAAAGGGTGAGCTGAAATTTTGTGTGTGTTATGTATTTATACAGATACACGACCACACATATAGTTGTTTATTTGGTTGATTAATTATTTATTGTCAGGTGACATCAAGCCCACAGCTTAGTAATGGAGAAGCGTATATAAGACACCTATCCATTACTAATCCTATAGTTGAATTGTAAATAAAGACACAGCAAGAATAAAGTTCTTTCTTAATCTTAAACTATACTTACCGAACGCATAATCCTCGAATCCTTCGTCTCCTGCAACAAAAAGAAAATAAACCACAAACATTCCTCACCTGTCCGCCGAGATGATAATCCATAATGTCCCACGACGATCCTGATCACTTTGAGAGCAGCTCTCAAAGACAGCCGGCGATACACTGACAGGAGGTGGATCACTGCGCCGCCGAGAGTATACTTTTTTTTTATTTTTATGTGAATAAGTATGTAATGTAACTTTAAAAAAAAAAAAAAAAAGCACAGGTACCTGCAGATGATACTACTCTTCCATCAGACATAGGCCAATTGGAGCAGTAGTGTCATCGGTCTGCGTCTGCTTTTTTACTGCAGGTCACCGCTGCAGGTCACAGTGAGCTGCAGAGTCACGCTGACATCTGCCAGCATGATCCCACAGTGCAGCATTACCGCAGGTGACAGTCACAGCTGTGGGGTCACGCTGACATGTGACAGCATGACCCCCGCAGCTCCTGTTATCGCACGCACTGAGCTGTGTGTGCAATGTGGAAAGACATGCAGGGGGAGAGGACTGCATAGGAGGGAGAGCGACCCTGGGGGAGAGAGACATGCAGGGGGAGAGGAGGGAGAGCGACCCTGGGGGAGAGAGACATGCAGGGGGGAGAGGCATGCAGGGGGAGAGGAGTGCAAAGGAGCGAGATCGACCCATGGGGAGAGACATGCAGGGGGGAGAGGAGGGAGAGCGACCCTGGGGGAGAGAGACATGCAGGGGGAGAGGAGGGAGAGCGACCCTGGGGGAGAGAGACATGCAGGGGGAGAGGAGGGAGAGCGACCCTGGGGGAGAGAGACATGCAGGGGGGAGAGAGGCATGCAGGGGGAGAGGAGTGCAAAGGAGCGAGATCGACCCATGGGGAGAGACATGCAGGGGGGAGAGGAGGGAGAGCGACCCTGGGGAGTGAGACATGCAGGGGGGAGAGAGGAGGGAGAGCGACCCTGGGGAGTGAGACATGCAGGGGGGAGAGGAGTGCATAGGAGGGAGAGCGACCCATGTGGAGTGAGACGTGCAGGGGGAGAGGAGTGAATAGAAGCAAGAGCCAACAGGCACAGGGGGATGGAGAGCACACATGGGGAGAGAGACAGCACCCATATGGAGAGAGAGTCACCTCCAGGGTCACAGAAGGAGATATATGGGAGAAGGAACAGGGTGACTGCAGTACAGAGTATTTCAGGAGAGCAGTGTGCTGGTCTATGGGGGGGTCATAAAGGAGATACTGTATATGGGGAAGGAGCAGGGTGACTGCAGCACAGTATTTCAGGAGAGCAGTGTGCTGGTCTATGGGGGGGTCACAGAGGAGATATATGGGGGAAGGAGCAGGGTGACTGCAGCACAGTGTATTTCAGGAGAGCAGTGTGCTGGTCTATGGGGGGTCACAGAGGAGATATATGGGGGAAGGAGCATGGTGACTGCAGCACAGTGTATTTCAGGAGAGCAGTGTGCTGGTCTATGGGGGGGTCACAGAGGAGATACATGGGGGAAGGAGCAGGGTGACTGCAGCACAGTGTATTTCAGGAGAGCAGTGTGCTGGTCTATGGGGGGTCACAGAGGAGATATATGGGGGAAGGAGCAGGGTGACTGCAGCACAGTGTATTTCAGGAGAGCAGTGTGCTGGTCTATGGGGGGTCACAGAGGAGATACATGGGGGAAGGAGCAGGGTGACTGCAGCACAGTGTATTTCAGGAGAGCAGTGTGCTGGTCTATGGGGGGTCACAGAGGAGATATATGGGGGAAGGAGCAGGGTGACTGCAGCACAGTGTATTTCAGGAGAGCAGTGTGCTGGTCTATGGGGGGGGTCACAGAGGAGATATATGGGGGAAGGAGCAGGGTGACTGCAGCACAGTGTATTTCAGGAGAGCAGTGTGCTGGTCTATGGGGGGGTCACAGAGGAGATATATGGGGGAAGGAGCAGGGTGACTGCAGCACAGTGTATTAGGGGAGAGCAGTGTGCTGGTCTATGGGGGGTCACAGAGGAGATATATGGGGGAAGGAGCAGGGTGACTGCAGCACAGTGTATTTCAGGAGAGCAGTGTGCTGGTCTATGGGGGGGGGGTCACAGAGGAGATATATGGGGGAAGGAGCAGGGTGACAGGATAGCAGTGTGCTGGTCTATGGGATATCACAGAGGAGATATATGGGGGAAGGCTATATGATCCCTGCTGTGGGCATTCTACTTCTCTCCCATTTTGTGAATAACATTCTTGCCATCCCCCTTCCCCCACCTTATTCCTTGTCCTGTCAGCTGTCCTGCTCTCTCCAGGTGTCACCTCTTCTCTCTGCAGGCGGTGAATGCAGCTTACCGGAGATCACAGGGACTGTGTGTGAGGGGGAGGCGGAGACAGAGCAGGAGGAGCACACAGGGCAGCATGTGAGGAGCAGAAGATGTCTGCCCAGGACCTGCAGTGCAGGGCCTGGAGTACTGAGGAGCAGGGAGATAAAGCACCCGCACTCCCCACTCTCCGGCTCCAGTGAGCGCTTCTGTCCTGCGATAGAGGGTAAGTGGAGCTGGGCAGATAGCACTGGGCTATAATAAAATGGCGGCCAGTCACACCTACAGCAGTGAATTGTGCGGCCCACAGAGGCATGCCCAGCTCACTGCTAATGCGGCTGCAATGTTAAAGATAGGAGATAATAGACCGCCGCTGACCCTATGTCCATGGGATGCGTATTCTGACACTGATAGTGTCGTGCTACTGCTGTGAAAACAAGATGTCAGCCCTCAGTGCCTTCTTTAAACTCACATAACACACAAAATATGTTTCACATGCATTCAAAATTTGATTATAACATTATAACAGCATGTTATGCTACATTACAGTGATTTACTAATGATCTACAAACGTGGTACCTTCCCTTTAAAGGGAACCTGCCACCTGAATTTGACGGGACCGGTTTTCGGTCATATGGGCGGAGTTTTCAGGTGTTTGATTCACCCTTTCCTTAGCCGCTGGCTGCATGCTGGCCGCAACATAGGATTGAAGTTCATTCTCTGTCCTCTGTAGTACACGCCTGCTGCATAGGCAGCATCAATACACTTGTCAAACACTATGTTTGACAATTGTGACCAACCTGTCAATCAGTTTTCCAAACGATGCTACAGCTAATTACGCTTGCAAGATGCTAGTGTTTAGCAGGAATACGCATGCCAATTCTGCAACCTGTGCACTTAGCCTAAAAGACACTTTTTATTGCAAAAAATAGTTTTTTCATCACCACATTTTGGGAGCTATAATTTTTCTATATTTTGGTCCACAGAGTCATGTGAGGTCTTGTTTTTTGCGGGACGAGTTGACATCTTTATTGGTACCATTTTCAGGCACATGACATTTTTTGAACGCTTTTTATTCCAATTTTTAGGGGGCAGTATGAACAAAAACCTGCAAATCATGAATCTATTTTTTTTTTGGGGGGGGGGGGGGAGCCTTTATACGGTTCCATGTGTGGTAAAATTGATAAAGCAGTTTTATTCTTCGGGTTAGTACGATTACAGCGATACCTCCTTTATATTTTTTTTTTTAATGTTTTGGAGCTTTTATACAATAAAAACTATTTTATATAAAAATTAATTTTGCATCGCTTTATTCTGAGAGCTATACCTTCTTTTTCCGCTGATGGATCTGTATGGCTGATTGTTTTTTGCGGGACTAGATGACATTTTCAGTGGTACCATGTTTATTTATATCGGTCTTTTTGATCGCGTGTTATTCCCCTTTTTGTTCGGCGGTATGATGATAAAGAATTGTTTTTTGCCTTTTTTTATGGTGTTCACTAAAGGGGTTAACTAGTGGGACAGTTTTATCGGTCGAGTCATTACGGACGCAGTGATAGTAAATGTGTGTACTTTTATTGGTTTAGATTTTTTCATTCAAATATTTATTTATTGATAGAATTATGTTTGTTTTTTTTTTGTAATATTTTTACAATTTAAAAAAAAGAAAAATATTATTTCATTCTAAGTTTTACACTGTGCCCCACTATGGGACAATCATTTTGTGCATGCTGATCGCTTCTACAGCATGCAGATGAAGCAGCATCTGCATGCTATAGAAACGGTCAGCACTGCAACCCATGCACACTGACCTGACTGACTTCCTGATCATCACTGAGCATGACAGGAAGTCTCAGCTCTGGAGACTCGGATGTGGTCATGATGACATCAGGTCTCCATGGCAGCGATTGGGACGGCGGGGTCTCCGATCCAAAGGCAGAGGGGCTGTCAGCCCCTGTGCGCGCTCTGGAACGCTGCAATCTTGTTTGATCGCAGTGTTTCGGGGGTTAAAGTGCCGGGAGCGGTCTGTCACCGCTCCTCGCACTTAGTGCCGGGTGTCAGCTGTGAGAATCAGCCGACACCCGGCCGAACACAACCCGTGTGCGCAGCCAATCGGCGATGACATACTATCCCGTCCATGGTCAGACGGGCCCAGGGCACATGGACGGGATAGTACGTCCAATGTCAGAAAGGGATTCAAATGTGTGTTTGACAGGTTTTTTTTTTATGCATTATGATGCCCAGTCATTAGAATGGGTGAAAAAGGCTGCCAAAACGCTGAAAAAAAAAAAATTCAACGTGTGCATGAGATCTCAAAAATCTCCTTTGCTTTGCTTGGGATAGTAAAATGTGTTTTTTTTTTGTTTTTTTTTGCAAAAACAGAAAAATGCGATGAATGTACTCTAAAGCGGTACCTAGAAAATCACTCAAGTGGAGACTGCAGGCAGCCAAAAAGTGAGCGCTTACAACAAGGGAGCACAGTCTATTTTTTGGTCCAAGGAGCACTGTGCCAGATCTAGCCAACACCTTGGTTGCAATAATACCTCACTACATCATTATCTAATAGGTGCCAATTTCATTTTAAGGGATTCCATTTATCAAGAGGACAGAGGTCCTCTTCTCTCCCATTCACAACCCAGAAAACCAAAGACCACGGCTCCAGCCTTCTCCATTGTAGTTAATGCGAGATGCTAGCAGAGTTCAGGGTTTCCGTTCTCCCATAAACTACAATGATTATGTTAGCACTAGGCATCCCCTTCTTTCATTCATTACCTGGATGATGCCTTGGTGACACACAGGGCCACATTACTGATCCCTACAGTACTACCTGACACTCCTCTACTCCCCAACAAGGAAAATACATATGAGCAGCCCCCAGACACTGGCCGGCATCTCTGTGACCATGGAAAGGTATGGAGGGCTGCATGCGGCCTAGGGGCTGCAGATAAAGGCAGGGGTGCACTAAGTGTCTCTCCAATTCCAATCTCTGACCTGGGGCATAAAACGCTTGCACACTGGGTGGTAAATTCGGTGGAATACCGTACGTTTAATATGTCTTACCGTCGTCTAGATGTGCACTAGTTTTCCTCCCCAAACTACGGTGATTTAGGAAGGAGTCCAGAACGGGAGGAACAGTATAATGGCCTACTCCGGTGATCTGGAGCAGAGACCCCTCCTACAGCTATAAAGATATATTAAGAGCACAGAAATGATGAGCACACAAGCCGTTCAGAAAGGACTCGGTACTAGGTTTTATATAATCTCACGGAATAATCATTGCGTAGGTCATTATTAACCAAGATGTCTCATAAGACACAAATAAGCTGCTGTATTCAGCTGTCAGGTACCTACCTCCTGAAAGAGTGTTGACATTTCACAAACCAAGCAAGAGTTTGGGCTTTGCATTTCACATTTGTGACGGTCAGAAAGGAAAAAGTCTCGCAGCAGAGGAGTGTGGGTGAGTGCCTGGACAATACAGTTCATAAAACACGTGTTCCCAAGATTGATTAAACCTCGCAAACCTAATGGAGATTAATAGAAAATCTGTCAGAAAGGTAATAGGTAAATTACACAAAAATATATCTAGACGACAGTAGACTGTCAAAAACCAGTGAAGCCACATGGGTAACATGTGCCTACCCATAAAGTGCATTTATCATAGACATGTTACCTACATGGTCTCCAAAACCATCTCTGGCTATTGTTGCATTCAGGGCAAAAGCAGGACTCATTGCTGAAGAGGACAGACATCCATTCTAGCCTCCATTTCAGTCTCACACTGCACCACGATAGCCTGAGCTCAGTTGGGTGAGGTCAAAGACGAAACCTTCATGAGGGAAGGTCACAACTGTCCTGCTGCTGGAATAACGTGGGGTAGAGCACTATTCGGAAGCCAGACCCCTCTAGTCTTCACGCCAGGTACACTAACTGCTTGGTGGTCTTTGGAAACAGTGGTAGGGCCTTTTCTCCAAAGTGTCCAATGAAGAGTTTTTCAACACAACAGCAGCACGCATGTTGCTTTTGGTACCGAGGTCCTACATGTGCTTCCATGGCCAGTAGCATCTCCAGACTCGTCTCGCATTGGGTTCATTTGGGACATCAGAGGCCAGTAATTGCAGAGGGAGCTGCCGGAAGCAGATCTTGATGATTTGCTGCCCAAGTGCATTCAGTGTGCAGAATACTCAGACAACCATTAATAATCTCATTGTTAGCAGCCAAGGCAACTAGGTGCAAGGATTTCTGCACATGCCGTTAACACGCAATAATGAATAGAGAGGTTTTGAAAATGTTGCTTCCATTTTATCATTTTCATATGATTATCCTGTGATTTCCGTAATTCCGTGACTTTTCCTTACTGGTGTTGAAATGTCAATGTTGAGAAGAGTAGTTTTATATTAGTAGTCTCTCCAAATAATTTACAGATGAGAAAATGACCGCCTGACCATCTATCTCATGCTTTGGACTTTAATACCCAGTTATGAAGGGGCTGATACAACAGGACTGACACATTAATACGTCTCCTGGGTGAGATGCCCAAAACTCATTAAAGGGAACCTGTCACCCCGAAAATCGCGGGTGAGGTAATCCCACCGGCATCAGGGGCTTATCTGCAGCATTCTATAATGCTGTAGATAAGCCCCCGATGTTACCTGAAAAAGGAGAAAAAGACGTTAGATTATACTCACCCAGGGGCGGTCCCGCTGCTGGTCTGGTCAGATGGGCGTCTCCGGTCCGCTGCGGCGCCTCCTATCTTCTTTCCATGACGTCCTCTTCTGATCTTCGGCCACGGCTCCGGCGCAGGCGTACTTTGCTCTGCCCTGTTGAGGGCAGACAAAGTACTGCAGTGCGCAGGCGCCGAGCCTCTGACCTTTCCGGCGCCTGCGCACTGCTGTACTATCCTCTGCCCTCAACAGGGCAGAGCAAAGTACGCCTGCGCCGGAGCCGTGGCTGAAGATCAGAAGAGGACGTCATGGAAAGAAGATGGGAGGCGACGCAGCGGACCGGAGACGCCCATCTGACCAGACCAGCAGCGGGACCGCCCCTGGGTGAGTATAATCTAACGTCTTTTTCTCCTTTTTCAGGTAACATCGGGGGCTTATCTACAGCATTATAGAATGCTGCAGATAAGCCCCTGATGCCGGTGGGATTACCTCACCCCCGATTTTCGGGGTGACAGGTTCCCTTTAAAGAGGTCGGTGCACCAGAATCGGAGATGTACACTAGCTGTGAGCTGGAAAACATTTCTGATATAATCCTGCCACTCCCTGGAACCATCTAAGCTCCATCAATGTCGCAGGCTAGTGTCAGGTCACCAAGTTACAAAAATTTGTGACTTTACACACCATAAAAGTGAAGTAAAATGAATGATTTTTCTTCCTGTAAGTTTCACGTGCAACAATCCACCCACCCACTTAAAAAAAACAAACAAAAATAAACCAAGTATTAGAACTTCACTCCTCTGCCTACCGATGGTGCAGTTTGTGGTTATTTTCCTTCTCTTAGGGTTATGTCGTAACAGCTCTAGCTCCCTCTTTGTTGGCTCCCAGGTTGAATACTTTTCTCCAACACCTAAAACATACAAAGCACACATTACAGGTAAGAGACACTGGCAACAAGTTCTACAACTTTGCAAGAATCGCGAAGATTCACATCTGTATCAAAACTGTCTGCAGCCCCCACTGCAGATTTAGTCATCTCATAGGAAGGAAAACTCGCAGGACTATTTTCCTCTGAAAACTATGAGCACGGCGACAGAACCCATTGAGTCAAGGAGGATCATCAGTTGGCACTAGTCTTCTTCATGCAACAGATCTGGCACCACTTTGTGGTTGCCACTTATAATGAAGCCCATAAAGCATGATGTGAACAAAGCCCCAAAAATACTACGTACAACAGCACTAAAAAAGCAGACAAAAGACTGTGTGTTAGTATATTTCAACATATTTAGCAGTATAGTATCAGATAGACGGCTCAGTATTGTGCAATACATGCCTTACATCTAGAGTTGAGTGAATTTTTCAAAATTCGGTTCCGATTACGATCAGCGGCGAATATTGTTTTTGCAATACTCACCGAATGTCATTGGAGTCAATGGGAGTAGAAATTACTGAATATGTTTGGAACTGATCACCAAACACAAATTTGGCACAAATCAGGTACCAATATGGCACAAATATGGTAAAATCAGATTTGGCAACAGATTCCGAACAAATTCAATCAACTATTTACAGACCCCCAATACACACAGAAATGTTGACAAGACCTTCCCACAAATACAAGTGCTTCTCACAAAATTAGAATATCATCAAAAGTTCATTTCAGTTCTTCAATACAGTGAAACTCATTATATAGAGTCGTTATAGAGCGATCTATTTCAAGTGTTTATTTCTGTTAATGATTATGGCTTACAGCCAACGAAAACCCAAAAGTAATTATCTCAGTAAATTAGAATAAACAAAAAACACCTGCAAGAGCTTCCTAAGCATTTAAAAAGGTCCCTTAGTCTGTTCAGTAGGCTCCACAATCATGGGGAAGACTGCTGACTTGACAGACGTCCAGAAGGCAATCATTGACACACTCCACAAGGAGAGGAAGCCACAAAAGGTCATTGGTAAAGAAGTTGGCTGTTCACAGAGTGCTGTATCCAAGCACATTAATGGAAAGTTGAGTGGAAGGAATAAGTGCGGTAGAAAAAGGTGCACAAGCAACTGGAATAACCACAGCCTTTAAAGGATTGTTAAGAAAACGCCATTCAAAAATTTGGGGGAGATTCACAAGGAGTGGACTGCTGCTGGAGTCATTGTTTCAAGAGCCACCACACACAGATGTATCCAGGACATTGGCTACAAGTGTCACATTCCTTGTGTCAAGCCACTCATGGCCAATAGACAATGCCAGAAGCGTCTCACCTGGGCCAAGGAGAAAAAGAACTGTTGTCAGTGGTCCAAGGTGTTGTTTTCATATTAAAGTAAATTTTGCATTTCATTTTGAAATCAAGGTCACAGAGTCTGGAG